>NC_034595.1:50403636-50406531 GCF_900095145.1 Mus pahari
TGAGGATGGAGGTGAGGATGGGGTGAGGATAGGGATGAGAGTGGGCATGAGGGTGAGGTGAGGATGGGGATGGGGATGGATTTGAGGATGGTGATGAGGATAGGGATGAGGATGGGGATGAGGATGGGGATGGGTTTGAGGATAAGAAAAAAGAGGGACGAGGAGAAAGAGGACAGAGAAAGGAGACCTGTAGAGAAACAGAATTTCTAAGATTGAGCTTTCTCAGGCTCAGTCCTGATCCCTGGAGATCCCCAGCTAACTTACTGTTTTGAGATATCTACCTGTCCTTATGTTTACCTCCGTGTTTCCCACCTTTTTCTAAGCTAGTTCACTAGGACCCTATCATTCCATTGCTGTTGACCACCTGTATGTCGTTCATGCTTTCCTGCCTTTTCACACAATGTTCTTGTTTTGTCCCAGGATCCCACTCAGGATGACACACGACACCTAGGTGTTAAATGTCCTTGGTCTCCTCATATCTGTGACAGATTCTCAAGCTTCGTGGCCCTTTATGAAGGGGAAGTCTGGGACTCAGAGCCTTCTGTTAGCCAGGCAGACAATGCACCACTGGGTCTCATCCCCAGCAGAACCTGGCAGTTTTGAGGTGGACCAGCCAGGGAGTTTTGCTTGGTTTCCTGCAGTCAAGGTTTGCCTGACATTTTTCTTCTAATGGACGAGGAAGACTGTAAAGATAGCATCCATTGTACCATATTGTGGTTTGTGGTTGTTTGTTTAACTTGACAGGAGTTGGAGCATTTGGAAATTGTGGACCTCAACCAAGACAATGCAAGTCTGTAGTGTATTTTCTGATTAGTGCTTGCTGTGTGTGTGTGTGGGGGGGTGCAGTGCACTGTTGATGGTGTCACCCCTGGGCCTGTGGCCCTGGGTGGTATAAATGAGTAGGCTGAGCAAGCACCAGAGAGCAAGCCAGTAAGCAGTTCTGTTTCAGTTCCTGCCTTGAGTTTCTTCCCTGACTTCCCTTCACGATTGACTCTAAGCCAAAGTGAAGCAGAGGCTTTCCTCTGCAAATTGCTTTTGGTCATTGTGTTTATCAGCGATAGGATGCAAACTAAGATACATATTGTGTCAAGTATAAGGATCATGAACTATCCTTGTCCATGTTGACCTGGCCTAGGTGTTTGTGCTTCATACCTCCCTCTGCCCTGGGCCATGTTCTTAAGGCTGAAAGCAGTGGGTCCAGTTGACACTGGAGGTGCAGCCAGATTTCACGTTCAGGAATATTCTTGGGGACGTGAAGGTTTTAGGGCTCTCTAGGAATGAATAAAGATCAGTGGGCCCTCTCTGCTTCATCAGGAAACAGTGAGAAAAGTGGCCTGAAGAGAGAAATGGATGTGACCGAAAGAACATGACCAGAGAAGGGGATGTGGAGAGAGGCAGGATTTTCCCCAAGAAGGTTGCCCTCCAGGATTTTCTCTCAATCCCGGGGGAAGCTTACTTACTGTCTTACCGCTTTGAGATTATATGCTTGTATTTATGTTTCACTCTGTGTCTCTGTCTTTCTTCTCTTAAATTAATTCACATAATTTTGTTAGCACATAATTAATATTACCTAGGATATTTTAGGAAAAACTTTAACATAATTAAAATTATTTATTATGTATTGACTTATGCATCGTATGTATTTCAGAGATTGTGCTTGGATTGTCAGGGTTAGTGGCAAGCACCTTTTCTCACTGAGCCATAAAACTACCTCAGTGCAGTATTTTAAATTATTTCTTTGAGAGCTTCTGCTTCATATATGTGTCTGTCTGTCTGTCTATCTATCTATCTATCTATCTATCTATCTATCTATCTATCTATCTATCTATCTATCTATCTACCTACCTACCTATCTATAGAGATAAGAGGGGGCAGAGAGATAGAGATAGAGATAGATCATATTCACCCCCACTCTCCCTTCCTGCCTCTTCCTGGATCCCAATTTCCTCTCTTAATATTTTTTGTCACCCTTTAAGTCCAGTCAGTGCTGCCCATGTGCCTGGGTATGGGTCCATCTGCTGGAGCACGGTGAACCTGCCAAGGACCACAAATCTAAGGCAGACTGGTCCTTGCTCCCTTAGCAGCCATCAGTTGTCAAGTGCTCCTCAGCTGGAGATGGAGGCTTGTGTGCCCAGCTCCCATCTGTGTCGGAATGTTGCCTGGCTTGATCTTATGCATGGAGCACAGCTGCTAAGAGCTCATGAGTGCAGGGGTCATGTCACGTCCTGAAGTCACTGTTTTGTCCCAGTCTTCCCCAACCCACCTTGGGCAGTTGTAAGTCTCTGTATTAACTGTAGAATAGTTTGTTTTTAATGATTTGTTATTGTTATTATTTACATTTACTTATTTACCTTGGAGGTTCACGTACGTACCATAGCATATGTGTTGAAGTCAGAGAATGACCTTTGGGAGCGGGTATACGATAGGTCCTTTCGCCATATTCTATAGGTCCTGGGGCTTGAGCTCCAGTTGTCAGTCTTGACAGTGGGGTCCTTACCCACTGAGTCATCTCCCTGCACTATTTTTTATTATTTTAAAGTATGTGTGTGTGTGTGGGGGGGGGGCATGCATGAGTACTGGTGTCTGTAGAAGTGAAGGATTCCTTGGAGCTGGCATTGAAGGTGGTTGTTAGCTACCGAGTATGGGTACTGTAATCTGAACATGAGTCCTCTGCAAGAGCAACATATTTTTTTGTAATTGCTGAGCCATCTCCCAAGCCCCTGTAGGACAGTTTTAAGCCATTGCTGAAATGTTCTCCCTCAACCTGTCAAGTAAGTGTACAGGCAGCTGACTGGAGGCAGGGTGGAGGGGCTGGCTGGAGGCAGGGGGAGCTGGCTGGAGGCAGGGGGAGCTGGTTGGAGGCAGGGGGAGCTGGCTGGAGGCAGGGGGAGCTGG
>NC_034595.1:50407440-50410674 GCF_900095145.1 Mus pahari
GAGGAGGAGGAGGAGGAGGAAGAGGAGGAGGAGGAGGAGGAGGAGGAGGAAACGAGGGATGCTCCCTGGCTCTGAGGGGCCCATTAAAATGACAGCTTTGAAGGTTATTTTTACAGCGCGCCCCGTCTCAGCTGAGCAAAAGCCTGTGAAACGCGGGTTTACCTCAGCGGAATCCATCACCGGCAGAGACTTAAAAATGTGTCTGAGCGTCGTACTTATTGAACACACAAGGAGTATGAATATCAGGTTATTCGGCTGTGAAATAATATCAACAAAGTTAGTTATGTTTAATTTAACTGTTGAATGGAGGTTTAGCAATTTGGGACTGAATCTCAGTGAGGAATGGAGAAGAGGCAAACCAAACAGTAAATTCGATCTCCTAATGGTCTCACGGCTGCACGGAGGGAAAAGCCGATGCACGGAGCGGAGCGGAAAAGCCGAGGCTTCCCCACCTCCACCTGCGGCCATCAGAGGCAGGACCCAGGAGTCCCTCTCTTTCCTCTGCTCCGCAACGGGAAGAGCAGATCACGCACACTGCATACTCCCAGAGCCCGAGAGGAGCCAGGAAGAGTAAAGAGAGCCTTCCCTTGTCCCGATGCATCTGCCGGGCCATGCTCTGGAATGAAGCTCAAGCCATCTCATTTGTGTATATGATACAATATAAATTATGGCTTAGGACAACGGAGCTCAACCCTCCTAATGCGGCGACCCTTTAAGACAGTTCCTCAGATTGTGGAGACCCCCTCCCCCCACCATAAAATTATTTCAATGTTACTTCATAACTGTAATTTTGCTACTGTTATGAATCTTAATGCAAATCTCTGAGGTACAGGGTGTCTGATACGGGACCCTCAGAGGGGTCACGACCCCTTGGGGCGGTGAGAGCCACTGGCTTAGCAGGACGTGGTATGCAGAGTTATATCCTGCTACTGAGAAGTATTGTTTTCTGCTATTTTGATATTTGATGGTGCAATGACCCCCGTCCTATCTCCCCTTTCCCATCTGCACCCTCCCATCACCCTCCCTCCCCTTCCCTCCCCTCTCTTCTCCCCCACCCTTCAGTCTCCTCTCCCGTCTCCCACCCTCCCACCTCCTCTCCCCTTTCCACCATTTCTCCTCTTTCTTTCCTTTCTTTCTCCAGTTGCTTACTGAGGACCATGTCCTGAGACATGGACAAGATTTACTCTAAGCCCAAACAGTTAAGGTTGCTGCCTGCATTGGCACGTACAGTTTACTAATAGACAAGGTTTGCCGGATAATTCCAGGTAGTGAGAAGCCCGTGAAAGCACAGGGCAGGGTGCTGTGAGGGAGGGCCTGACCCAGTGGGAGGCCTTGCCATGAGATATTCCCAAGGATGCTTTGCTTGAGCTAAGATCATGAGCACACCTCAGTCAGGGAGGAAGAGAGTAAGCAGACAAAGACAGAGCCTGTCCCTTCTACAGTGCGAGGCCTGGGGCCTGGTGAACAGTACCTCAGGGCTGTGTGGTTGGTGTGTGGTGTGACACACTTAATTTTTTTCTCTTTTAATTTATTTCTCATAACAATCTTAGGAAGCAGAGACTATTGTCCCACTTTACAGATTAGGAAACTGAGGCTCCTTTAGCTCAGAAGTTGGAACTCAAAAAGCAGTGTTGTTTTCCACACTCAATGATGACCTGCCCAGCACCATACAGGTAACTGGTAGACTCAATTCTAAAACTGAGGTATGGCTGATGTTAAGTCTCCTACTTCTCTAGTGACTCTACCTTCTGGCCTCAAGCAAGAGCTGCCATCCTAAGAATGAACGCCGCTTTTAGGCTTTCAAGGCTAAGGTGCCTGACTTGCTTGTCACTCTCTTGGAGAGCTCTCTCCTGCATTCTTCCTGGACAGTGGAGGCCACCTCTGTCCCCTCTTGGGTTCTCTTTCTAGCTTAGTTCTACCTGCTTGTCCATCACCCTCAGACAGAGGCCAGGGCTAGGGCTTCCTTGAGGACACTCTCGCCAGAGGCCGCTTTGCCCACGGCTTTCTGCCCTCTCATAGGAATGAGACTCCATTTTGGAGCTGAGTAGACGAAGATGCGGGTGATGACGCTGGCCTTTTGCCTGCCCGAGTCTCTGCAAGCGTTAACTGTCTCATCCACATTCTCAGGTATCACAGAGGACAGGAGAATGACCGGCGGCGGGCGGCTTCCGGGCCTCTTTCTCTTCTTCTGCATCCACGGACCGGCTGCCATCCCGCAGTGCCTTGAACATGATGAACATTTTGGGAGAAGGGGTAATTTTTAGCTAAAGAAAAATGCCGCCTCCTTGCAAGACAATTTGGCCACTAACTTCATGTGACAGGTGTAATGGACGGCGGAGGTTTTGGGGGTGCGTGGCAGAAAGCTCAGCGCGGGAGGTAATAGCAGCTTGGCATTTATTCTTTATGTAGGAATATTTGTTCCTCAAAGTCAGACTACGTGGAATATTAGCATTTGAATAAATTATTCAAGACCTTCTAGAGAAAGCAAGGGGGAAAAAAATCTTTCCAGCATTATAACGTGGCAATCTATGAGGTGGTAGAAAAGAAGGCTGTCATTTTTCCTTCAATTACAAAAGGCAAATATTTATTATTTATAAGTATTCGCCTTGTATAGGCTTAAATGTTATTTATGAACCTGTTGCACAGTGATTTTCAATGTAACTCATTATTTTTAGCCTTAGGGTGTTGTAAAGGAGCATGGATATATTTAATGACACTCTGCTAGTCAGCGCAATTACACTGTAATCATTATGTAAAATGTGCTATTAATTAAACCAATTTCCAGTTAGAACATTCGCTTCTGCAGGGCTTAATCTTAATCTTCAGCAATCTTTCTGTTTTTCACCTATTAATTATAGGGATTACTTTTTAAGCTACATATGATGAAATATGTTTTTATTTTTAAGCTTAATACCGTTGATGAGGGATATTTGTCAAATGGGATGAGTGTTTATGGGTCAAAGGATTGTATTTCCTCAATTTGAAAAAAGGTTTGACTTTAAATGTTATTTTTGTGGAGCAGGGTTTTTAAATTTTATTTATTTATTTATGGGATATTTTCTTGATTTACATTTCAAATGTTATCCTCTTTCCTGGTTTCCCCTCTAGAAACCCCCTATCTTTTTTTTATTATTATTATTTTCTTTATTTACATTTCAAATGCTATCCCAAAAGTTCCCTATGCCCCCCCCCCCGCCCCTGCTCCCTTACCCACCCACTCCCACTACTTGGCCC
>NC_034595.1:50411658-50446108 GCF_900095145.1 Mus pahari
CTCGCCAGCATCTGCTGTCACCTGAATTTTTAATCTTAGCCATTCTGACTGGTGTGAGATGGAATCTCAGGGTTGTTTTGATTTGCATTTCCCTGATGAAACCCTCTATCTTATTCCCCCTCCCCCTGCTTCTATGAGGGTGCTCCCCCCCCATCAACCCACCCATTCCTGCTTCCCCACCCTGGCATTCCCCTTCACAGAACCAAGGGCCTCCCCTCCCACTGGGTGTCCGACAAGGCCATCCTCTGCTATGTATGCAGTTGGAGCCATGGGTCCCTCCAGGTGTACTCTTTGGTGATTTAGTCCCTGGGAGCTCTGGGGGTGGGGGTGTCTGGTTGGTTGATTTTGTTGTTCTTCCTATGGGGTTGCAAACCCCTTCAGAGGCTGGATTTAAATATCTATCTATCTATCTATCTATCTATCTATCTATCTATCTATCTATCTATCTATCTAAATCAAACATTTGCAAGTTCCTTTTTCCGTCCAATTAGTATTATTCACAAAAGTCCGTAGTTGTCTCATGACTTATAGAAATGAAACTGTCCCTTGGTACTTGAGGGCACTGGTCTGGGTCTCCACTTATAACAGCAGAGTCTCAGATACCTGAGAATCATATAAAATGCTGCGCTGTTTGCACAGGGCCTACGCGATCCTCCCCAGTGCTGTAAGTCATCTCCTGCTGAATACCATGTAAAGACATGCAAGTAGCTGAATTGCTTAGGGAAGAATTGCAGGGACGGTTCCGTCTGGGTTCAGTACAGGCACGAATCCCGCTTGAAGCTCTCAGTCCGTAAGGTTGAATTCCTGGAGTGAGATTGGAAGACACTAAGGGTCCGTTGTCCTCCCCTGAGTCACGGCTGTGCTGAGATGACCTTCTCTGAAATGTCTTTTTCCTGTTTAAACGCGCTGGGTTAAACAAGCGACTCTTCAGGCTGAGGGAAAGGGAAACGGTCTTTCTTAGGACCTCTCACTCTGGTTCTCTCTAACACCTTGTACAACTTCCATTAGGGGCAAGGAAACTGTCTTCCTAAAGTTCTAGATGGTTCTAGAAGTGTTTCTTTATATATTATAAATATGTATTTAAAATATATAAATATGCATATGTGTTTATGTATGTATGTTCATCCATTTCTCTATTGAGAATGACCCCTTGTGGAAGTGAAGGAAGAAAAGAAGGAAAAGAGGAACCACATTTATCAGAGGTCCACCATGAAGGTGATGGGTATTGTGTTCCAAGTTTCTCAGGCTGGCCTCCAACTTTCTATCCTCCTGCCTCATCTCCCAAATAGCTGAGACTACAGGTGTGTACCATGCATGGCAGAAGATGCTCTTGGATTGTTACAAATTCCAAGGTGCCCTACATCCTTTGTCTTTTTTGTTCTTTTGGGAAGAAAGTACTGCATAAATATCTGCAGTGTATTTTGTAGTGGAGACTCCTGTGCATACTCTTGGGTATATAGCTCCTGAATATACAGCTCTTGTGTATACAGCTCCTGTGTATGTGCTCCTGTGTATACAGCTCCTGTGTATGTACTCCTGTGTATACAGCTCCTGTGAATACAGCTCCTGAATATACAGCTCTTGTGTATACAGTTCCTGTGTATGTGCTCCTGTGTATACAGCTCCTGTGTATGTACTCCTGTGTATACAGCTCCTGTGAGTACAGCTCCTGAATATACAGCTCTTGTGTAGACAGCTCCTGTGTATGTGCTCATATATATACAGCTCTTGTGTATACAGTTCCTGTGTATGTGCTCATATATAGAGAGCTCCTGTGTATACAGCTCCTGTGTATACACAGATATATGGCTCATGTATATCTATGTGCTCATAGATATACAGCTCCTGTGTATACAGCTCCCGTGTGTACAGTTCCTATATATACAGCTCCTGTGTATGTACTCATGTATATATAGCTCCTGTGTATACAGCTCCTGTACACACTCCTGCATATGTACTCCTGTGTATACAGCTCCCCCACAAAGGCGGGTCTTCTATGTCAACATTTCTAGAGTTTGGTTCTGGGAAATCCTTCTGGGAAGCCTGGGGCAACTGGTTGACCCTCGGTGCACCAATAAAACTTTGTCATTCATCTTATTTGTTCCTAGAGTTGACAAAGGCAAAATGAATCTCTCCTGCAGTGCATTACCATGGCTAGCTTCCTTCAGCCAGATCCATGGTGTAGCCCAGAATCTGGGATTTGAGATCCATGTTCCTTATACACTCTCTTAATTTGTCCCATACTGAAAAAGCATCCCTGAGGGAAAGACTGGCACCTAGTGACATGCTCAGTGGAACTCCATGGCCTTGTTGCCAGATGGTCCAGTTCCTTGATTGCTAGGAAAGAGTTGGTGGCATCAGTGGTAGAATTTCTTTTTAAAGATTTATTTATATATTTTATGTATATAAGTACACTGTAGCTGTCTTCAGACACACCAGAAGAGGGCATCGGATTCCATTACAGATGGTTGTGAGCCACCATGTGGTTGTTGGGAATTGAACTCAGGACCTCAGAAAGAGCAGTCAGTGCTCTTAACTGCTGAGCCATTTCTCCAGTCCCTGGCAGGGTTTTAAATTTTTTATTTATAATTTATTTATTTAGCTAATGAAGAAAGAGTAACAAGAAGGTACTGGGATTTTACAGTAGGATTTTCAAATGAAGCCACGTTCACAAGCTTAAAAAAAAAAAGGTTGAGAAACAGATTAAGAACTTAATTTTTTAATCTTTAATTTTGTGCGTGTGTGTGTGTGTGTGTGTGTGTGTGTTCGCATGTGTGAGGGTGCTCATGGAGTGAGGCTACCCACTGAGGCCAAAGGGCACAGGATAGCCTGCAGCTAGAGTTTCTAGAGGATGTGAACCACTTAATGTGGGTACTTGGGACTGAATTTGCATCCTAACAAGAACAGGATATGTTCTTACTGGCCTAACCGTCCCTTCAGTCCCTAGCTTAGGAAGTCTTTATCACAAAAAAATTCTATAGATAAAAATAACCTGGATGAAATATTTACATCATGTATGACTCAATATACAATGTGCTTTTGTAAATCATGAAGACGAATAAACCAGCAGAGCAGAGGAGCAAAACGAAGGTAAGAAGCATGAGGTAATTAAACAATATATAAAAAGATATTCAACCTCTCTCCTATGTAAAATGCAGATCAAAAGAAGACAGCTGCGCGAGGCATGGCCTTGTGGCAACTGGGAGATCGTCTGACCCCTTGGTATCCTAAGGTAGGTAGCCACTCTTTGTGGCTTTTGTGTTTGAGGATATTGCCAAATATTCAGATGTCTTCTCAGCTGGCTTGAGGCTGGAGAGCAGAGAAAACTGAGGGGCATTTCTGAGTGTCAGGGAGGGTGTCAGGTGGGAAGTCACCCCACCCACAAGCTTCGGGCATAAGACTCGGACATAAGCATGCGCACTTCTGCTGTGACCTGTTTGAGTGCTTCCTGCTTCTGCTCTTGATGGAGGCTCTAACTCCGGTGAGTTCTAGGAGCCTCCCTTCTATAGAGAGGCTGGTAGTGGGAGTGTAGTAAGTGACTTGCCTTGTTGACCAGCACAGAGGAAAAAGCACAGTAGGGGATTTGATTATAAATACCCCAGTGCCAAGTACTGCTCTTCCAGAGGTCCTGAGTTCAATTCCCAGCAACCACATGGTGGCTCACAACCATCTGTAACGGGATCGGATGCCCTCTTCTGGTGCATCTGAAAAACTACAGCGAATTCATATAAATAAAATAAATACCCCAGCTACCTTGTCTGAGACATTAGGCTCATGAACGGAGTTTTGAGATGGCTCCGAGTATCATTATCTTAGTTTAGCCCATAGGTAATTTATCTGAATGAGGTGATTGCGTCTGGAAGCTGGAGTAGACCAGTAGAACAATCTGATTTGTCTTGTTTTGTTTCGAAGATCTAAGAGGCGTTAATCAGTTTAACATAAACTGTACCTGAAAACCACTCAAAGCTCCTGGTGACAGTACAGGCAGTGAGAACAGGTCGAAGTCTGGAGGTATCCTCAAGGTGCAGTCTCATGGGCTTTATGCTGCTTTGAACATGTTGGGTGTGAGACAAAGAGAGAGGTGTCCAGGTCAATGGCCAGAAAACAAAATTTCTGTTAAGCAACAACCTTCCTTCAACAAGTATTCCTAAGGAAGTGCCTGGGAAAAGCCGGTTTTTGACCTCCCCTGAGACCTCACACAACAGAGGCCAGTGCCCAAAGTGTAGAAATCACAAAGACCCGAGCTGAGGCCGACATGCTAAGCTGTCGTGGAGCCCTGTGTGTGGGCTCCAGTGAGAGCCCTGGCACACCATCTGCGACGTTGAGTTATTAGTCCTGCCCCAGACGAGCTCCTATCCCCACCCTCAGCGCATAGGGCACACCTGGGCCAAATCCTTTCCTGCCACAGTCTCCCTGGGGGTGGGGTGGGGGAGTCCCTGTTCTAGGCACTTGGACAGCAATCTGGATTTCCTAGGGTTGCTGGCATTTTCTAAGTCTTTCTTTCCAGCCTGCTTCCTTCCAGATGAATCTGGTGAACATATTCAGGCTCACACAGAGGAGGGATGTTTCTGAGGAAAGGGCAAGCAGCTTGCAAACTCCAGCTGGTGAACTGTTTGCGGCGACTCTGTTTTTTAATATACATTGCTGACCCTAATGATGGTCTATTGAGATGAGGGCAAGAAACGTCTGATCAAGTGGAGATTAATTTTTTACTGTGTCGCCTGGAATGCATGAAAATGCACTCCTTTTTCTATTTAGACTCCCAGGATGCTTTGATTGATTGACTAGTTTACAAATGAAGGTGATAAAATTAGGTTGAAGACCACATACATTTCTTAAAATGAGGCTGGCTGGTCGTGGAGACAATGAGGTTTGGACAGATTGTATTGCTGGTTTAGGCAATCTTCTGAGCATGTCAAGATTTATGGACCTGTACCGTAATGTTACAATTGCAGCTCACCGATATAGGTTTCTTTTCAAATTCTTTCCCATTTTATTTGAAAAAGGCCATTAGAGAGTTATAGACTATTGAAAAAGCTTTTTTCTTTGCTAACCCTTAATAAACTCCTCCAAACAAGGAGTAGTGCATTTTTATATTAAATTTAGACCAAAATCTATAAAGCACGCTATCCCAGGTTGGATAATTTGATTATTATTATTATCTAAATGGAGTTATGGTTCATATTGGTTTGCAGTAATGTACATAGTAAATAAAATGTAAGTTGAGATTTGTATAAGCTCATAGGACACAGAGTTTCCTTTCTTCTTGTTGTTGTTTGTTGTATAAGCCTTTGGGGTGGGGGTGGGATTTCATCCTCTTTTCCCTGAGATGAGAAATGGAAAAAAAAAAAAAAGCAAAGAAAGAAAGAAAATCATTCCTAGTGGTGAAATTAATGCTGCGTTGTACTAAAAACAAATAGCTATTAATATGTACTTGTTCTCATTACCACAGAAGAAAGTTATAAATGTCTTAGGAGTTACCCAACTAATAAGATTTACCAAGGGTACCGAGAAAGCATGAGAAAATACTCAGCAGAATTAGAAACAATTATTCCCTTGTAAGTTATGATGTGGGAAATAATAGATGAGATTCTGGAGTTATTTATGAATTAGTCAATTCTGTTTCATACATTTTTGCCATCAAAATAACTTATGAAATCATTTTCTGGGTCCGGAGCATTTTATGAGACTTCTGTACTTGGTTAAAGATTTTTTTTCCAAGGGTTTCTGCAGCTACTCACTCAAGCCTTTGACAATGCCCAGATTTTGACCTAAGTTTTCAGACTCTGCAGGCAACTCACTGGCAGTCCAGAATGTTCTGGAAGATCATCAGCCTGGTGCTTTACAACATACAGAGAGGTTCTGAAAATTCACAGATTTAGTAAGGAGGACCTCTAAGGGGGCTGGGGATGGAGTGATGGGGATAAAGGGCTCGGCCTGGCACCTGACTCTCGGTGAGTGCCCAGGAGTTCTTAACAATCATTATTGCCGTTACTGTTATTTTTCTAATGCTTCTTGTTTCCAGGAGGCAAGATTAGCATAGTATGAGCCCAAGCAGTCAGCCTTACCCATGGTGTGTGACCTTGACGGGATTGCCCACTTGATTTGACCTTTTGCTTCTCTGGCCTTAGGGTATCTAGTAGCTTTCAGGGTCTTTTCTAGGACATAAGAGGAAGCAGTGGGCACAAAACTCTTTGAGATGTACGAAGTGCTTAAGAATATTAGTGATTATTTTTAATCATTTTCAAGTACCTGGCTCCAAGCTTTATTAAAAAAGTGGAACTTGGACCAGCATGAAGAACAGTCAGTAAGTGGGACCTTCTGCACCTGCCAGGCAGTTCGTGAGGGGGCTGCGGGTACAAGCACAAGGATTTAAGGGGGGTTGGGGTCAAGTGGCGTGAAGAGCCCAGCCAACCATGGGCTGCTGCCCCTGATTTAGTTCAGAAGTGGATGAACTTTGAAAGGTAGAACATCATTTCTGCAGAAGGTCATCGTATTTCTCGATGATTTACAAGGTGAAGTCTGGGACTGTGCCGGGCCTGTTTTAGATCCTCCAGTGCCAAGAGAAAATATGCTGATGGACGGAATAATGCCTAGGTGGCTGGCTCCAAGAGCAGAGACACGGAAGCAGCCAGAGGCTGAGCCACTGCTTTGAGGGGACATCTCCAGGTCTTCCAGGCCCCTTCCCTGACGACCGTGCTGGCTGGAAGCTTTAGAGAAGAGCCTCCGCTGACCTTCAGAGCCCACAGCTAGCAACTGTAGGAATTCCAGAAACCCTGTTCAGGCTGCAGGTGGTACATAGGCAATCACAGTCCACAGGCAGTGTGAGTACCGTCCCCTACTCTGGAGGTCACACCTACAAGAAGGAACACACACACACACACACACACATGCGCGTGTGGGCACACACACACACACACACACACACACACACACCATGTGGCTGAAGAGATGGTAGCCTCAGTGATTAAAAACACTGGCTACTCATGCAGAGGATCAGAGTTCGATTCCCAGCACCCACATGGCAGCACACAATAATCCATAACAGCAGTTCCAAGGGAATCTGATGTCCTCTTCTGGCTTCTGTGTACATCAGGCATGCGAGTGATACACAGATATACATGCAAGTGAAACATCTATATAAAATAATACAAATATTTAAAATCTACCTTGGGACTGCTATTCCTTAAATATAGCATATACTAGCATCCTAGTGTCAAATAGCCTTATTAATTTTCTCAATAACATTTTATTCTTTAAGAAGGTCATTCATGTGTAATGAATTCATTTGGTATTTAGGGGGAAGAATTTTTCTCAGACTGCTAACAACAGTTATAACCTTTTTATTTTTTAGGTCTTCTATCTATCTATCTATCTATCTATCTATCTATCTATCTATCTGCCTATCTATCTATCTATCTATCTATCTATCTATCTATCTATCTATCTATCTGTCTATCTATCTGCCTATCTATCTATCTATCTATCTATCTATCTATCTATCTATCAATCATCTATGTGTGTGTCTCTCTCTGTGTGTATATGTATCTACATGTGCATGCAGGTACTGTGGAGGTCAGAAGAAGACATCAGATCCCTTGGAACTGGAGTTCCAGCAGTTATAAAAAACTGAACTCTGGTTCTCTGGAAGAGCAGCAAGGGCGCTTGTTTTTGAAACAAAAACTCCCTATGGAACCCAGGATGACAATGAACCTGCAATTCTGCCTCTCTGTCTCTGTCTCTCTGTAATTATTGGTTTGTGTTACTGTATCTAGCTGCTATTTCCATTTTGAACAGAAATTCAGTTTGTGCCTCTTTTCAGGAACTAACCCATAAAAAGAAGGTTGCTCTCTCTGCAGTGTAGATGGAACAGAAGGCCAACAGCAGCTGCTGGAAGCTCAGGGGTATCATATGGAGTAAGAGGGGACTAGGTGAGGTCTCCATGGAAGCCAATGAGGTAGGTTGTTAGAAGGCCATACATGCTTTCTTCCCACTCTACCTGCCTAGACTTCCTGCAGGGTCCAGTGATGTCACCCGTTGAGTGTCAAGAGTCAGTGCATCTCACCCTGGTGTGATGTCATTAGTTTATGGTAATCTTTCTAAATGTTTGCAAGAAAGATATGAAATCTTAGCAACAGAGGTATTTAAAGGTTTGGATAAGTTTGAAACACAGCGATTTTTCAATCTTCTGAGCTACCCAATCCAGGGGCCTGTGAGTCTACAAGTGTCTGCCATCTTTCTCAGTGTGTCAGAGAAAATCGAGTGACGGATCACTTCTCGGTGTCACTGCTCGAGACCAGTGACAATCAGTGAAATGATTGTGTCTGCCTCTACACATATCTGTAATTGATTGCCTAAACCCTACGACTCTCTCTCCCAGTTGATATGATGGAACACGGGAGTGAAATCACTCTGGATGAGGAGGAGCCAGGTCCATTTGTTATTTACTTCCCTGCCTGCTTCCCTCTCCCCATCCAGCGCCAATTGTCCCACAAGAGAGCACATTATGGTAATCAGCCAGAATGTATGTATAGGAATCAATCAAGACGAGAACCATCGCAAGAGTTATGACATTACAAAGTCTGTTTGTAACTTTTGATTTATGGAAGATTTTCCATTTTATAAATTGGGAGTGAGGCATGTTGGGATGGCTTAACCCTTAAATTCCCCTACAAGGAGAAGGCATTAGGCATGACAGCTAATAGACATTAGGCATTTTAATTATCTAGTGCCCTGAGATGACTGGAGCTCATATGTGTTTGGCTTGTGATGCCAGAAACGGCCTCTCAATCTCTGAGCACATTACCCATCCTTTGAAAATAAAACAGGCTCATTTTCTAGACGTGATCAGTTTAGGACTGACTATTCCACACAATACCGTCTTCTGCCGGGAGCCCAGTGAGCAGACACACCACACTGATACTCCTGGGGGCCTCCTTGGTCCTGTCACTCTCAGAGAAAGGACTTCACAGAGGCCAAGCTGAGAGACCCATGAGATACTGAGCAAAAGGTCTCACTATCCTTATTCTGTACAGAATCGCTGGAAACTGTGGTCAAGGCAGGTCCAAAGCACTTCTCAACTTGATAGGTAGTGCTTGCTACCTATCCGACAACAGAGGCTACAACCGCAGCTTTGTAGAAGGCAGGAAACGGGGCCCTAGCATCCGTTGATCACCTTCGTTAATCTTTGGATCTTTTATGTTCAGACAGTACAGCAGGCCCTACTGTCCTTTCCCCAAAGGGTGCTGGACTCCTACTGATGGTTCCATTCTGTCAACATGGAAACAGAACCAAAAATATGCAACTCCTTGTTCAAGATCCAAGAATAAACTTCTGGTTGTCGGTAGCACAGAACTGGAGTCCAGGCCCCTGACTATTGGTCCAGTGCTTACACTTACCTGGATTTGGGCCTCCAGTCCTATGCAGAGCACCGATAGAGGCACGCTTCGTTCTCAGCCCAGTTCTGGAGGCTGTCTGTTCCTGACTCATCACAGGCCACTGCTGGGTTGTACTTCTGTCATCCTGAGCAGTAGCTCTGTCCTCTCCATGAAATGATCCTAGCAGTGCTGGCCATTGTCATTAGAACATCCGGCATACCCATCACTGAAGGTCAGATGTGAGTCCTTCCTGAAGAGTGAACTCAGGGCAGGAATAGTCTGTCCCCTTCCAAGGTCACGTCACTGGATCAGCACTTGGCAATCCGACCACATCATCCCGTGTGGAGCTAACGCTCTGTTTCTCTTTTATTAGTATGGTGGACCTATTCTGGCAAGGCTCCCTTTCCCCTCCTAATGTGAATCTTAAAGCTAATAAGAATGCAGATCCCAGAAGACCTCCTTCTCTCTCTCTGATAATCCATTAGGAACTTGAGATCACTGTCTCTGGAAAACTTAAAAAACCATTTAAAAACAAAAAAGATGAATAAATGAAAATGTTATGAACCTGGAAATGTTAATTAAGCCATTCTCCAAGAACAGGCTTTCCAGCCCAGATTAAAACATCCCATTACTTTTAAATAGTTACCATCTTTCTCCTTGAAATAAGTCCAAATTAAGGACAAAATCATTATGAAAAGAAATAGTAAAGAGACAGAAAGTGGTGTTAAGAATTTGGCTATCAACCGACATCCTCAAGCTAAGAAGAAACCATGAAGGCCAAAGCCATAAAATGAAAGTCTGATCCCAGACAGCCTGCAGTCATTGCCAAACAGGAGTCTGGGTACCTTGACCGGACTCATAGAGTGAGCAGCTCACAGATCACCCTGCTTGGTGCTTCAATTTTTAGATTAGGGAGGAAAAACAGAGAGGAAATATTCTGGAGAACAGAACCCAAAGTGCTAGAATCCTGGTCCCAGTGTTCTTTCCACGGCAAACATAGTCAAGAGGAAAACAAATCTCTTTGGGATTAAAGCAGTAAACAGCAGAATTGCTGTGAGACAATTGGTGCACTGTCTCCACCATCTTATCCAGAGGCATGGCTCCCAGGTACGATTGAGTAAAGAAGCTGAGCAGAGTCCTGCTTGTCAGCCTATTGCTTAGTTAATGGTTCCAGCCCTTAGAAACACGGGCAAACTGTAATAAGGAAGAAGAGAGATTGAGTCCCCACAGTAGCTGCAACAAGACCCATGCACTAAATGACATTCTCATGCCCATTAGAAGACGTCTTCTGCTCCTCAAGATATTATTTATTCCATTTGACATATAATCCCAAGCAGATCTGAAGCAGAAAGTTAGTTGGTAGCGGGTCTGACAAACAAGACGAGGCGGCTGTCACTTCTTATTGATGGCCATTAGAGCTGACAGCTGGTAGCCTTATCCAGGGAGCAGATAGAACGCTATAGAAGAGAAATAGCCCAGGTAAAGTGGCCTGGCCCCACTTCATTAAAAGATGATAAGGCCTACAAAGTGTCCTTTAAGGACATCACTGTCTGCCTCAGTGTCTGATGACTTTGTTTGGCTGAGCACCTATTGTGTGTGTGTGTGTGTGTGTGTGTGTGTGTGTTACATACTTCACGAACTATTTCTAAACTTTGAGACTCTGCAAGGGATGTAAGGTCATCCCTCTTTCGTAGATAAAGTTATAGACTGAAGTTTAAAAAAACCAAACAAGGAAACAGACAGACAAAAGAAAAACAAGGTCACAAGACCAATAAAAGATAGAGTGAATTTTGGACATGGGAGCTCAGAGTCTGTGAGTTCTTGCCTTTATGCCCTGTGTCTGAATTTTAACCTCAAGGCCTGGAGCAAGAGAGAAAATAGCATGGTGTGGTATTATCTTCTTGGTGAAAGATGATGGGAGAATGAAATGCATTTTAGAACAGGCTACTGCATATCTTTTGCATAGCAATATAAAAGTTAAGTATAAATAGGTTCAATAGTCCCTCAATGGTCATCACTAGGGAATGAGGGATGATTGGTAACATAGTTTTGTGAAAAAAATGGGAGCCCCTTTTTGAGTTGTAGCACTTAATATTGTGAACTACTTTATTGAAACTATTCTAAAATGTGCAGCTCTATATATTGTTTTGACATAGGTCTCACACAAGGGGACAGCTCTGCAGAGGTCGTAGGCTTACTTAGGATATGTTATCAATTAACATGTAAGGAGATAAAACCAAGACCCAAATGCAATGACAGGAGGATTAGTTCTGCTTGGCAGATAAAGGACATGAAAGGAAGTCCGTGTTTTAGAATAGTCTGTAACCAAATATTAAACTTTCTGTTTTGGGTTTTTGTTAGTGAAAATCAGAGTTGTCAAAAGTTACCTCAAAACAGCAATCCCCCAAAGTGCAGAGATGGATGGTTCAGCCTGCTTCCCCCTGAAGCTTCCTACAAGGAAATGGAAAGAGATTCTACCATCAATGTAGAAAACCGAGGGCCTGAGATGTTAACTAACTTCCTAAGGTAAAATACAGCTGGCCAGTAGCCAAGTCGGAAATAGAATTCAGGTCCTTTGACTATGGTTCAGTCACTTTTAATGATAACGCTCTGTCTCTTGTGTGATTTTTCCTGATTGGATTCTTGCTTATCTCTCATGTACTGGCTGAAGTAAGATGTAGTTTCTGCACTTCGAGAATCAGGAAAATATGAACTGTTCAGGTCCACTCCACACTCATTTCCTGAAGACCTCTTCTCAGTCATCCAGTCAATTAAACACTCCTTGCTAGCTACCACATGCCACATACCAGACAATCTCAAAACATTGCAATGTATGTCCCCCTCAAGAAAAATCAAACAAGTTAATAAAACAAAACTGTGGTGGTTTGAATGCACTTGGCCCATGGGAAGTGCTATTTTTAGCAGGTGTGGCCTATTTGGAGGAAGTATGTCCCTATGGAGGTGTGCTTTGATGGTTCCCAGTGCGCAAGATCTGCCCAGTATAGAAGAGTTAGTCTCTCCTGGCAGCCTTCCGTTCAAGATGCAGAACTCTCAGCTCCTTCTCCAGCACCATATCTGCCTGGACACTGCCATGTTTCCCGCCATGATGATGGTGGATTGAACCTCTGAAACTGTAAGCCAGCCCCAATTAAACGCTGTCCTTTATAAAAGTTGCCTTGGTCATGGTGTCTCTTCATAGCAATGAAACCCAAACTAAGACAAAAAACAAAGATTTTGTATCGCAGGAGGAAAAATACACATGTGTACAGGTAAATGTGTATAAAAGAAACTGTGGTAAATGGGGCTGTAACAGAGATAGGCAAGACGGCAAAGCACCAAGGTGACTGGAAGGAGATGACTCTGACCCGGGAGGCAGAGAGAGATGTGAGGGCTTGAACTCTTTCTGGAGGACATGATGTCTCACTTTCATGAGTGAAGGTGTCATTCTGGACTGTCCTTCTCTTGCTGTGTAGTGTGTAACCAACATGTCCCAAATATTAGTGGTGGACAGCAGTGAATGCTCTTTCCTGCTGCTCAGCCATAGTCCACTGTAGGTGTGATCAGGCCCATGCTTCTCAATCCAGGGCCTGTTGAAGGAGCAACAGCTGTGTGTTGAAGGCATACTCTCCCACTATTGCAGGACAGGACCCCAAGGGAAGAGACCCATTTTGTTGGAAGAGGAATGTGCAATTCCTGTTAAAACCCCTTCTTGGAATGGAAATACTGTCTAAGGTCCATGTTCCAAGTAAGCTATGTGGCCAACTTAATGTCAATGGAGTGGAAATGTTCCTCACCCACAAAGAGGCTGGAGCAGAGACAGGGAGGAGAGGGAACACCGAGCAAATAACACAACTCACCAAATGCTCTCACTGCCCCTAGGCTCTCTTTACTCATTATGTGGTATTTACTCATTTTCTCAAAGGAGAAAAATCACCATTTCCTCTGGGCTTCTCTATACTCCTGCGGGGTGGTGGCTGAATTGACAAAAGTAAAGGCAGATAGGCAGTAGCTGCATTCTCTTATACCTCAGGCACTTTCACCTCGTGAATGTGCCCTAACAGACACATACATACATACATACACATATACACACATACATACACACATACATGCACAGATATATAGATACACACATACATACACGTATGTACATACATATATACACAGGCACACCCATACATTACACATATGTACATACATATGTACACAGACACACAGACACACACACAGACACACACACAGACACAGACACACACACACACACACCCTTCTTATACTGAAAGTTCTCCATTGCCAAGAAGGAACCCAAGTAACTCTTTGTTAGTGAATTCATCAGTGAAAGGAAACCTGCCATGCTGACTTCCCCCATCAGCTGGCCTAGACAGTGACTATTCTTACTGATAGCTGATACATGGAGGGTGTTAGCACCAGGACACTCCAAGGCCTGGCCCAACCNTGNGACACTAGACCTGCGTTGCCAGGACAACGACCCTCAATCCCACAACTCACCTGGCTCAGTCCCCACCCTCATTGGTGTGATGTCATTCTCCGTATAAATTAGGGGATCACCCCCTCCTCTTTCTCTTCTCCTCCTCTCTTCACCCCACTCTCTTCTCTTCTTCTTTTCCCCCCTTCCCCCTTTTCTCCTCCTCTCTCTCTTCTCTACTCTTCTACCCACTTTGCCGCTCCCCATCCCTGCTTAATAAACCTCTCACGTGGAATCACCTTGGCGTGGTCTGCTGTTTGGCTTATCTGCTCAAATCATATATATTAATATTGCTTAATAATGCTAATTCATAAAAGAGGGCATCAGTCAGAAGTGGCCTGCACATGCTAATAACAGCATGCATCCATTAACTCTAATGTAGGAGAATGTGTAATGGCTGTTTTGGCATATTGTTTCCCATATATATTTGCGTAAATTTAATTTCCCTTTTGGGGCTCGATTTTTAAGTTCTTACCATTCTTCAATAAGTACATGTTTATTTTTGCAATAAAATGTAAGTCTTTAAACACCAAGTAAGGTGTGACATCACATATGAACAACACATTTAATTTTCGAAGAGTCTGGAAAAACAAATACCATCCCTGTCAAGGAACATTTGTACTTTTGCTGTCTAAGGCTAAGGTGAGCAGCTCTCACTTTTCAGGTAGGATAGTGCAGTATGCCCTGTGTTAGGATGGTGATGCTTCTAGCAAGTGACGGAGTATAGAAAGCTGGAGATCTTGTTTTTCTCCCAAATAAAGCAGTTCACTGGTGCAGAGGCTAGACTACCACTCCTGTGTTAGGTGGAGAGTGGGATTCTTTAACAAGCAGGTTCCAAAATGTGGACTGACTCTAACAAACAGAATATAAACCCAGGCTCATTCATGTCAGAGTTCCTAGTACCTATGGTCTGTGTGATTCTCCTCCACCCAGGAACTCAGGGTCTGCCTCCAGTCACCTTTCTGTCCTCGGAGGCACTGCTGTGATGTGAAGCCCGTTAAAAAAGGGGAGGAGCAACTCTGGAGGGCCCAGAAGTGGAATGTGGCTACTGTCATGCTACCCACAGTCAAATGACATCTGTGCAGGAAACCAAAAAACGCAGCACATGTGGGCTCCAGGAGGAAGAGGGAAGAGCTTAAGGGGAAGCAGCCTGCAGTCTCTGTCAGGGACCAGGATGAGAAAACCCAGGCATCTTACACCCAGGGCATCCTGCAGCCCAGGTGTTTTCACAGTATGTAGCTAAAAGCCACATAGTTCTTTGTCAAGAGCCCTTCCCCCTCCCCCTCTGCAAGGCCACTCCTGGGAACCAGCAAGACCTAAACAGACATCAAGGACTGAAGGAGTCTTCTCACATTCCAGAGCTGCCCAGAGCTGTCACCTTGAACTGTCAGGAGGATCTGGAAGCCAAGATAGGCTCTTAGATAAGCTGCCCTATGTCCCAGGGCAGTGGCACCAAGGACCCTCGATGAATCACTAAATGTATTAGACTTGCAAATAACTCTTCCCAATTATTTCTCTCACTGTATACCTTTGATCACCCCTCTNNAAATTGTATATAACCTGAGCATCTCCCCTTAGTAAANGAGACTATGACAAACATGCATGGTCTANTTCTCTTTCTTTATTCCCATTTCTCTCTAGGTTTGTGATCCCCTTCAAGGACCATGAAATAAAGTGTCCCGCGGGCCGGGGCAAGTCTCTACTTCAGGCTTCTACTGTATGCCAGGCATAGTGCTAGTAAGAGAACTCCAGTCTAGTTAATATTGCACTAGTTTATTTTATTTTTACATATCAGTGTAGAGAGCACTATTGCCAAGCAATGGAAGAGAGCTAGTGAGAACACTAGTATGCACCTGGAGAGCCTGACTCCACATACAGAGCAGGAGTAGTGAATGGCCTTAGTTATGTGAGTTTTATACATGTATTTTTATCAAGAAACTGCTAAGAGCCAGGCATCTATACACGTACAGTTTGTTGGAGGCCAGTAGTAAGGCATAATCCTAAGCCCTTAGAACCATGGGCACTGTTTTAGTTTGGGTATGAAACATCCTCCTAAAAGACTCATGTATTTCACGTTTGGACCACAGGCTGGTGCATCCAGCCTTTGAGAGATGACTACCATGAGGAGTCTTACCTAAACAATGGGCATATTTACCAACAGGTTCATGGTCTAAGACATCATTAGGAGTGATGGAAAAGAAACTCTTAGAAATGGGGCTGGGTTTGAAGAGATAGCTTACTGGGGTGCATTCTTGGAGGTGATCTCTTGCTCTGGGTCCTCACTGTCTCTCTCAGCTTCCTGGACATTATGAGGTGAGGGGTTTCATCCCACCAAACCCTTGTCTCACAACAGAAACAACGAACCAGCAACACAGTGGATCAAAACCTGAACTTGTTTCTTCCACAGAGATGACCGTCTAACACGACAGACACACAAGCAGATCTTTTTGCATGGAACGCTACCTATACACTTGGGAAATGGAAAGATGGTTGAATGCTTTGTGGGCTTAAATGCTGGGGATTTGGAATCAGGCCTTCCTGACCTTGAATTCCAACTTTAACACTAGGCAGACATTTTGAACCTTTGTTCCTGGTTTAAAGCAAAGTTGGCAACTCCTCATTGAACAATATGCCTTAGAACCAATTGACTGGGTTCAAAGCAGAGATCTCCTGTGAACTAATGTTTCAGTGTTAGTAAAGTCATTAAATGCTTCTGGGCTTGAGTTCCTTCATCTTAAAATGGGGTTGATAGCAATATCCAACTTAGATGGTTGGTATGAGCCCATGAAATAGATAACAGAAGCTCTCTGAGATGTGCCACAAATCACTCAGTGTGTTTGATCTTGTTGTTATCTACCTTATAGTGTGCCATGAACATTAATAGAGAATGTAGCAAGGCCTTACATTGGGCTAATGGCAACAATTACTAACAGTGACCAACTGGAAGGAGGATAGATGCGTCATCACAAAAAGAAGCCAATGAGAATCTAGACAGAATGGAATGGGCAACAATCCCCAAGCCACAGACTCAGTCACCACCCATCACAAGACAGAAGCAACAGCTAGGGCGGTGGCCCTGGGGAGAGCAGTGCTTCCCTGCTTCTGACAGTGGCTTTGAGAGTATGTCATGAAATGTAGGTGAAGGGAAGGCATAAATGACCTGTTCTAAGAATGCAGGGGAAGGTCTCCCTCAACACAGCATCCATTGGTAGGAGCTTCCAGGGTCTCCTAGAATTCTGTCTCCTTTTATGGCATCTTGAAAGTCCTAAGTAATGAAATAAAGGCATGGAAATAGGTAAACACAGTTACAGCACCGGGCTGGCTGCCTGGCAGACAGGGGTATTTGTGAGCATTGGCTAGGGTCTCATTTTCCATAATCGAGCCCAGCCCTGCTGTGATCACTATAGTATTATGACCTGTGGGGTTAAGATGGTACCACATGCGATATTTCATTTCTGCTAACTGGGATAGCAATGAAGCAGTTGTAGTCAAGTGAATTAATTTCTCTAGCTACTCAAGAGCGAAACTTCATTTACAACAAACAGTTTGTTTCCCATTGTTTCTTCCACTCATGTAGCCTTTTCAACATGATAGAAAAAGAGAGGAAGGGAAAGAAAACAGGATACAAATATATTAACCTTTGCCAAATATTAACATATTTGCTGATTGTTGATAATAACAGCAAATGTATCCCTTCGATGTGCAGCATGTAATTTGTATGTCAGTCCCTGTTAGCCTCGTTCCAACAGAGTGGGACAAACACTCAGAGTTGATGCAGCCGGACTCTGGAGCCAATCATACAGTTTAAAGGATCAATCGGGGTTTATCCAAAAATCCGAAAAGCACCCTACTTGGTCTCACTATGTGGAAATGCTCACATAATTATTTTAACAGATACAAGTAGATGATTAAAAACAAAATATTGGGAATGAAAGACTCTGGCATAGGTAGAGATTGATGAATCACACGGCCATTAATTCTCTACAAATTTGTTTTTAATAACACTGATGTTTTGGTAGTGTATAACTATTTCATTAAGTCTAAATTAAATGCATGGGTAAGCATATTTAAAACATGTAAATGTAATGTTTTGCTACCGTATTTCACTTTATATTTCCATGCAGTTCTGATAATTTTCTGAATTCGAGTTGACTAGATGATGGGAAGTCCCTGGCCATTTATGAGACCTTCTTTCTAACATCATTTAAGGCTCTAGGAACTGCATATATCTGAGTTCTAAACACATCACTACACAATCACTGTACAGCAAAGACAATGTGTTGATCTGCTGGAAAGAGATGCTTATAGGTTCCAACAAAATGGAAGAGATTGCTTCTAAACAACAGCAAAATACATGTTTTGCTAAAAAAAAAAAAAAAAAAAAAAAAAAAAATGAAAAAAAAAAAAAAAAAAAAAAAAAGTAAAGACTCTAACACTGAAAAAGCTGTCTTGGAATAACAATCAGGAGTGCATTGCTGTGCACAGCTCTTCCTTTATGGAGAGCAGGAGACATTAATATACTTGCCTATAGCTTGTGCGTTACTCTTCCCAGCTATGCAGAAATGGAAGGTGATTTACAGCCACACACTCTTTGTTGCTGTTCCAACATACCTATTGTCTTCCCTGCATTCTGACTGGTTGGCTGCCTGGGAGTGGGGATGGCGCTGGCCCGTACTCAATCATTATGGGTATCTACAAATAGAGTAGGTGTATGCGAACTGGGATTTTTTCCAGCTGTGTATACCCAGCAAACCAATCAGAGCACAGACTGAACAATAGCTAAGGGTTTACTGCTCTGTAAGTTTCCCCACCGATTCCCACTGTGGCTGATTATATCACAGAAGTTCTATAAAAATCACATTAAATGCCAACTAAATCAAGACTTTTCATGCCTCTTTTTCAAAGCAATGAAATTCAGGACAAACACTATACTATGCATGAAGATCACTGCCTGGAGACCCTAGCTCTTCATTCCCGATGTCGTATTTGAAAATGGAACCTGAGGAAAGCGTGCTTTATTCATTTTGTTGTTTTCTGTGGTGCTCGCTCGGCTGCCCTGAAAGCCCACCACAGGAGAGCTCAATTAAGAGGCTTCATAATTTTCACCGGTTAACTTTGATTAAATGCACTGTCTTGGAGGGGAAACTCAGCCAATCCGGGCTATAAATTACCTGCAGTGAGTTTTCAACTTAGAGATTCTGAAATATTAGCACTCGGACAGGTCATTTCTTTCAGGGCTGGACTTTACACCTGATTTGGAATTCTGTACTTCATTTTTACCAGAGTCAAGAATGGAGGGCGAAACTACCTGTATTGCTCAGCCCAACAGGTCCCTCAAAGCACATGTAGAAAAATACATTCATTCATTCATTCATTCATTCCGATTTCTGCCACTGGCTGTATCCATTAGTGTAAGGGTGGAGTCCCTTTAACCCCGTCCCCCTCACTAGCTTTTATTACCTTATACCTCACAG
Organism: Mus pahari; assembly: GCF_900095145.1. Lineage (NCBI taxonomy): Eukaryota > Metazoa > Chordata > Mammalia > Rodentia > Muridae > Mus > Mus pahari. Next base: position 50,430,996 of record NC_034595.1, read on the forward strand.
TGTCTTCTTGCTCGTGAGCCAGCTTTCAGTCATATCAGTTGCCAAAGATTAGACGAAGCGGGATGAAAAGAACAGGTTCCCACTGATGAATGGTCAGTCAGCTTTCCAGACCAAGGACAAGGGAAAACCAAGGCTGTCTAGGCTCCCCACCAACCAACCAAGCCACTGAGGCCATGGGAGAAGAGATCTGGCTGCTTGCATCTTTGTTGAGGGAGAGGCTGGGGAGAGGGGGAGAGTGTTTTGAGGGTGGGGCTGGGGATTCAGTAAAATCAGTTTTTATCTATATTGTCAGTCTTAGAGAATAACAAGGGCGTGTTTTCATTTCCCACTGTAAGAACTCCAAGCCTCTGTTTACCTTACCCATGAGACAGGGTTGCTGAAAGCATTCAGTTTTCTGGGCTTGGCATGTGTAACAGTAAGTCTCAGGCTTTTACGCATTGACATTTTACTCAGCCGGGCCTCTGTTGTTTAAAAAAAAAAAAAAAGTGTGTTGAATAAAAACAGCTTACATTTTCAGGTAGTCCTTTTGATTTTTTTTTTTAAACCTTTGACACCAACTAATTAATTCTGTCCAAACATCAATTTTGTGAGTTGCGTGGAGAATTATTTTATCCTCTCTTGATTACCGGGAGGTCAGGTGAAGAGGACTTAAGTGGCTTGCCCAGGGCTGCACAAATGATCAGAACCAGTATTCTTCCATGGGAGGAGTCGGGGAGCTAAGGTGGTGGAGGTAGCTGCCCTCTGAACTCACTTCTGAGGGGGATGGCGTGAGAAACACTCAGGACCGAGGTTCGCCTTGGAATACGAGTGGTGCTCTGTTTTCAGACTAAGGTGAAGGATTATTTTGCTTGAGGAAGACTAGGAGAAAGCATGGCTAACTGACCCGGAAAAGAAACAAACAAATAAACAACAAAACAAAACCAACAACCCAAAACCCCACTGTCAGCAGCATCACACTTCAGAATATATTAGATTTTTAAATCCAGGGTGCAAATTGTTTGGAGAATCTCAATTAAAGCCCTTATAATATTGTCATTCGTAATCAGCTCACTATGAAAACAGGGCTTCCAGAGGGCACTGAAATCATTTGAACTTGCGCTCTGTAATAGATTTGAATATTCAGATAAGGTCAATGGTCAGAGCAGAGGCGACAGTTTTGGTCAATAAACAGGTTTAGCGAGACAAAATCTTTTTGTCTACATGGGAATGGCTTGTAGAAATTGGTTCTCATGGGGGAATAAAAAGATTAAATTCAGCTGCGTTGTCAATTTATTTGCAGGCCAAACAAGTGTGTGATGGAAATCTTTGGGGGTAGGGGAGGTACCTGCTCCCAAGGGAAGGTCCTGTGAGCTGTGGCAGAGGAGACTCCAGGGCAGCTGTCCCCTTTGCAGCTGAAGCTTAATGGAGGCAGATACAGCAAGGAGGGGAGGCACAGCCCAGTGCTTGTGTCTTAGCCGGGGTTTCTGCAAGATGCAGAAGCTTGAGACATGGGATGCATCTTCTACCCAGATCAGCTCCGCTCCCGTCTGCTTCCTGTACAGTAGAAATCCCAGCTGCTCCTTAGTAGGGTTTCTACAGGACCAAGAGCATCTTGAGGAGGAAGGGGTTTGTTCTGCTTACACCTTTCAGGTCACATCCCATTGCTGAGGGAAGTCAGGGCAGAAACTCAAACAGAGCAGGAACCTGGAGCAAGCTGATGCAGAAGCCATGGAGGAGTGATGCGTTCCGACTCGTTCCTCGCGGCTTGCTCAACCTGCTTTCTTATAGCATCCAGAGCCATCAGCCCAGAGATGGTACCACCCGAGTGAGCTGGCCCTTCTCTTACCAATAACCATGCAAGGGAGTGCTCAACAAGCCTGGCCATAGGTCTATGTGTGTGGCATGCATTTTCCCAATGGAGGTTCCCTCTCTCGAGTGACTGTGTGTCACGGTGACCCGAAACCAACCATCACAGCTTGGGCCAGGTTCTCCGACAGTGGTTTTCATCGTTTTGAATGCTGCGGCTCCTTAATACAGTTCATGTATTAATCATGTTGTGGTGGCCCACAACTGTAAAATTATTTCATTGCAACTTCACAACTGGAATTTTGCTACTGTTATGAGTCATAGTGTGAATATCTGATATGCAGCAATATCTGATAGGCGAACCACTGCTGCTAGATTAAGCCCGACCCAGAGAGCACAGCGGCTGCGTGCACTGTCTCGCGGCCCCTGCTCCTCTGTCCTTTACCCTTAAGGATGCTTTTAAACTTCTCTCTAGGAAGACCCATAGATCAGTCTGTTCTCAATACTAGAAAGACGTGTGTTTCTTGTGAGGGCCTAATTTACCAGGACTCGTATCATTCCACAGTTTTTCGACTAGATGCTCAAGATCTCTGGGAATCTCCTGAAGTTCCCCAGGGCTGCTCTGAGGCTGGGCGTGAGAGCAAAGAGAGAGGAGGGAGGGCCTTGAGGACCTGGGTTGGAGCTTCTACTCGAACAACTCTGCTTTTGTCTGTTTTCTGAACAGGATTTTATTTGAGGAGCTATTCCCATGGTTATACCGGTTTGTTTCTATTACTATAATGGAATGCCCGAGTCTTCATTCTTTATAAATAGAAGAAGTTTATAGTAGCTTATGGTGCTGGGAGTCCACAGTTACAGGGAAATACTGGGTCATAGACTTTTTGCTGGCTATGTCCTGAAGCAGTCCAGGCACTGACGGAGTGTGTATGAGGCTGTGTGTTTCTCTGGTTTTTGTATTTTTTTTTTCTTGTAAAGCCACCAAAATTCAGTCACAGAGGCTCCATCCTGATGATCTTCTCTAACCCTAACTGTGCCCCCCCCCATCTGAACACCATGGTCAGGTTAAATTTCTACCCTCTTAATACTTCACAATGAGAATTAAGTTTCAGCACCGTGAGGGACTCATCATAGTTGGACATAAGCAGTGATCAGCAAAAATGACTTGATGGTTGTTCGTTGCCTGGAATCCAATTTCCTAGATCTGGGTTTGCCTGGATCTGGGTTTGTGTTCAGTCAGTCACAATGGCGGGCCCTATGGATGGTGAGCTAATGCAGGGCTTCTCAAACATTTCCCACTCTGTCCTGCATCCCTGTGTGCTTTTAGAGGATCCTGGCTAAAGGTGCAAATGAAATATGCATATACTTCAAAACATGCACATCATAAATCATAAAGAAGCTTATTTTTTTTTAAAAAAAGCATTTTTGCCATATATACACTTATGCCACTTTTTAAAGATGAATGCAAATTTGTATTGGGACAAGATAGATCTGCTTATTTACTTTTAAGGAAAGAATGAAATCTTGACTGAAAGTTTGATTCTGTAGGGCATGGGGACTCTAATGTTTTTCAGACCTGATCAATATTCCAGTTTTCTAATTGTCAGTGCTGAGTCTGCCACTTTGTGTGATTACAGAGTAGAAAGGGAACGTTTCATAAAAGGCTGGAAACGCTATCTGAATCCCAAGCCAAAATTAATTAAACATTTTTTTTTTTAAAAAAAGAAACTCAAATTAGTAACCAAATAGTAATTTTAAATATCTTAACATAAAAAGCAGTCCAAAGACATACTAATTTGACACCCATATGTTATGTTTTTAAAATCTCATGCTCTATAATCATAATACAACATCTTTTGTCTAAGGCGTGAAGTAAAATATTTGATATATGAACGAATGAATCAATTGTATTTCCCTGACTGCGTTTGTCATAGGAGTTCAGGGGCAGATTTACAGTTTCAGTTCAGTGAGTGTGCAGACATGTGTGTGCAGGAATTCCTGGAGGGTGTGGACACTCTCCCCATGTTAGACTCTTGGTTTAATCATTTTCAACTCCACATCCTCTTTGTTTTCCTGATTTATTTAGATTTTCTTGTATAGCAAAGGGCTGTATAGTTTAGAGGCCCATTTTAACCCCCCCCCACACACACACACACTCAAAGCCTTAGGTAAAGCAAATGCACAGGATTTACGTAGCCAACAGGGTCCTCCTGAACAAAGGTGTTTTAAGTGTGGGAGAGACAGCTCAACAACAACGAGAAGAGAGCTGACATCTCTTTCAGCATGTTGTTTGATGGTCTCAGTTTCAGAGTACATTAATGTTAGTAAAGAATAATTAACTAACCATAAACCAGGAGGTTGCTGGGACGTCAGCAGTAAGCAGCAGCCTGGGGAGGTCCACCAAGGAGGCTAAGGATGATTAACCTGTATCCAGGTTATAAAATGGCCCATTTGAGACCTGCTGCCCCTGGAGAGATCACCTGGATTTCAATTAGGTCATTGAGTGAGAGGTCTTCCATGATGTAGTGACAGGTATCCGGTTACAAATTGTTTATGACAAGTGGAAAGGTCAGTATAGATGAATGCACATTTGAATAGAGTTTGCTTCTCTATGTGAGTTGCAGTTACTTTATGTGTATATAACTCGGTACCTGCGTATGTAAAAGACACTTGGTAATGGAGAGGGATAGGGTTGGGCTTGTAACGGAGACTGCCATATTGACTTTGGCGCTCTTGTTTAAGTGGGATTTTTATCAAGTGGGGTTATTATTAAGTGGGATTTTGTCTGTTCGCTGTCGTTTTTCCTTAGAATTTTTATTCAGTGAAAATTTTGCTGACTGCCCCATGTTTAATTTAGCAATGCTCCAGATAGAAAGAGAAGCCCACACCGATTCGTAATGTGCTAACTTGCTCTTCCTTGTAATTCCAGCGTTTTCTTTCCTCTGTCATGAAGCATACACCACCTTTCAGGTAACCTTTTATCCTTACACATTTTCTCATTTTAAAGTGAGTTCACTTATTGACTGGAAGCTGCATTATAGTCTGTGGTAGGGACCTTCTCCCTTCAGCTCACTCATGATCAGCACACCCTAGGCTCTTAGTGCTTGAGAACAGTAATTTCCTATCATTGAAGTTCCAGTCTAACATTACCCCCGACCCCCACCAGCTGTATAAAATGTCTTTAGGATTGGAACTTTTCTGGTGGCCACTGGCATGTGTTCTCCCTCAGAGTTGACCTCCTTGGATTTCAAGGACACGGGTCTTTTTGCTCAGGGAAGTGTCAGGCTAGTTAGGGTGGTCATAGATTCCTGACTCTGGTTTCATGGCTATTTCCCAAAGCATTGTTTTTTCTTCTCTTCCTACTTCTTCCTGTCTTTCTGTCTCCGTTTGGATTTCTGATAGTATCTATAATATCAAACAGCACTTAATTATAAAATACTACATGGATATAGTCTACGTCAAAATGCAAAACCATGTTATTTTCATTAGAGAAGTCATACATTATAATTGAAGAAAAATTAGAAGACATATAGTAGAAAGAACTCCTTTTAGAATCTCTGATATTTCTCTTGTCTTCATGCATCCTACAGTCCAATATGAACAAAATTACCATGATATACACATTCAGTTTTGCTATTCGCCACCCCCCCCCATTTTGTAGCAAATATGCAACACAACGGCTAAGAAAACAGACTTTGACATTAGACATCTAGGAGTCCAAATTCTTGTTCTACTGTGTACTGGCCATGTGACCCTTCGTGGCCATGTGACCCTGTGTGGCCACGATGCCTCAGCACTCAAGTGGGCACAGATAGAACTGTTGATAGATAACTTATCCAAGGCATGTCATAGAGTAGAGCTGTTCTAGACCTGGTCCTTACCTGGTCCTTAAGCCCCATCCTGAAGGCTTAGTTCCTCATCGAACACTAGGGTGAAATCAAGGGTACACAGCCCAGTCAACATACCATAGATGTTAGCTCTTCTCATGGCTCCTGCGGTTACCTCTTTTTAATGCTGTTATGGATACATCACAGTTCATGTCCTACTGAGGGGAAATCTGTCATGGTGTCCCCTCCTTCACCCTCCACCCTTCTTCGGTCTCTCCTAACTGATCAATTGAGCCCTGGCCTTACTCCTCACCAGGATCTGCCATTCCTACATCATGGTATAGATCTCAGAATTCAAATCCCAAGGCTCCAATTTAAGAATTGACAAAGACAGACAGACAGACAGACAGACAGACACACACACACACACACACACACACACACACACACACACACACACACGGATATTGATAATAAAAATAAAATCCCTTTCTATGAAACCTGGGGTTCTAGAGGGCAACATTCCATTCCCATTGCCCAGAATAAAGCCTGCCTTGCAGTGTTCCCAGTAATCCTGTCATGTTACCTTATGCCACCAAAGAAAGACAGGCACCTCAAAGATGAGCAGGCACCTTGGCCAGTGTCTTGGAACTGGTCGCCGCCATGCTGACAGTGACTATGGTACTCTCCACCAGGGAAGGCTGTTTTCAGAACACTTCTGGAACTGGCATCTTCATTTACTGTTGGGATGAGCTGTTATTACAATGCCACTTCAGGCATGGATGCCAGTCTACACAGAGGACGGGTGCATAGCAACACTAACACACTAACCCTGTGTGAAGATCTAACAGAACAGCCCTTCTTCAAATTTATAACAGTCTCTGTTTAAAAACCTGACAAAACCAAAATGTGTTCTCCATAAATTACGGCGGTAGCATCCTTGCTGCTGAATGAAGGCTGGGTCAGCGTTTCCGTCACTCTGTCTCAGGGCCCCGACTCTTGGCTATAAAAGTGCACCTCGGTTTAAAGCTGCCGAGGAAGGAAGGAACACCTCAGCCTTGGAACAGATTTGCCTCGCCAAATTTTGAAAGCAAAACCAATTTGTTTACTTCCCTTTTGTCGTGACTCTCCTGGAGAAAAAAAAAAAAATGTCTGTGACTTGCCCTTCCCAGTTTCTTTTTCTTTTTTTCCTTTTCTTTCTTTTTTCCTTTTTGTCTAGTTTCAGATTTTTGGACTGGTTTTGGAACTAGGAGAAAAGTTAGGTTAGAAACCCATTTTTTAAAGAAAGACATTGTCATCACTGCCCCCTCCCTTCTGATTTCATTAAGATTTAACAATGGCTTTATTTTGACATGGACAAATGGCACAATTGTCGTTGGAAGTGAAATTGGATGATGTGATTAGGCTAATAACCCTCAACAACAGACCTTATTCTGTTGCTCTAGTTAGCTGTAATTTCCCATTGGCTTCCCGGAGAAACCATTTAGTATAAATGTTCATACACATAATTAAATTTCTTTAGTTTCACTTAAGCATGTACTTACTTACTTGTAATCCCTTAGGCACAAGACATTTTTTTTTTTTAAATCATAGTTCTTGATAATGTCATCAGAATTCCAGTTTTTAGGAAGGGTCAATTGAGTCTCATCATCAATCGAGTCTCATCAAATATTTAAGGGGCAGGATGGTTTACATCTTTACCTATGCACCACTGCTCCTGCTAAAATCAGAAGTTACTTATGTCATCTCTTATTGATTACTTCTTAATTTCATGTGTAGACACAGGCCCAGACATCCGCCATAATGAGTCATTTGGCTTTTCTCAATAAGCACGTGGACTGCAAGGCAGGCAGGGGACGGGGACATGGCGGTCCATTCCCAGAAGAGCAGTGCATGCTGGTGTCTCAGAGCGTGGGCAGAAGCATCAAGGTTGGAAGGGAGAGTGCATTTTTTTAAAAGTATATTAGATAAAAGTTCTTCATTGTGGTTACTTTTTTTGAGACAGGGTTTCTCTCTGTAGCCTTTCTTGGCTGTCCTGGAATTCACTCTGTAGACAAGATAAAAACTATTCTTTAAAAAAAAAAAAAAAATCTAAAAGAAAAAGTCACACAGTAATTGTTCCCTAAGTTTAAGTAACACATGAGTCGGGCTGAGAAAGGATGTACAGATTCATGGCACGGTGTGGAGCAGTTTGCACTGACGCTATCACATTACAACCAGGATCCCCGTGTTTCTGATAGCAGGTGGCAGGCCCACACAAGGATGCCTCACTCCCAGCAGAGAATGTCCCTGCCACTCAGAATCACTGGGGCTGGAAGAACTCCTGTTGAGCCTGAAGGGGGCAACACACAAGCTTGGAGTGGGGACTGCGAGTTTGCAGGCAAGGGAGAGACAAACCTTTGTTTAGCTAATTGGTGTGGGCTTCATGCACTCGCAGAAGAAAGGTGCCAGGTGTCTAGGACCAGAAGCGTAAGGGGTCAGAACAGCTATTTTGGTGTGTATTTGTCTGCAAGTGTCAGTAAGCAATGGCAGTTTGGTGGGGATGGGAAGGGATCACTGGGTTGAAGGGCTCCGTTGTCTGCATCTCTGGACTTACTAAATTAAAGGAAACGGTTCCACAAATCACTACCTTGTCCCCAGGGCCACTTTCCCAGGTACAAAAGGTTTCCATGCTGCATCTGGGGTGAATGATAAAGAAGACGGTTAGTCACCACTTCGGGGAGGAGAGGCTACAGGGTGGGGGCCATAGGTGCCCCTGACTAGACAGCCGTCAATGAGCGCTGTGTTCCATCTTATCAGCACCGAGAAGGTTGTGTGCCCCAGGCTGTCATGGTCACTCCATGGGTGAGAGGTGACAAGGTCTGAGAATGGGAGCCAGCTGCTTCCCCTTGCTCTCAGGCCTCCGTGTTCCAGAGAGTCTGAGGCCACTTCTTGAAATAATCAGCTGTTAGGCCCTTGGGGTGTCAGGAGCAGGGAGAGGCCCTCCCTACCCCATAGTGAGCTGAGCAGGCACCCTGACCACTAGGAGGCAGGATGCTATCAGCTAAGCCACCAATGGGCAGGCTCACTGAGAGATCTGTGTGCAGGCATTCCCATCTCTCTACCACTCTCTGCTTTCTGTGGGAACCAGGGGCAGTTACTAAGCCTTAAGAGCCTCAGTTACCTCATCTATAAAATGGGAACAGTCTCGTGTGTGTGTCTCTCCTGCACTTAGACGTTCCACAATAAACAGCAGCTATTATTTTGCACAGAGACGTGGTCTTGATACTTGCTCTGTCAAACGCCATGGTGTCCCCTCTCCACCCACATACCACACAGGGAACAAAATTCGGTGTGGTCAGTTCAAGAGAGACAGTGTAGGAAATATGACCCTTGGACAGAAGTCCCCAGCTGCTCAGTTTGGAACAGGCCGAAGGGGATGAAGGGAAGAGCCACAGGGAGCCTGTGAGCCAACAGGCCCGGCAAGACCCTACTGAAGAAGAACCTTCTTTGGAAAACAGAGAAAGCCTGGTCCTCTTTGGGGAGAAAACTGGAGATTGTGTCCAGGACAGAAGACCAGAGCTTTGGCTCCTCCCTGGGACTGAGAAAGCTGAGGGGTCCGTGGGAGGTGTGTGGGATGCGGTGGGCGGACAGAGGGGACCCTGAAGAGGAAGAGTGAGCGCGTGAACAAAGCCCCTCTGCTATTTCTTCTTCCTGAGTGGTGGCCTGAGGCCTGTCCACGCAGGCAGCTGCTTCTCTGTGAGAGCCCCTGCCTCCCCAGCACCAGCGACAGGATACCACCAGGCTGACAGGACACCACCAGGCTGACAGGATACCACCAGGCTGCATTCCCACAGAGTTTGCAGCACCAGGCCTCACACCTGCTTCATTCACCTTCCCAAACTTCTAAGCTCAAATTGGTGCAACCTCATCTGCATCCATTGCTCTTACCCCCAAGGAAATGGGAGATGGGGGCAATTCTCACTCTAGTCTCTGCCAGCCTGGAGCCCTCCTAGACAGAAAGAGGGGATGGGAGGAAATGGAAGGGCCGGCTCCTCCGCGTTGTACACATTTAAAAATCCAGTGTTTTACAGAAAATTCCAGCTTCTGGGCTTTCCTTACTCGGAGGAAGTGACTCTGGGCACAGTCTCCTCAGTGGTCGCTGAGCCCTTTGACAGGCTCTCCGCTTATTCAGTTAGCGCATCAGATCCCCTCTCTAGAGACTGTTTTAACCCCTTACTTTACAGAAGTCAAAGTGGGTAAGAGGGGCTCCCTCTGGGTCTCCAGGTCTCAGTTGGCACCGTCTGGGGCTCACCGTTCTGATTCATCCCATCTTTACCACCTTGATCTGGTTCCCTCCACAGTTGAGGGAGGCAGCAGAAGAGATGCGTCTGCTCACCAAGCATGCTTGCCATGGCTAACCTGTAAGCAGCCTCATGGCCTTAGGGATGGCCATATAGAACCTAATAGGAGACTCCATTTTCAAACAATGGCTTAATTATGTTCCTTACTCTCGCTTTTTAAAGACAGGAAAGAGAGAAACATAGTCCCCCCCCCGCACCCCCCCAAAACAATTTACACTTAACAAAAAGTTTTAATGTGATCCAGAAAATGGGGTCCTAAAATTGGTAAGGTTTCACTAAATTCACCCTCCTCCTAGTAGCGCCCACGGCTCCCTCAGAGCATCTCCTGTGCACTCATGCGCTGTGACGAGTCCACGGCTAACTTAGAGTATCTCCCATGCACTCATGCACTGTGATGGGTCCAGTTTTACGTTTTAATGTTTAAGTCACGGAACTCTCCATATGCAATCTTACTTGAAGCCACAACGTACAAAAAACAGAGAAAGTCTTGGGGGGAGCCTAGAAAGGGGTTTCCAGGTCCTCCCTTAGAATGCTCTTCCCTCCCACTCATACCTCCCTCCGACAGCCACCAGGCTAAGCTAGGGTGCTCTCGGTTTCCTCTCTCACTGTCCCCACTCTCCTCGCTCTCGCTCTCGGTCTCCTTATTTCTCTCGGAGTCCCATGGTGCCTCTGAGAAGGTAGAACCCCATTCTACCACCCGCACAGATGAAAGTGGCTGAGCTCCGCTCTTCTTCCACAGCGAGGTCCACTTCCTTCCGGTCACATTAGACTGGACTGAGTTGAGGAGATCTGTGGCCATGGAGACCTAGGGACACAGTCTACCAAAGGTGGGGTTCCCTTCTGACGCCAATCACCCCCAGTGGTTCCCCCCCCCCACACTCACTGGGGAGGAGACAGTGCCAGAAGGAGCTGGCCTTGGCAACTTGCCCTGTTTCTCAGGCCCTGGCCTCTCACGAGGAGTGGAAGGCACGTGTGTAAGAGGGACAGCTGGAGGAGGGGCAGGTGTCCTATCTCACAGCAACGGAGTGGCTATCATAGAAGGGATTCATTGCATATTTCAAAATAGTAAGAACAGAGGGCTTTGAATGGTCTCCCTACAAAGAAGATGTTAAACTTTTGAAGTGATTGAAATGCTAATTACTCTAATTTAGTTGTTAGGCATGCATATGTATGTCGAATATCATCATGTGCCCCAGAAATATTTGAATTAAAATATTTCAATGAAAGGTGATTAAAACGTTTCAATGGAAAAAAATAAAATAAAACTTTATAAAAGGAAAAAAAGGAGGCATAGCTGTCAATAACCCCAGCAGATATCAAGGCCAATGATTCACGCATTGAGAGCTCATATAGCTACCCTATAGAGTGGCTTTCACAGAAGTCCATCTGGACAGTTGTCATCCTGGTCTCACCCAAGCAGCAAGACCAGCAGACATCAAGGATCCCCACGACAACCAGAGTCTGATATCACACTGCTGGCTGACTGGCCCTGGTCCAGAGCACAGACTTTGAGGCAAAAGAGCCATCTTAGTGGATCGAAGGAGGAATAGTATGCAGGTTCCGCACTCTGTGCCCTCTTGGGTTGCACGTAGGTGACTCTTTTGCCCTGTGACATTATCCATCTCTGCTAGAAGGCAGTCTTGGGGGGGGGGGTCCCAAGCCACCAGCAGCAGGGGTTGTGGGCCCAGTCTTCATGTTACTTTGTACCCTAATCCCTTCTAAATGGACAGCCAGCTGTCCCCAACAGGATCACAGCCATCGACAAGAGCATCCCCCGTCTCTCTGGCAGCAGTACTGGTGGTTTCTATGCCCCTACCACATCCTCTACAGACAAGGGCAGGGACCTTTCCATGAATAGATAAGCCTGGGAAGGAGCTCTGCAATGCAGTGAGCTGCTTCCAGTGACTCAAGCCTGCCTTCTCTCTGTGCCCTGCATTCCTGGCCCCCACTCACCATGTGCCAGTCACTCACTGGCTCCTTCTCTAAGCCTGGCTTCTGCCTTTCCTCTCCTTCAGAGTCTAGAGCCTCTGTTGGGTCTCTTCCCTTCCTGTGTGTGCATCCTAACAGCCTTCCGCGTGTCGGTCTCCTGTGATGTTCCCTAGGTCATTCTCCGTTGTGTCTGTTTACCACCGGCCACTCAGTATTTCGAGTCCCATACAGAGCTTGCCACACAGTTGGAGCTCAGTTACACTTGCCAGCTGACCAGTTGGACCGAAGCATATCGCAAATGCTGGCTGAGCACTCCTGAGCCTGTTCTCCATGCAGAGCCTCCCTCAGAGGTCAGTGGGGACACAAATGGCCCTGGGGCTAAAGAAGATGGTCTGGCGGAGACTCAGAAGCAAACACACAGGTGGAACTGAGACACCGTCCAGGGAAAGGATGGAGCTTAAAGTAGCAGAGTGTGGAAGTCTGAGAATACTTGGTGGCTCAGGAGGACCATGGGGTCAGGGGACAGGGATCTGAAAGTGTAGAAGGCAGGGAGGGAAACTGGGGGTGTAGTGGGGACATGGGGGACCTTGAAGGCAAGTGCTGGGCCTTGAAAACGAATGAGAAGAGGACAAGGACAGTTGTGGACACTGAAAGAGAGTAAGGGAGAGCCTGGAAGGGACGAAGGGCAGCCTGCTAGCGGGAGTCTCCCCTGGGACGAGCGATTGACAGCTGCTGCCAGATTAACAGCAAACTGCACTTTCATCCTCAGGAACATCCTACTTTTGATCATAAAGGGTATGGTTACTTGCTGGCAGACCAGGCAAAAAGTGTATGTGTGTGTGTGTGTGTCTGTGTGTGCGCATATGTATTTATTTCTGTGTGTATATACATGGACACACATAAGCATAGTGGAAGATCCAGGAAGAAAAGTTGAGGCGAGAGTGTGTGAAGTGGTGGCCAGTCAATCATGGTCAAAAAAGACTGTGACGGGTATCAAGCAGTAGACTGACAAGACTTCCATTGAAAACCTTTCTTACTGGAAGGAAGCAGAGAAGAGCCAAGAAGCAAACCAGGGTCAAGAGAAGGCAGGCAAGGAAGAGAGCAGGCTCCTCACTGGGCAGGCAAGGAAGAAAGTGGGCTCCTCACTGGGCAGGGCTCGAAGGAGGTACTTAGACGTGGGGCCTACTGAGGACTGGACCTGGAGCAGGGCAGGGCGAATGCACAGAGAGCGAGATTACCTCGAGGTCTCCTCAACCAAGGGCTAAGAGAATTCTAGACAAGAGTGAAAGGAAGCATTCTTCAGTGAGCAGGAAGGGGGAGGAATCAGGCTTTGCATTTCATGTGTCTTTGTGGATAGAAGCTGGCCTACCAACCTACCTAATTTATTGACCACGCCCACCAAGTTAGGAGCTGTAGCGTAGAGAGAAAATCATTATAGGTGACACTGTGTTTACAGAGGATCTTTATGTAGAAGGCCATGTTTACATATATACTATATATGTATATAATACAAATTGTACATAATACTATACATTGTATATATGATGAAATATATAAACATATGGGTAAATGTGGAGAGAGACTTGAAGTCCAGTCCTGTTAGAGGACTGTGTGGGAGTCGGGCATGGTAGGAGCACAGTAATAGCTCCTGTCTTTGGGATGTGCAGGGCAGGAGAAAGAGCTGTTTGATAAACTGGTGGGGAGGAGGGTGGTGCGCTTGGACGGCAGGTAGATGGCTGTGGCTCTCAGGCTGCCAGAAGCCATGGTGCCACCCTCATTTACTGAGCACTTACTATGTCCCTAGCTTATTCTAAGTGCTTTACAGAGGTAAATGTGTACACTTAATCCTCACTACAACTGTATGAGTTTTTTTTTTTTTTTTTTTTTTTTTTGGTAAGGAGGGGACATTTAGGCACAAGTAGTTTATCTAGGTACACACAGCTAGTAAGGACAGAACTAGAATTCAAGTCCAGGCAATTGGTTCCAGAATGCACATTCTCCCAGCTGTGTTTTCTCATGCTCAGGCTTCAGTAAGCTCAGAATGGCTTCTGTCACCGGGCCATCAGATGGGAACAGGTCTTGGAGCCTGAGCGTCAATTCTTTTGGTGGAGAAACCTCCAGAAAGCCACCTTGAAGGCCCAGTGTGGCCATGTGGACACAGCTCATATATATATATATATACAGACATATGTACAGGAAAGTATAAAGCAACCAAACAGTGTCTGCATGGTGATGACCGCTAAGGCATGATATGGAAGATGGATCCCACACTGCAAACACTGAGACTATGGGAGGAAGCTGAGCGGAGCTGCTCGTTTGACAGCCCTCCTGGGATTGAGTTGGTGCTTGCGAATCCTGAGATTAGACACTCCTGTTCTTCCTCTCCCCTTGCTCTTCCTCAGAGAGCCACTCGGCCTTTCATCTCATAACCCAGTGGCTTACACCTGACAGCCTGAAGATGGCTGGACAGGTGTTGGGGTTCGGTTTAGGTGTATTGTCTAACAGAAGGGAGGAGGAGAGGGAAGACCTCTGTGTCCTGGAGAACTGCTCTCCCAAGCCGAGAGGGGCTGCCCGTCATAAGATACCTCTCCCTTCTCCCCTCTTCCTTGTCTGCCCATCCATGACAGGATACCACCAATGTCTGGGTGCAACCGCAGAATGTTCAAGCGGTCGCAGTTTCATGGCAGAGCCCACCTATGTGAAGAGGGGACATATATTTTGTGTACACATCTTTATGAGCATGCCTGTATCAGTACCCCATTTAGGCTCAATGTGTACCAGTTATTCTTGGCTTTTAACCACTTCCCCAGGCTAGGGACCATCTCCACTCAGGCTAAGTGACTTTCTAGGAAGTTGAAGCTGCCTGCATTAGAACTTGGGTGGTTTGGCCCTGGGACCTAAACCCATAAATGCTGCTCTGTTAAACTCCTTTATTGGTGCTTTATCACCTGTCCAACTAGCCCTATCCATTTCCAATCATTCTATAGCCTTAGAAACAAATCAAAGTGGGTTTTGTTGGTGGTGTTGGTGAAAACCGTTCTATTCTTCAGAAACTATGTGTCCAGTACCTCTGTGTAAAGTTAGATGGATGCGGATTTGGACCATTAGTTCCACAAATTCAGAAAGCATTTCAACTTCTTTCTTTCTTTCTTTCTTTCTTTCTTTCTTTCTTTCTTTCTTTCTTTCTTTCTTTCTTTCTTTCTTTCTTTCCTTCCTTCCTTCCTTCCTTCCT
>NC_034595.1:50446160-50454095 GCF_900095145.1 Mus pahari
TTCCTTCCTTCCTTCCTTCCTTCCTTCCTTCCTTCTTTTTCTTTTAAAAAACCAAACCAACAACTTTACTTATTTTATGTCCAAGTGTTTTGCCTGCATTTGTGTACTACTTGTCTGCAGTACTCATAAAGGCCAGAAGAGGGCGTCAGATCCATTGAGACTGGAGTCACAGATGTGAGCCACCATGTGAGTGCTGAGAATTGAATCTGGGTCCTCCAGAAAGTGTCCTTACCCATTGAGCCATCTTTTCAGCTCCACCCTCCTACTCCCGCCAGCATCTTTTAAATCTGTGCAACGATTAACATCAGATCTGCTTTGGCAGGTTATAGGCAGGAAATATTGAGTGCTGAGAGTGTAGTGGGGTCTGCACGAACAGCAGATTTTACTATTAACTGGACCAAAACACTGCTCTGCAAAAGGGGCCAGTAAAGGAATTTTTCTGAAGTGAAATGTCGTTTGTGCAGTCTCTTGTCCATTCCTTAGGCTGACTGCAGAGGCCACTCACCTCCACTTCTCTGTGTAGCACTCTTTCCTCCCTGACCCAACCGCAGCTTGTGCCAGCGGCGGGCAAGACGATCGTCTTCCGCACCTGTCACCAGGCATGATGGATAGTATTCCCAAGTTAATGCCATAAATGCTGTTTGGAAATTACAAGTCCATGCTGCTGGTGGTCTGGAACAAAGAAAGAATTAATTTATAATCATGAATATAAATTTCATAGATAGTATTATTGTCACTTAGAGGTTGAATTACGGCGCGTATGGGGAGTGGCTTGTGGAACTGAAAACCATGTCGGTATAACTCAGTGCAATTCAAATGACAATAGTTATATCTACCATTTTATTATAAATCTATGGATGTCCAGTATTAAGTGAGCTGGCCTCACCTCCCGACCACGCAGGGAGTGGCAGCAAGGCCTGGGAGCTTTGTTTAAGGGACCCTGAGTCCCGTTGATTCATGATGAGAAGGAGCAGAAAACAGATGTTGGAAAATCTTACTTTGACTTCAAACACCTAAGCCCACCAGCTAGTGTATTCTAACCTCTTAAAAAAAAAAAAAGTACGTTTAAAGACAAATCCTTTACCTGTTTTGTTTTATTTTTTTTTTCCCCCTTCAAAAAGACTTCAGTTTCTGAACAGAGAATTATTTACTAATTGCAGACAGGATGGTGATAGAAAAAACGTCAGTCTTGGTGGAGTGAGGAAGTGAGCATCCAGAGGCCTCTGTAGGCTATGAGTCAGGCAGTATATTTTCCTGTTAATCTATATTGGTTCCCTCCCAAAGGCAATTGACCCTGGGGTGGGGGTGGGGCGGTAAAAGAGCACCACTGAGCGAGCTTGTAACTGGCATTGGAAGTGCACTGCTGGTGAGGGAGTGCAGGAATATCATGGGGAATAGCTCGTGGAGAAAAAGAGGCGCTTGGAGTCACTGGGAAGTAATCTCACCAAGCGCGGAGTTATCTAGTTAACCTATTGTTCAACGTAATGAAAGCGCAGGGCTATTCTGGAGTGTGTTACAGTATGTAGTTTGTCAATTACCCAATCAGGGGGCATTGCTCATTCAGCCAGGATTGAAGGCAATACCCATACTATTTTATTACTGTTAAGCCTCAACTTGGCATATTTTTATATAGACTATAGGGTGTTTAATAGCCATGCAGAACCAGCGCTGTCTTCATTCTTTCTAGTTTGAGTCCGTTGTCAGTGGGCTGCATTAGTTTTTTTGTCGCTGCAATTAGAGTGTGATAATATGCAGTATTTTAGACTTGAAAATTCTTAGGAAGGTAGGGGATGGGAGCGAGATGGGAGATGTCTCTCAGTGTTCAAAAAAAAAAAAAAAAAAGGGAGGAGCAGCCAAACAGCCTGTGAAGAAAACATCTTGAGAGGCCAGGTAGCTGTCTGCTAGAGGCTTTCCAGTGACACTAAAATCTCCTCCACCTGACGAGACCCAGCACTTAATAAAAACAAGGGCGCGTTGAAAAACCCCTTAGGAAAATCTCGGCCAAGTCAACTTAGAGTGCAGGTGAACTTAAAAATCACCGTTTGGAAATGCAACTTCAAAATCTATTCTTCATCCATCCAGTTCTTACTAAGACTTGGCCAACCACCTTGTTTTCAAGCGTCACTTCATAGTATGCATAACATTCATCTAGTATTGACCACCAGGAATCCTACAAGCTGCTAGGTATTTAGAAATGAATATATTGAAATTTCTTCTGCTTTGAAGGATACGGAAGAACCGCCGGGGGCAAAGCGTTTCCCCTTGCCTGTGTGGGTCTGTCCGGTGGTGTCAAACATTTTTTTGGCTTTGATTAAAAATGTATTGAGGGTCAAGATCATCCCTTAATAGTCCATAGTTCTATCTAATAACCTGCCATGATGTCAGAAGACGCCCCCATCCTATCGCACTTATAAGGAGTCTTATGGACCGCCAGCCTGCTCGAGGTGCACGCCAGACAGGTCCATGTTATTCCATATTCTGTCCATTGCGGGGGTGGGGGGGAAGGCTAAAGGAGACAGAGGGTACGGATCTTGTTAGGTGCAGCCTCTGACACCATCACTATCAATTGTCTTTCTCTGGGGCTGATCACCACCTCAATTATCTAGTGTCCAGCCTACCTGATAGGTTTTTGCAAACTATAACTCTTCTGTCGATGAGCGTGGAATAATGACAGCCAGGGGCAAATGGACAGAATACAAAGGAGGTAAACCCAAAATAAAATGCATGACTCTATCTCTGCATGTAGACGTCCACTATGCTTCTCGTTCCAAGAGAGGGAACACGATGCACAGCTCGGGACTCCTGAGCAGGCTTATGGAGATTACACAAACTGTGCTAAGTAAATTGGGGCCGTGTTGTTGGCTTACAGACTAGTTCCATTTTATCATCTTGACGGAACTGTAACAGATATTAGAAATATTGTGATATGTCCGATGAATATAAATAGAATTTTACTCAAATCATTGCATTTATAATTTATATTAAAAAGAATCCTAAACTTTAATAGAGATCCTTCCTTTAAAGGAAGATATATATTTTTTAATGACTCCAAAAGACACTCAGTTTTAACCCGAAGTCATGAATGGAGGACAAAAGGAAACCACTCTGGTAAAGTAGGCCAGGCATCACAGTGATGTGTATTTCTAGTCATACACAGCATATACAACATGAAAAAATAAATTTTAGTACAATATTAATTGAACCTTTCCCAGTTGTGGTTCAGGAGGTTAATTTGAAAAGAATACATTACCGATATATTTATAGCATTTAAATAAATTAAAATTACACTTCACACATCAATAACACAGCTGTTAAATAATATTTTTATTCCATGTAAATCCCATCCATTCATCTCCGTTGTATAATAAATGACCATAATTACGGAGCTTCATTGGGAGGAAGGTCATTGGTAATCCTGCAATTCCTCATTGGTATAAAGAGAGAAAACAGAACTGTTTGTGATGAATGTATTCAACCTTTGCATACTTTGGTACTTTGGACCATGAATTAAAATGCAGTTGGAAATTAAGTCCTTTACTTTCACAGCATTTTTAATCTGCTGCGTTCATTTCTTTCTTTTTTTTCTTTAGTAACTAGGACTTCTGAAGTGACTATTTCCCTTTTTGTCTGCAAATACACATACATGCAGGCACGCTTGCACACCATGTACACACACATATACACTCACACACACATGGATTCATATACACATGAACGCAGGCATACTTGCACACCATGCGCGCGTGCACACACACACACACACACACACACACACCACACAGGCATGGACTCACATACACATGCACGCAGGCACACTTGCACACAACTCACATGTGCATGAGCATGCCTACCCAATAGAGGCTGCCCTATAATCACATAAATCCAGTCTGAAGCCTATCATTTCCTTAATTTTCAGTCCTCCCTTTACTTCTCAGAGGAGCTATGATCTTCCCATTCACCTCAACTTGTGGCTTGAACGGACCTTCTCAGCCTCACTCCTGGACCAACTCATCCCTCTGCTGATCACTATTTATTTGCAGGTCAGCAGGGGAGGCGTTTTTTGTAAATTTCTTCCCTGAAAGGCCTGTTGAGCCTTCAACACCATTCTTTAATGAGAGGATGGAGGCTGTTTTTCCTAAAGGAGCTGAAGACACATGGACACAGACGTGAATGTTAAAAGCAGCGGGCCAGTGGTAAATAAATTACAGAGAAAATAACAAATTAAGATGTTCCCAAAGCTGGCAGGGGTGCCTTTCATCTGCAGCCTTGTGTCCTCTCAGCCTGGAGGCTGCACATCTTGGAGCCTTCCTTGTAGCAGTCAGGTCTTGGGCTCTGCATATGGAAATAAGTACAAATGACTGTTAATTCCTAATGAGAAAAATATCCGAGTGAGCAGTATTCCCTGTGAGGGGCCATCAGGGCCTGTAATACAAAGGTCTCTGGAATAAAGGGTTCCAAGCAGAGGGAATTCCTTTTAATGAAGCTTGGATTTGGGCCCATTATTCTAATAAAGTGTAATCAATTGGTGCCGACAATCTGAAGGTCTAGTTCAAACTGTGATTTGACTGGGTTGTTTTTTAGGTGACGGGCACGAGGAAGGGAAACACAAGTTAATGGGCTTTTGGGTCAGTGATCCACACTTCCTGAAGCAAGTCAGAGTTCGAAGAGGGCAATTTGGAAGCTGTCTTAGCATAAATCCGAAGGAAGGCTGTGCTGTCCGTGGGGAGCCAGACCCTCTGGTGTTCCCGGAGACAGGCTGAGGGCCGATTCCACCCTTAATCCAATTTACTCAGTCGAATAAGTCCTACTGCTCCAGCTTGCCAACAAATTAAAATCCAGCTTCATAAAAACACCTTGAATTTGGAAGGTATTGGCTGGCCCACTAGACTTGAAACTTCATTTATTCTGGCTAACTTCTCAATTATCTTCCCAGCAGTGGAGATGTGTAAAAGTGCAAAAATCAATAGGGTTCTATTCCCGTTCTATTGGAAAGGGAAAAATTAATGAGATAGGACACTCTCTTAATCAGAAATAAATGTTTTAATTCAGATAATGACATAGTTTTCCCTCTCTGAAGGATGACAAATGCTGGACCGTGCCCCCAGCAGAAGCAGTTTCAATTTTATTGTAAATATAAAAGGTATTGATCGGAGAGATGCACAAACCCCATTGCTTACAAAAGCCATTCAGGGGGACTGGGAAAACTATTAAGCACTGGGTCAGAAATCAATAAACACCACTGAAATGTAGCAGAGGTCGCCCGAGGCTTTGTGGCATCTTTGAAAGCCAAGTGGCAGGAATAGTGACAGAAATGTCTCTTGTGGAACAATGTTGGGGATGAAGAGGGTCAGATGTATAATCTCTTCAGTGGTTTGACAGGTCCAGGAACAGAGCTAATGTAGTCTTTCACAGCTGTCTTTGATTTAAATACATGCTGATTCACCCCCCCCCACCCCCGCTGACAACTGTATTTATTGGCTTTGGGGTGCCGAAATGTATTGGCAGGGAGAGAAGCCTGCTGTACATGGGGAGGCAGAGCAGTTTGTGGTTATGCAAATGGGCCACACCTTGATGTCCTCTCTTGGCAAGAAAACACACATGAACGTGCATGTGCACAGACACACACACACACACACACACACACACACACACACACACTCACACACCTCTCTTTGAGCACACTAGTACAGGCTACCATACCAACTGAGTCTCAGATCAGAACAAATACAAGGGAGAGAGAATGGAGCATGTAGCAGCATTGTAACAGCTGGCTAAATGTAAGATTTCCTCTTTTGGGTTTTTAATTTTAACACTTGCTTTCCATTCAAATGTGGTTTGGGCCTCCTTGTCTCGAGTCTTTTATCATGAGTTAATATATTCACCCACCTAGACCATCTCCTCTCGTATACCGCAGACAGAGAAGAAAGTCGGGCTGTAATTAATCAGTTTCTCCCCGGCCCACCTCCCAGAGCTCCTTACATAGTTTTGAAACTAGAAGATTAACCCAGATTAGAGACTGTTCTTACCTCTTGAATGGAATTGGGTGGAACCTTTAAATAACATCAGGACAGTCGTTGAACTAAAACACACATTTTATTGCAGAAAACGTTAGCCAAGGAATCCCCAGAGTGGAGAAAAATTACATAAAGGGAGAGATCCCACGCCTGTAGGTGGAATCCATTTTTTCTAATCAGACATAGATTTGGAAGGGTTCAAGCTGCGTACTGAAACTTTTAACAACATCATCTCTGAAGCAGAGCCCGAGCGTC
Source organism: Mus pahari (assembly GCF_900095145.1). Taxonomy (NCBI): domain Eukaryota; kingdom Metazoa; phylum Chordata; class Mammalia; order Rodentia; family Muridae; genus Mus; species Mus pahari. The sequence goes on from NC_034595.1 coordinate 50,452,430, forward strand.
ACTCCCTACAGGTGCAGGAGCTGAGCCTGGTGTTGCCGGAGGCTCTGCTCCCCTCTTGACTCCGGATGATTATGAGATTCGTGGGGTCAGGCTGCCCATCAGTAGGTGAAGTCTGCAGCTGCCAAGGATTTGAGTTTCATCTCACCTCAGATATGATGTCAGCCCCCTGTCATTTTCATCCTCGAGAATGATTTGAGAGCTCTTCTTGTCCCTGTTATTGCGGTCACTTGACCTCAGATGTAACTTCTGTCGAATACCATCATTTTAACAAAGTCAGATAGTCGCATCTCCCCAGCAGGGGCTGACCTTCCCATCCTGCTGCTCCTGATTGGCTCTGAGGGTTTTCGCTGCCTCCACTGTTCTCGACAAATGAATGTAAGGCCTCAATGAATTGGCTCACATTGGACGTTATAGTTTTTCATTGCAATGAGCATTTTAAAATGGAACCCCTCTTTTCCACTGGCCTGTCCTACAGGAATCTATTTCTCTTCTTGTATTGGGATACTAAGACAGAAAATGCCTTTCTGCCTAAAATGAAATGCCAGTTCTATGTTTGTCCCCTAAAACAGGGATGACACACCTTGATTTTCCGTCTGAGAGGTGCGTCCTCTGTTCTCTCAATTGTTGTAGCCTGGGTGTGTGCACCTAAGGATCTCCTGTCCTTTTAAAGCCTTATTCTACAATTTTAAACAGAAATAATAATAATAATAATAATAATAATAATAATAATAATAGAATAAAACATTCAGGAATTTTAGACCTCATGCTAAAACACGTGTCGTTATTTTGGGGCTCCCATGTTAGTTAAGGACTCCATAGTAAAGGAGAGTTGAACATCCCATTCCTTGTTGAGGGAAAGAAATGGCTACCTTACAAGAGTTTAGGGAGCCTATCTCAGTTCACAAGCAAGTGTGAGACCGATGTGAGGCCGAGTCTTTACTTCCCAAATCATTCTCCTTTGCGGCCACACTCAGTGCTGATGTCATTGACCCCCTCACCATCCATCACAATAGTCCATATACGTTATTCTCTCTAAGACATACCTAGGTGCACACACACACACACCCTTCCAAACCAAAAAAATAAAAATAAACCTTTTAATATATAGATTCTGGGCTATACATGGCCAGGTTGTAACAAATAGATTTGAATTTGGGCCATAGGCTTTGTTTTTGTTGGTGTTTGTCATTGCTGTTGCTGCTCCTGGTGGTGGTCGTGGTGGTTGTTGTTGGTGGTGGTGGTATGTGTGTAAGTAATTTGTGAACCAAAAGGTGCTTAAACATATGGTGGACGGTTAATTGTAAAATAAATGCAGAGATTAAACAGAATGGTGTTATTGAAAGTGATTCCCAAGCCCGGCAGTGGTGATACACACTTTAATCCCAGCACTTGGGAGGCAGAGGCAGGCAGATCTCTGAGTTTAAGGCCAGCCTGGTCTACAGAACAAGTTTCAGGACAGCCAGGGTTACACAAAGCTACACAGAGAAACTCTGTCTTAGGAAAGAAAGAAAGAAAGAAAGAAAGAAAGAAAGAAAGAAAGAAAGAAAGAAAGAAAGAAAGAAAGAAAGAGGGAGGGAGAGAGAGAGAAGGGAGAGAGACAGAAAGAAAAAGAAAGAGGGAGGGAGGAAGTAGGAAGGAAAGGGAGAGAGAGAGAGAGAGAGAGAGA
>NC_034595.1:50455001-50470001 GCF_900095145.1 Mus pahari
AGAGAGAGAGAGAGAGAGAGAGAGAGAGAGAGAGAGAGAGAGAGAGAGAGAGAGAGAGAGCGCTAAGATCTGCATATGAGAGAGAACATGAAGTATTTGTTTTTGAAGTCTGGGCTACGTAATATTTCTCCATCCATACATTTTCCTACAAGTTTCATTCTATACATAATGTACCACATTTTCACTATCCATTCATCTATTGATGGTTGGCCCAGCTGATTATATTTCCTTGTAGCTGTGTAGAGCAGTGATGAACATGGATGTAAGAGTGTTTGTGTGGCTGAATACAGAGTAATTTGGGTATATGCCCATGAGGGGCTGTAGAGCTAGTCCATATGACAGGTCTTGTTTTAGTTTTTTGAGAAGCCTCCATAGTGATTCCCGTATTAGCTATGTTGGTTTATGCTCCACAGCAGTAAGCAGCATTTACCTTCCTCCACGTCCTCAGCATCTCAGCATCTCAGCATCTCAGCATCCTCAGCATCCTCAGCATCTCAGCATCCTCAGCATCTCAGCATCCTCAGCATCCTCCACAACCTCAGCATCCTCAGCATCCTCAGCATCCTCAGCATCTCAGCATCCTCAGCATCCTCAGCAACATTTCTTGATCTTTGTTTCCATGGAGACAGTGTTCTGAATTGAGTGAATGGAATTTCAAGAGTAATTTTCATTTGAACTTCCCTGGTGGCTAAGGATACCAAACACCTTAATTTTTTTTTTTTTTTTTTTTACTGTCCATTTGGGTTCTTCTCTTGAGAGCTGTCTGTTCCCTTTATCATTAATTGGCAGTCGAGTTCTTGAATTTTTACAGTTCTTTGTATATTCTAGACAACCTCTTGTCTGAAGTGTGGCTGGCCAAGATTTTCTCCTATTAAATTTTTTTATTACATTTTTGGTTCTTTATTGTGCATGCAGGTGTGTGTGTGTGTGTGTGCACATGCAGACGTTAGAGGATAACTTTTGGGAATTAGCTTTCTTGTTCAACTGTGGAGGTCCCAGGGATGGAACTCAGATGGTCAGGCTTGTCAGTAAACAGCTGTATCCGCTGAGGCATCTTGCTGATGACTCCTCCCATTCTATAGGCTGCTGACTCCTCCCATTCTATAGGCTGATGACTCCTCCCATTCTATAGGCTGATGACTCCTCCCATTCTACAGGCTGCTCGCTCTCTCTGCTGATAGTTGTGTTTGCTGTGCAGAAGATTTTAACTTCGTGTTTGCCAATTCTTGAAATTATTTCCTAGGCTACCGGGTTCCTTTCAGGGAGTTCCTGTCTCCGTTTGTATCTTGAAGTTCTTCTCCCTAGCAGTCTTAGTGTTTCAGGTTATAAATTGAGGTCTTTGATGCATTTTGAGTTGATTTTTTGTGCAAAGTAAGAGATATGGATGTAGTTTCCCGCTTCTGTAGACGAACGCCCAGTTTTGCCAGCACCCTTTGTTGAATGGGCAGCTCCCCTTCTTTTCTGTGCATGCTTTAACCACTTTCTTCAAGTACTTGCTGGCCATATCTGTGTGGATTTATGTCTGTTCCATTGCTCTACATGTTGGATATAACCCACCTGTAGGGTTAACATTGTACCAGGGCTGGAGAGATGGCTCAGTGATTAAATGCACCTGCTGTTCTTCCAGAGACAGCTCAGGTTTGATTGCTGGCACCCACAGGGTGGCTCACAAACATCTATAATTCTAGTTCCAGAGATGTAGTGCCCTCTGTGGTCTCCAAGGGCACTGCACACAGGTGGTGCACAGACACACAAGCAGGCAGAACACCCATATACATAAAAAACAATTAAACAACATATTATAAATAACATAAATAACATAAATAACAATTAAAAACAATTAAAAGAAAGGAAGGATAGCATGGGCCAGTGAACCAACAGTTCCATGCTTGAAGAACCTAGCAACTGCCATGAAACCTAAGCCTTACTTTTCTAGTTTTTTCATGAATCATGTGTAATGAGGGATATTAGGCAATCCCTCATTTAAAATGTAGAAAATGGCAGTTTTTTATTTAACCTAATATCCTGGTCTTGTCACACCACCAAACAGGTTCATATATGACCCCAGGTTAAGAGCCACTGTTTTGGAAAAAACAAAAAAAAAGAAATCTTTAAAATTTCATTTTTTGTGTGTGTATGATTATTCTGCTTGCTTATATATCTGTGTATCACATGCATGCAGTGCCTGTGGAGGCCAGGTGGGGTACTGGATCTCCTGGAACTGGGAATGGTCTTAAGGCACCATGAGGGAGCTGGAACCTGAACTAGACCCTCTGCAAGAGCAGTGCTTTTAACTGCTGAGCCGACTCTCTAAGAGCCAGTGCTTAGAGTTGGGGATATTGTTTGTCTTCTCATCCAAAGAAGTGGCATTAAGAAACCAAGTATACTCCCCCCACCCCACCCCCACCCCGGCCATGACTCAGCTAAGCGTGAACTTAGAGGCTTTGTCATAGCCCCCATTTGCACTACAAAGGTAGAGTCCGGAGGCCCTGCTTCACACCCACTCCATGCTGGCTCCAGCATCATTATCTGGCTTCCAGTAGGCATCTTCAGTAGTTTGAGTAATGGGATGGAGAGGAAGGGACCCAGGAATGGCGACTGGTGGCTTGTGGGAAACTGGATAGTTTCTGACATGGTCCTTTGCACACCACAGGCCTATAGCGGACTGAACAACTTGACTTTCCAATCTCACTGATGTGGAGGCAACCAAGACCTGTCTTAGCACCCGACTGAGCTTGTCTCATTTTTGTGTCAGATGTCCTGTCAGACCTTCCCACGGTACAGGTATCAGTCTGAAGACCAAATTCCTTGGGTATTAAGGAAAGTACAAGTGAGCCTTTTCGAATTTGTCCCAAGGATCTGAACAAACTGATGTGGGCAACCATCAATTCTACCAGCTGATTCTGATAGTGTGTTTGTGTGTGTGTGTGTGTGGGGGGTGTTACAAGAAAAATGGTTTATTTTGGTTCATGGTTTTAAAGGTTTTGGTCCATGGTTAAATGACCCATTTTTTTTCAGCCATGTGGCGGTGGTGGGAGGGTTTAATAGATCAGTACTGCTTACTTGATGAACCAGGGAGCAAGGGGAGGGAGAGAAAATGCTTAGGGTCTCACTATCCCTTCAAGTGCACCCCCTAATGACTTAAAGACCTCCCTCCTAAACACCTCTTTAAGTTTTAACATATCCCAACAGCTTCCCTAGAGATGAATCATTTAACACAGTGCCCTGTGGGGGCTGTTGATCCAAACTACAATCAGACAAGACAACTAAACACATTACCTTGTGTACTGGCTAGCTTTGTGTCAACTTGACACAGCTGGAGTTATCACAGAGAAAGGAGCTTTAGTTGGGGAAATGCCCCCATGAGATCCAGCTGTGGGGCATTTCCTCAATTAGTGATCAAGGGGGAGAGGCCCCTTGTGGGTGGGACCGTCTCTGGGCTGGTAGTCTTGGATTCTATAAGAAAGCAGGCTGAGCAAGCCAGGGGAAGCAAGCCAGTAAAGAATATCCCTCCATGGCTTCTGCATCAGCTCCTGCTTTCTGACCTGCTTGAGTTCCAGTCCTGCATCCTTTGGTGATCAACAGCAGTATGGAAATGTAAGCCGAATAAACCCTTTCCTCCCCAACTTGCTTCTTGGTCATGATGTTTGTGCAGGAATAGAAACCCTGACTAAGGCACCTTGCATCTAGTTTCTTGGTAGCCATTCCACAAGTCTTACCCATCCTACCACGTGGAGAGTTTGTGAAATGGCATTTGTTTCTTTGGGATGCATGGTGTAGTGAAAGGATGCACGTCTTAGGTTCAGAAACCTGGGTTAAATCCCCGTTTCTCAGCCGGCTAGCTGCTTGGCTTTGATTAAGCTTCTCATTTACTCCCCTCAGCTCGCTTTCCTGCTCTGTAAAATGAAGATGCTAATCACCTCTAAAAGATGTAGCAATTGAAACAGTACTGTTCACAAGGTGGTGTGCCAGCACTTCACAATCATAAGGGACGCCTCAGAAACAGTGAAACCAGGAAAGCTTAAACATGATTTAAATGTTATTTTTGCTTGTGTTACTCTGTCTCCCTAAATAGATGATCTGCCAGGATTGGCCATCTAGAAATTTCTTTAACTAGATTTCTGAAGCAGTTGGGAGGGACATCAAGAGGCTTTTGAGGCACGAGAATGGCTTGAAATACAATGTAAGAGAGGCAAGTGGATCTTCTGGTGGTATACTGTAGCTCTGAGTCCCCGGAGGTAAGGGTCTGCCTGCTCAGAGCAAGGCAGCGTTGGGCAGTGACTCTCAGCCAAGAAGATGGGGTGGCAGCCAGAAGGCAATGGCGGTGCAGGTCATCAGAGGAGTGTGGCTACCTGTTACAGATTTCCACCAACTTCCTTCTTGTTTTTATTTTAAAGTTATATTTTTATAATAGGTCTAAGGATGCACACACGATTTTGACTGAGATTAACTCAGAGCAACAGGGTGGTGATTTTAATATTCCCATTGTTTGGTCTGAAAGTTCTGTTTTTTGTTTGTTTGTTTGTTTGTTTGTTTTTTGTTTTTTTATTTTATTATTTTAAAGATTTATTTATTTATTATATGTAAGTACACTGTAGCTGTCTTCAGACACTCTAGAAGAGGGCATCAGATCTTGTTACAGGTGGTTGTGAGCCACCATGTGGTTGCTGGGATTTGAACTCCGGACCTAGGAAGAGCAGTCGGGTGCTCTTACCCACTGAGCCATCTCACCAGCCCTATTTTATTATTTTAATATTTATTTATTTATTTATTTATTTATTTATTTATTTATTTTGTTTTTTTCGAGACAGGGTTTCTCTGTACAGCCCTGGCTCTCCTGGAACTCACTTTGTAGACCAAACTGGCTTCAAACTCAGAAATCTGCCTGCCTCTGCCTCCTGAGTGCTGGGATTAAAGGCGTGTGCCAACCATGCCCGGCAAAAGTTCTGTTTTAATTTTCACAAAATCATAACATAGAATTGAGGAATTAGAACAGGATTTAGGGAGTACCCTCTTTCTAACACTTGATGAGAAGAATCTACCTTGTCCAATATTATTGCCCAAGGCCACAATAGAAGGCTCTGTATTTATCATCTACTTGTTCAACCCAGATGTGGTGACAGGTGTTGTATCTGAATACTAGGGGCCATGTCAATCATTAGGTTGATCAATAAACTGATATAAGCAAGGTCATCAGTGCACATAGGTCGTTGGGTAGAGTGGTGGTAATAGAAATCAAGGCATCTGTCACTCCTCTGTGTGATGACAGAGATGGGAATGGAGCCTTCTCCCACAGCTCTGAGGTAGACTCCCAGTGTAAACTGGACCATTAGCTACATCATGGGATCCTCAGAGCACTGTTTTGATGGCTTTCCCATTTATTAGGTTGCTGTTAGCTTTGAGACAAGATCCTACTGTATAACCCAGGCTGTGCTGACACTCACTGTGTAGCCCAGGCTAGCTTCCAACTTGAGACTGAGCCTCAGCTTTCTCAGAGATAGGATTTCAGGCGCGTGCCTCCACACCTGGCTTGGTAGGATGCTGCTCCTATATTTCTGCTGAGGAATAGAGTCATGTGGAACACAGCCTGCCTATTGTTCCATGGGAATGTTCTTCACTTCGTCACAGGGTGCTCTGTGATGAGAAACTTCGGTCTAGGATGCTCACCTCGACAGCATTTAATCTTATGGACCTGTCCTCTCATGGGTGCTGAAGAGGCGTGGTGGGCTGAGCAGATGCTGTTTCTGCTCTGGCTGTTGGAGCTCTGAGATCCTGGTGTGAATCCACCCACCATTGAGTGGGGTACTTCCTGGTACCCTCAGCCCTGCTGAGCTTCCAGCTTCCAGAACCCGCATCATCTTTGTGTGTGTGTGTGTGTGTGTGTGTGTGTGTGTGTGTATGTTTTGAACTTTTTTTAAATTTTCTTTATTTACATTTCAAATACTATCCCAAAAGTTCCCCATACCCTCCCCCCACCCCTGCTCCCCTACCCACCCACTCCCACTTCTTGGTCCTGGCCTTCCCCTGTGCTGGGTCATATAAAGTTTGCAAGACCAAGGGGACTTTCTTCCCAGTGATGGCCGATTAGACCATCTTCTGCTACATATGCAGCTAGAGACATGAGCTCAGGGGGTACTGGTTAGTTCCTATTGTTGTTCCACCTATAGGGCAGAACCCACATTATCTTTTATAACTTACTTTCCCCTGACCTAATTTGAATAATCATACAAAAAGTATGGAATTGTTTACAAAACAGGGTGAGGGGTAAATAATTAAATAAATAAAACCTTTGATTTCATGCTGATCTCCAAAATGTTCTCACAAAAACCTGCCTGATATTCCTATCTCTCCTGGCATGGGGGCAAGGGAGGGGAGGCCTAGATGTTATAAACTCATGTTGAGCTATCTCCTTGAGAACTCTTTAGGCACAGGTGGGGACATCCAGGAGATGGAATGGTTCCCCACTGTCCTGTCCAAATGAACTAGGATGAGGTATCCATCCTACATAATTAACAAGTGCTTGGAAGCAGGGCCCTTTTCTTGATTTACAAACCCTCCTTGTCGTCATTTCTAGCACAGTGATATGTGAACGCAAGGAGGAACGACACTTAAGAGAAGATGAGTCTTTCGTTAGGCAACATTGGTGAGGGCACATGTCACCTTCACACAAGCCCCTCCTCGGATGGCTCTTGGGTTAAGTCAGGCAGCAGTGGATGGAACAGGCTGTGCTTATTGACAGTGCATTGAGCTATTACCCATACTGTACAGAAACTCAAGGGCAGGACACAGGGAGGGAGCCCAGAGCTGTGTTTTCAATGCTTGCTGAAGGACAGAGTCTGCCCATGGTTTTGACTCATAGGAAATGTTGAAGTGGCTTCCTCCATGCACCTGCAGATCCATTCCTTGGACAGCACTCACTAACAGAGTTCTTTGTTTATCTGGTGATGCAGAGGAGGGAGGTAGACACGGGCCTTACCTTCAGGTAACAATTTGTTCTATATAGGCTTAGAACATATGCCTCTCTAGAAGGAAAAATCCCAGAAGATTAAAACACAGATGTGCTATCTTGGTTTTTACATGGGAATACCTACCAGTCTCAGTTCTAGAGAATTCCTTATACCCCACCTCAAAACATTGCCTATGCTCCGCTCCACTCACAGCGGAGATTCCTCTCAGTTGACCCCATCACCTGTTTTCCCAGTATTTTGTCTTTTTCCTCTCGTACACTGCAGGAGCTCTCAGGTGAGTCATTTACACCACTTGCCTCCATTTTTATCCTTACCCACAGCTTCCAGAACCTTCCATAAGCTCACTCTTTTGTTTTGTTTGTTTATTTGTTTGTTTTTTTAACAGATATCTTCTACCTCTCCCCCCTCTCATTACTGACCGCCAGTTGCCTTTTCTTATTCTATTCTTTGCCATTTCAGGTAACAGGTTTTCCTCTTGCTTCTCCCTCACAGAGTGGCTTCTGGCATCCTCCGCATGAAAGCCTTTCTTTTCTCCTCTGGCTCTCACAGGTCCTCTCTCCTTCTCCTCATCCCTCTCCTACCTCAGCTCCCTAGAGAACGTTTTAGTGGTTCCAGTGCTGTCTATGACCTCTGACCTCCAGGTTCATACCTGCACACTCCCGGCAGCTCAGCACCAGTGCAGGCCACTGGTGGTTCCTAGGCATCCACCACCCCGATTTCCCACCATCCGGCCTCTGCTCGGTCTTGTCCCTTGTCCTGTATCTACCTCCAGCCCACATCTTGCTGTCTTTGCCTCTGTAATCTCCTTCATTCGTCCCTTCAAGTTTTCCACTTTACCTCCATCTGCTCCACACCATCTAAGAGACACTGTCACTATTTAAATGTCAGCCTCATCCCACTTGGGGTGGTAGTAGAAAACGATGCCCAAGAAAGTCCCGGTCTTCAAGGACTTCAAAATTCAGGTGAGAAAGTGTGGATTTCGCCTAGTAAAACTGTTTTTCAATAACAAGAGAGGACACAAGTAATCAAGAGAAATGCCAATTCCAAAACCCCCAATGAAGACTGACTCAAGGAAAGTTTTAAAAATGGCAACAGCTGGGGCTGGAGAGATGGTTCAGCAGTTAAGAGCACTGATTGTTCTTCCAGAGGTCCTGGGTTCAATCCCCAGCACCCACATGGTGACTCACAACCATCTGTAATGGGATCTGATGCCCTGTTTTAGTGTGTCTGAAGAGGGCGACAGTGTACTAACATATACATGCATGCATACATACATACATACATACATATAATAAATCTTAACAAAAATTTAAAAAATGGCAACAGCTATTATTAATACCATTTTTAACCTTTTGTGTTTTGTAGGTCTTTGCAGCCTGCTGGGTTAAAGGCTGCCCTGGGAGTGGGTCATGGCTACTTTCATCCATGCAACTCTCTCCTTACCACTACTTACTTTTAAGGATCCATTAATTTGAAGTAGCGAGGAGTGTAGACTTAGGCCTTGGCTGGTATGGCTGGGTGTCCTTTGAGGGCCACTTCCAGCTGTGAGAACAGAGGCTAGTCTCCCTACTTCTCTGCGTCTTGCTTAAGCTCGCCAGCACTTAGGCATAACTAAGAACAGTAGATCCCTACCAGGATTGACTGAAATGGATTACATAATCTAACTTGGTGCCTACTATGAGGTCATTTGTAATAAATAGCAGTTATTATTACTGCTCTTATAAACAACTTTACTTTTGTGATGTTTTTGCTTGCTGGGAAATTTCTTCTAGTAATTACTAGTAGACATGGCATTATTTCTCTTGGCGCATTGTGGCTTTTCAGTCGTATAAACTCTGCCAGGCTTCTCTTCCTGCTGAGAAGCTCAAGGTCAAAGTTTAGCCCTCACAGCTGTGCAGACCCCTATACTTTCTCCCCCTTCCCTCTTTATTTCTATGTTTCTTACACTTATAATACAATGCTTCAAACCACATCTGTTCACATCACTGCTTCTCAGGTTCTTCTTAGTCGTGGACTCCTTGGATGAACTTTCTTTCTAGAAAAATCTACATCTGGATTCTGTCTACTCCCTTCAAATCTGCATCTGACTTTAGGGCATTCCTGGGTTCCATTCTATTTAGTCCATGACTAGATAACAGAGAAGAGATGGGAGCGGTAGGGCTGAAGTTAGGGTGGTTAAGAAATATCTTAGCCCCTTACAAAGCCTGTGATGTGAGTTCATCTCAGTGACTCCTTGTAGATGGCAGCTCTGTTCCCCTTTGCCCCTGGGGATATGTCTGCATGGCTGAGCACCCGCCCTACGTACACTTCTGCAATCAGTTACCATATGACCTAGAGACAAGCACACATCCATAGACATCTTAGTTCCTGGAGCACTGTCTAGCCATCCCTGGCTTTTCCAGCCTTTAGGACCTGACAGGCTCTGACTAGCTCAGTTTGGGCTGGGTGTCCTTTGATGGCCACGTTCAGCTGTGAAAAGCCATGGAATCGGCCAAGCTGGGTCCTTCCCTCCTAGTCCAGGAAGCTGGGTTCAGTAGCCAAATTTATACTGTGAAGTGCCACCAGCCTGGAGATTCCCGACAGGCCAGTCCTGTATTCCGCTTCCCCCCCCCCCCCAAACCACAAGCTACTTTCTTCTAGTCCTTTGCATTGGGCAGATGTACTCCTATTGGCTCTTTATGAAGAGAGAGGAGAGCAAAAGATAAAGCTAATGAATGCAGGCAGGGTGGCTGGGCACTGGTTGGAGGCGATGACAGGAAGGGAAAGAGAAAGAAACTTCTGGTCCTCCTTAGCTCTCCAGTGCCAGGTTCCATTCTTACTGCAATCTTATTTACCCTCTTGGGTTTCATGAAACATCTCTGCGACCTTGTAATAAACACTTGGTTCAGGTCTAAATCAGTTGGAATGAGTTTTGCCCTACATGCAAAGCCAGCCTCTTCTTTTCCCTCCCCATCCTCGAAAATTCCTGTGTTCTCGTGACCTTCGTCATTCCGCTTGCCGGATCTACATTTTCCTGGCTGCAGATGACATCTCGGCAGCGATTAAAGCCCAGAGCTCTGCTTCCTCTCTTCAAGTGTGGAAGCTAGGGTTGCCTTCCAATCACGCCCTCTGCAAGGACAGAAAACTTCTCCTCCCCAAAACCTCCATCTGCAGCCAATCACCCAGGCCTGACATTTGTCATCATCCCTGCCTTCTGACTTTCTTCCAGCACTTTCAAGCTCTCTAGATTTTGTAATCTTCTCTCCTACGGTGGCCTCAGGATCTTCCTTTCCCCTCTCGATCCCAATCACTCTTACATTTGATTGCTGAACGGTCATCCGTCCCTCTACCCTCTGCCACTTGACAGTGTTTCCACAAAACAAGACTTCTAAGCAAGATGTTACTGTGTGCCTACACCAAGCGAAGACTCAGGAGTTCCATTTCTATGGCCCAGCTGGGAGCATGTTCTCTCGGCGGCCCAGCTGTGTCTATATTCTAATGGCATTTAGATTAGACATTGTGGTGGGATACTTACAGACACCCCTGGTCGACCCCCTTCAGTGCCTTCTGTTCTGACATGAGTCACTGTTCCCTATACTCACCTGGGGTGACTATCCCCACCTTAGGCTTTGTTCTTATTAGTCAAGTAACACACAGTTGTGGTTGTGGCAAACACTGGGAATGAAACAATGAGCCAGACAGTCTAACATGGAGTGTGCTCTCTTTCCATGCTGTTCTGGAATGTTTACTCTCAACAGCTTTCTCTCTTCTTATGCTCCATAACATCCACCCTTTGAGTTCTCATGAAAGCCCCGCTTCTCCATTTACCTCTGCCTGGGCCTCTCTGTCTCAGTCCTTAGTCTGCTTGCCCACCTGTACCCTGTACGGACTTAGGACTTAGCCTGTGGATTTGCATCTGTGCCTGGCATTTTCTTCTCATGGGCCTCAGTCCCCCGAGAAGCTACTCTGCTCTGTCTGGCCCGCGAGCCTCCGTGCTGGCTAAGGAGCACACTGGATTAAGTGCTGAGGCTTCTTAAGAGCTGCAGGCTCATACGAACATGCATGTCCCTTGGAGGATAACATGGAAACAATTATTTCAGCTGGTTCAACTTTGCTATGTATAAAATTAACCAAGTTACCAACACTACAGCATGGATGAACCTTAAAAACATTGTGTTTCAGAAAATGAACAAGTCAACAAAGAAAGCATCATGTCTGGTCCTATTTGTGGGAGATATTTGAGTAGTCAAATTCATAGACAGTAGAATGGTGGTAGTCTCTGGGGCCCAAGAAAGGCTGGAAAATAATGTTTAATAGGTAAATGCTCTTCAGCTTACTATGAAATGTTTTCCAATAAACTTATAGCTTTTTTTTCATTTGAACCCAGAAAATGCCTTCTTTCATTGTCTCTGAAATATTGGCTTCTGTGGTTGTCAAGGAATGTTGTATCTAAGCCATGATATTAAATCTGATAAAATTAGAATTTTGTAAGTTGAAAATGTGCTTAGTACATCTGACCTGCCACCCGTGGAACCTTCAGTCAGCCTTCTGAGCATGCCTGGAGCCTTTGCACTAGCCTGAAGTTGGCCAGATCATTCCACAAAACCTTGCTTGGAATAGCGGGCTGACTCTCTCACGTCGTTTGTTGAGTGCTGAACTGAGATGAAAGCCTGCGTGGCCATGTGATTTGCTGCTGGACCACTGAGGTTGGAGAAGAAGTCAAACCACTGATGTCTGAGCCCATCCCAGTTCACCTCCAGTTAGGGTCAAGGAAAAAGTCTAAAATGGTGCTGATAGTGGTGGAGAGGCAGTGGGAATGTACTTCTAAAGGTCACCAGTCTACAGAGAAAATGGTGAATTCCGTGCCACAGCTCTCTTAGTACACATTAACATGGAATCCAGGTTCTACTTGTGCGTGTGTGTGTGTGTGTGTGTGTGTGTGTGTGTGTGTGTTGGGGGGTGGGGCAGGCAAGTCTCCCACCTGTCTGGACTCTACCCCACCTTCCTCCATTGCCAGAAGCCAGGAGCCCCAGATAAATACCTGTGGAAGTGATGTGAATGGCGTTATTTCCTTGGAATTGAGAAGGGAAATTAGAAGGGGCATGTGCGGGGAATGCTTTAAAACCTTCTCACGTTTCACCTTGCCACAATCTCCGCAGGATGCGAGAGGGAAAAAAGTGTCAAACCTCAAAACCAACGAGAGGAGGCGTTTTCTGGGCTCAGATGGAGAAATCTGCAAAATTAGGAAATAATGTTTGTGCCGTTTGTGGAGGCCCCGGACAGGCTCCGCCTACCTCCACATGATTTACCTGTGGCTCTCCATGATTACTTACTTGGCTATTCTCTTCAAGACAATCACAGGAATGTACGGCCCATAAATTAGAATAGCTATGAAACACAGGCTGCCTTTATGTTGAAACATAACTTCTTCCGTTGTTTTTTTTTTTTTCAAAGGGAAAATACATTTAATATACAGGCTCTGAGTGATCACTTTGTTCCTACTCCTCTTTTTTAATATCAGAGCTCAGATCTGATGTCTAGCCTGTTCTAGAACTTTGCCCTTGTGGTCCATTGCAGGCCCAGGAGACAACGATAACGCCGGTGTTCTGCATGAGCCTCTCTAGAAAACACCAGTGCCCTCTGCTCCAGCCACTAAAGCTTGAGTGCCTCCCTATTTGGGGGACTTTTCACAGGAGGGAAACATGGAATGGGGTCACTCTGTTGAATGTAATTCTCAGAGCATAGGGTCCTGAGGGTGGGTTAGGCGTCACCACCCCCAGCACTGACCATGGGACAGTATCACCCTTCTTGGTGAATTACAGTAAGAAACAGAGTGATTGGCCACACAGACTGGCATTCAAGAAACAATTGCAAGGGTGTCAGGATGGGAACACGTGAGTAGCCTCACTCTGGGGAGGAGAGGGAGACATCTAAAATGGGGCAGAGACAATAATTCGGGTGCAGAGGAGGCTCAGGATGGGGCATCCATCCATAAGGTGGGAAGACATGCAGAAGCTGGGAGTCTGGCCACATCAGGACACAGACAACTGGAGTCACCAACAGGTTGTCTGAAGATGAGGTTAAGGCAGTGTAAAGATCTATCTGGGATCTAGGCAGACAGTGAGTGACCTAGAGAAAGCACCAGTTGAAAAGCTAAGAAGTACAATCTGGAGGCGGGGGAAGTATGTGGACCCTACTGTTTCTGGTCCTGGGGCAGGCAGCCATCAGAGCTTGGATTGTGTTACACTGTCTGTGCTTGACTAGCTCTGCCTCCAGTGTGACTTCGGGAAAGTTCCTTATCCTCTCTGTGATTTAGTTCCTTGTTTAGGAACAATAATAGCACCAATCTCTTTAATAAGGTTGTTAAACGGATTAAATGAAATATGGAAAGCATTTAGATTAGCTTCCAATACAGAATAAATGCAGAGAAGGACCAGTCCTTCCTCTCCTCTGTCCTAGGAACCAGCAAAGCTCTGGTTCACACAGCTCACGCCCAGCCCGCAGGTGTCCCTTAAATGACTCCCAAATAAAGCCTTGGGCTGTGATACAGGCAGGCAGGCAGCAAACCTTTTTTCCAGGTTCAGTTTTTTTGTTTTTTTTTTTTTCTTTTTTCTTGTTATACCTGCTAGCGAGGCTGCAGGTAGCTGGGAGCTGTCGGGACATTCTACAAAAAGCTTACAGATTTGAGGGCACTCAGTCCATGCTGAATAATGACAAGAGAGATGTATAATGTATAAACAGACTGTGTATGGGGTCTTAGCATCCTTCCTTCTCCTTAATATATATGGGCATGCGTGTCCTCAGTAGAATGTCCTCCAGTCGACAAGGAGGGACCCCTCTCTGCAGTCTGAGGCAGCAGCTTGGGAGCTAAGCAAACCTCTTGTTTGAGAATTCCAACTCTTTTCTGTGACATGGGAACTGTTCCATACCAGGTCCAACTGTGCGGCAGGCCAGGGCTAGATACTTCCTACTCTTGTACTTCACCCTTTGAATCTTTTGGGTTCCTTCTTCATTCCAAGCCAGAGAGGTGTTGATGGAGTGCCCAACCTCACCCCAAACAGCTGGGATTCTCACCTTCCCCACAGGCCTACAAGGTCACTGACAGAATCTTCAAGAACATCTCTCAACCTCTGAAATACTTTCCTTTCTACAACACTCACAGCTACCAGTGTTTGTCTTGTTGAAAAACAAAACAATGATTGCAGAATATCTTGTCTACCATGCGAGCACTTTCAGTACGCTGTGCTGTAATCTGTATGTATTGCTCAGTCCCTGGGACCCCAAGTTCTGTTAACTGCTATGCTTCAGGGTCGGTGTAACGTAGGCGCTCAATAATTTTATTGTGTGGAATGTATGATTATCAGCTAAATTTGCATACCCTTGTAGGATCTTCCCAGGGAGGGGGTGAATGCACAAGGTACATGCTCGGTTCTCATTGGCTAAGAGTGTGCACGGGATTATGAAGGAGTTGTCTGATTTGGTAGCACGTTTCATGCTTCATTTGTCTTATCTAAAAAAAAAAACAAATAAATAAATAACTACAAAGCTTTTCTTTTTAAATGAGAAAGAAAGATAGGTGAGAATAAGATCCATGTGGGCCTTCTCTAGAACTTCCAGGTTCTCTCCGTCTTTGACAGCCTTGCTCCCAGCTGGTGACCATATTTCTGCAGGTCATCTTCCATGCTGGTGTGTTTTACAAACAGACAGCTGTGTAGGTGCCCTTCAGTGATGCTTGTGTTTTAAACCTCATCCTGGTGGGTCCGCAGTTCCTCTAAGTTACTTCAGCTGAACTGCCAGGAACCAACTGCTGGTCCAGACTGCTGCTGGTCCTGCCCAGGTAGGTTCTGAAAGGCCCCATCTACATACCTGCCAGGAACCCTCAGACAATGGACCCTCTGACCTTCCTGCCCATGTGAACTAGGCAAAGTCTACAAGATAAGGAGGGGGGGCCACTCCTTTCCAGCGTTTCTGCAAGAATAACCCAGGTTCATCGGGGATGTGCGTTCTCCCAGAGTGTTTGCTATTAGGCGTAGGCTTAATTCCTATTATCGAT
>NC_034595.1:50475001-50520177 GCF_900095145.1 Mus pahari
CTTGGTTTTATTGGAATTTTGAAAGGAGGATTAAAAATGGTTCAAAGGACATTGAGTTTGCTCTACAGAATAACCCCACAGATATCAGCCCTGATAATTGGCTGTGAAAAACCACACATCCCTTCTGGTAGAGCTCTGTGGGATTGAGCAGCACTGGGGTTAGGGTGAGGGGAGGGGAGAGGTGTGTGAGGGGTTGAGGGAGGAGGTAAGGGAGGGGTTGGGAAGGGATAATGGCAGGGCTCATATCTCCTTCTCAAAGTGACAGGGCACTTTCCTCTTGTCCCTACTCTTGCTTTCTCCCTTGCTCCTTAAAGGCGCCAAGGTGCCCAGCATTGGCACATATTTTTGCACCACTATTTGTGTGCTATGGCTTCTAGGTGCCAGGCATACCAATGCATACCATAGGATTCTTAGTTAATATCCCCATATCGCTTTTACAGATGGGGAAACTGAGTCACTCAGTAATTAAATCACTGGCTCGAATTCAAGATTCCAACTTCGAAGCTTAGCACTGACCCATTACCAAGCTAGCCTCATAAGTATAGCCAAGGTTGCTGGTGGGGCAGCTCGGGCATGAGGCCAACTCCGCTTATCTCAGTAGTCCAGACATCACATGAAGGAAACCCCCCAATCCCCGTCACCACCCCACTGAACTCAGCTCAACCCAAAGGCCAGCTCCTTCATTTCTTTGCTCTGCACTTACTGTCTATGCTTCTCTCAAAGTGAACAGGCTTCATGAGGCCACTCCAGCCCTGCCCCTGCTCCCCAGGGTGGAAAACTAGCTTGAGCGCTGAAAGAATGAGTAGGCAGGTGGCTCTGTTCCTCCACACTGTCACAGGGACAGTACACAGCCTGGGTGGGAGTATCCACTCTGTCCTTTGCTGTCCGCGTAATTAAGTCTCCGCTTCCTCATCTTTAAAATAGGGAAAATAGCAACATGAGCTTCATAGGATTTTTTTGAGCAGCACCTGGTGGTTTGCCTGTGATAAGAGCCACGGAAAACAGTCAGTTCTGTGTCACCAGGGCTGCATAGCTCTCAAAGACAATTCAAAGACAGCGACCTTAAGAATTTGCATCAACCCAGGCAATGATTTTGGATACTTAGAGACAAATGTCACTGGATGACCAGTAGAATTGGTCATCATTTGGGTGTGCCCTATTCCCCCACCCCATGAGATGGTTCACTGACATAGAGACACAAAGTGCCTTGAGTGCTTGCTCTGAACCAGATAGCAGAGACACAACTGCAGAGGCTATACCCGAGGATCCTGTGACTTAGGCAGCAGCATATACCCCAACTATGGCTCACACAGCCATGGCAGCTGTTCCAGTGGACACATGGAGAGAAAGTAGAGGAAGTCCTGTATCTTTGCCCTGATGGGCAGAGGAGTCATCAAAGGCTTTGTAAACAGGGAGTAGATGAGTCAGAACTTGAAGAACAAGGGTGAAGGTTTGCCTTGGGCACACCAGCAGAGGGGATTGCACAAGGGAAGATCTGGATCGCACAGAGAATGCATGCTAAGAGGGGAGAGCCAGTTATAAAAGCAAAAATACTTGTTTCTTAGAAACGCAAAGTAAAAATGGCCCTTTTCTTGGATTGAAGACACCAGAAATGGTCTCTAGGGTTTAAGCTAACAGAGTTTAGGAACAGTTGGGTCACCGTCAGGAAGAAAGAGAAGAGTCATCTTAGTCCCTTCCTACAACAATGTCTCTTTTTGTCCTCACTTTTTCTCCAAGGAAGTCCTATGAGAGAAGTTTTAATAGGTTGAGCACCGCTCACATTCTCATTGAAGTGCTGTACCAGGCAATGAAGATTGACAGAGCAGAGCCTGTGGGGTACTTCTAAGACAACAGCACACTAGAGGGCACCAAGGCTACATACATTCAATTGGGAAGGGTGATGCTCCAATAGTAAATCAGGGTACCAAAAGAAAGGACTATTATTTGACCCCAAATTATAGCTACCCATTGTACATCATACTAGTAACATGTTTGTAGCCAGGTATCATCCTCTGGTGAATACATGCTTCTTGTGTGTGTTTTATTTAATATGTTTTATAACCTTTGTAGGAGCAAGGCAGGTTTTCCCAAAGGAAGATAAGTCACAGTTGAGAAGAACTCACGTTCATGTCATAGACTATTGAGAAGACAAGCCAGCGTGCAGTCCCAGGAGTTTCCGATTGCACAGCTCCAAGCCACGGTGTGTTGTACCGCTACAATGCTGGTGAAGCCTAAACACCTGCAGGTTGGTGCCCACTTACCCCACCCTAGACTAGCCCTCCTCTCTTTCTTACTATCCCTGAGTGGACACATTCAATTTACGAAGCAAACAAAAGGTTCGAAGCTCCTCCGCCTGTAACTTGTGCAAGCAAGCTGTGTTCTCGAGCCAGGTTCTCAAGACCTTTGTGGTCATCACACACAAAACTCCCGATCAAGCCATTCCAAAGCCAAGTTGACACTTCTTCTTGAGCCCCAGACATAGAGAACAGAACTTTTACAAGGCACCAAGGCACGTCGTTTTAGTTAATGACTGAGAAAAGGCTCCCACAATCCCTGGGGATGGGGGGAGATCTGTCTTAGTGTTTACACTTCTACTAGAATTAAACTTCCCTCAGAAGGAGGTGGGATGGACTGTTCATCTGGAGTAACATCTCTCCAAGTACCAAACCAGCCATGCAAGCCAATAACCACACGATCTGCATGAACAGAGAAAACTCCATTCACACCACACAGCCAATGCTTATCCAGCAAGCCATTAATCTAGACTTACCTTTGGGGCTCACCAGATCCACTCCTGTCTTTTTACTCAACCAAAGGCTGCATGATGGTCATTTCTGTCCTCATGTAGTAGACAAGAAAATGGAGCCTTTGGGAAGTTGAATGGATAGGCTAAGGCAACATAAAAAGCAAGGGGCTCATTGGTGACTCTCTGCTTTGACTTATACCACATGGACCCTCCTAGAGACATTGATGAGTGGTGGCTACACTCTGACCCTGTCTTCAGGGGTAACTTCTCTGCATCCTCCAGGAAGACCATGACTTTATCGGAGAGGGTGCCCAACGCTCCAGAACTCCCTGTCTGCAGAAATGTCTTCTCGACTTATCTTCCACCAATACAACCACTGTCTACTCTGAACTCTGTTACTTATCACTCAGAGTTAGGGTTAGGGTTAGGGTTAGGCTTACGTTCCTTCAGTGGCTTCCAATTCTCTCCAATAGCAAACTCAGACTAACATGGGTTGCAAAGCCCCTCAGATATGTTTCCTGCCTATCTCCTCTATTTCCCCTACCTCCTCTCAGTGCTATCTCCAATCTGATCATGCAGTTCTCCCAACATTCTTCCTTTTGGGATGATGTCATTCAGTTTTCTTATTTAAGATCTCCATAGAATAGCTGGAGACTTATCACTCTGTATGTGTAGGGAGGCAGTTGGGGAGCTTGGGGACTGTAATAAACATATATACTCCTTCAAGTGGGACCATGAGAAGGAGAGATAATATAGGTGCTTCCAGAAGCTGAAGTGAGTGGGCGTCAGATGCAGTATAATAGGATGTCTAGGTCCCTGAAAGTTTCTCATGTTCTCCTTGCAGATGTCTTGCTATGTCCCTAGCCAGTTTCTCCAGTAGTAGCAAGAGAGTCGCTAACTGCAGCTGAGGTAACACACACTGAGGAGACAAAGAACTTCTCTCCTTGTTCCCCTTCCTTCCCTGGGGTTTGATGGAGCCATTTGAATCCCCATGCTCACCCCTGGGTCAACTAGCAGTACTAGTTACAAGACTGGTGAAAGCTAGGATGCTTAGACCAATCGCAGGTAAGAAAGGATATAAGACTGTCTGCTTGATTGGACCAAGGGTGGGTCATTTTCTGCCAAGCCAAATAACTAGGTAGTGGAAGAGTGGGTACCTTAAAGAAATGGAGCCAAAATGGAGGAACAAAGGAATGGATGCTGGCAACACCAGTGTAGCTGCCAACAGGGCAGATACAACCCTCTTTGCTCCGGGTAAGCCACAAGAGCAAAGACAGGGAAGGGTTCATTTACTTGAGCATCTTGCTGCCTGACACAGGACCTGGAAAAGTATTGAAAAAAGTCAGAATGAGTGAAGTCTTTAGTATATTGTTGGAGCTGCTGAAACTTTGTAAAACAATCAAATGATAAGCTCAGAGTTGCAAACGTCTTGATCGGCACCTGCCGGATCCATGTTTGTTGTATAAATTAGATCCTTTAAAGAGACATGTTTCTGTCGGCTAGTCTTCAGAAACACTGATCCAAGAGCCAGACATCTCCATTAAAGTTTTAAAAACATAGCTTTAAGTCATACATTATATTGAATGCTTTCATATCTCATCTGATTCAGTAGCTTTTAAACCTCACAGAGGTCACATTTTGAAACAGTAGTCACTTTTTACAACATCTTCAAACATTAAATAAAAATAAAAATTATTGTGAAGAATGGAGATGTCCAGAGAGAGCACTATTGTGACACTGGGTATTACTATTGCTCAGGACAATATTATTTGGAGGCTCAAGGTTAAGATGCCTGGCTCATCTCTGTTTCATTTTCCCTTGATTGAAATCAAAGAAGGAAGCCCAGATTCTAATAGTGCTCAACCAGCTTTTAAAAGTCTTAAGTAGAATATGAAGTCCCAAGCTATGGTAGCCTCAGGAACACTGTAGATCTGTAAGAAATACACAAAATTCTCTCTCTCTCTCTCTCTCTCTCTCTCTCTCTCTCTCTCTCTCTCTCTGTGTGTGTGTGTGTGTGTGTGTGTGTGTGAGTGTGTGAGAGTGAGTGTTGAGCTATGTACAACAGTGTTGAGCAAAGGTACAGATTCCTGGGTAGTTTTACACAGAGCTATTTGATTTCCTCACAGCACATTTGAGGAGGGCTCTGTTGCCTTCCACTTTCTCTTCATTTCCCTTGTTCCCATGTTGAGATTTTTACTGTTCAGAACTGGAAGGGTGCATTCAAACTTATGGAGCATGACACTTTAACCATCTCTGCTCACCGGGATTCATCTCAATTTACTTTCTCCCAACTGTAGTGTTGAGAAAGTACACCATCGCTGGTTCTACAGGGATGGAAGACCATACACAGAGTCAAAGGAGCCCCATGTCAGCCGCCCTGTGAGCAACGCTTACAGGCTACATCCTCACAGACCTCCAGAGAAGGCTCTGGACGACATAACAATGGCCCCTGTGGTGTACTGCTGGATGTTCAGTGTAAACCAGCAGATGAATCAAGCAGTCCTAAAGAGAGTGGGGATGTGCTGAGCCCAGCAGAGCCCAGCAGCTTCACACAGAGTCTTACTGGGCATGCTCCAGATGATGCATTATCTGCAAAACAAATCAATCTCAGGACCCAATATAAGGCCACCAGAATATATTTTACTGTCTTTATTGGACTACCATTTTCAAGTTCAACTGCAGCTGAACTTCGGGTGTAAAAAAATCAACTCTGTCTTCACTCACGCAAGGAACCTCGGCTTCTGAGTTGCTGGAATCAATAATGAGGTCATGAACAAACATTATTAATGCCTTTTATTATTTATATGGATGATAATGTGTCCAAGTGACACACAACTTTCCACCTCTCAAGTCTAACACCCCTGACCCCTGGTGTCTGCTTCTTGTCCTTCCCTCTCTTTTCCCTCTCTTTCCATTCACTCACAGATACAGTGAAAGAATAATATATCACAAGCCGTGACCCCTTGGCCTTTATGAATTATCTGTTTAGAAAGATGTGAAGCCACCTTTTATATCCACCATAATAGATACTTAGACATAGTGGATCAATAGTGAACAAGTTTGCTGGTTATAGTTAATGGGTACCAAAGGGATACTCTGGCAGTGACCTCTGACATTGAAGCTGACAAGAAATCTATAGAGTAAAAAATAAGGAAGATGGACAGTTTTTAAAGTTATGAACATGGTCCCGTAGCAAATCATGATAATTTTTCTCCTAGTAGAAGTAATTCAGAGTTGTGGGAGGTCACTAATTTCTGCAAATCCTTTCTTCTGGACCACAGAATAGGCATGGCCTTTCACAGTCTCACCTTTCTAGAGACTGCTATGTACCAGACCTGACATGAGTCCATCTGTTATCCACGGAGAACCAGATGAGATTGTTTTCGTGTCAAAGAGTGCTTTTCTCTCTATGAAATGGGCTGTGGCTTATCATTTTAGGCAGGTTCAGATTTGTTAAACAGCCACATGGTAATGGGTTTCTATAAGGAGATCCACAGACCCACCGTTCTGGAAAGAAACCAAGCTTACGAGGTATTTAAAAATGTAATGGGAATGGAACATTTGGGCTTTCTTGAAAAGATGGTTTCTGCGCTGTGCGTTGTCAAGGGGATTTAACAATAAATCCATTGTTGTGTGTCTGAGAGTCTGTTTAAGGCAATTATAGTTCCATACTTTTCACAGAGTTGATCTTAAGGAAACCCACCAGGGCACCAAGCCTACTTTCTCGTGCCACCGCATGGACGCTGGCATAGGCAAGTGGGTTTAACATGTCAGGGAACTAGAGCTAATCTGTGAACAGAGAAACAAAGACTACAACAAACGGCCTGGCAGAGGCTTGAACACACAGCATGCAGTCCAGAGGAGAGAGGGACGGAGGAGTGACCGTGCAGAGTCCTTTCGTCCCTGTCCCCGTGCTGGATCATGATGTCACACTGAAGTGGCATTGCTCTCCAGTACCCAAGGTCTCCCTGCTGCTAAGTACCCCTGAAAGCACATCCATCCCCACTGTTCTTTTATCTTCCTCTCCTCTGTAAGATGAATCGCTACTGGCTCCAGACCGATTCTGAGGACAGAGGCAGGCCCCGGAGAGGTAGCCTGCCTCCCATGGCTTAAACATTTTAATTAATCCCAACACTAATGCGCAAATGAGAGTTACTCACTCTGCTGCAGTGCTTTCTGATTTACTAAGTTTATTCATTAAAACTTCCTTACTGAACTTTGATTGAATGTCATGCTTTTTTGGAGGCCTTTCAAACTGCCTTAAGGGGGTTTTTTAAAGTGATATCTTGGGTAGCAGCTGAAAGCCTCTAGTGTTTGCTTAAAGAAAAGGCTGAGGAAAATTTGATCAGCAAGAAACCTCTGGGCGGAGCAAGGAGCCTTTGGGGCAGCAGGAGGGCTATAAAGGAAGGTTTATTTTTAAGCAATATATTAAAAAAGCAAGGGAAACTTCAGTTTCTAATTAAAGAAATAAAATCCATCACCTTACTACTTTTCAAAACCTGGGACTACATCTCCTGGTAAGATGTAGCTATCCTTGAAACCAACAGGAATCATGTAGCACTTTTTCATTAGTGTGGGGAGACATAGTCACAATGTGTCAACCAACCCAAGTATTTTGAAATCAATATAATAAAGGTTTTAAGTACACAGTTTGCCTATTAATCATACCTACTTTCTTTTTTTTTTTTTTTAAACTGGAAAGATTGTTTCAATGAAGACTTCCATTTTAAATTAACCTAAGAGAAACCTAACCTGTGCCTGGCTAATTACCAGTATTCAACATTAAGGGACAAAACACCCTTTATTGTCAGCTACTTTATGGATGCTCTCAGACTGACATAAATATACATGTTAACCAGATGTGGCGGTGTATGCCTGTTGTCTTAGCACTGAACAGGTTGAGGCAGGAAGGCTGTGAGTTGGAGGCCAGTGTAGACTCTATGGTAGGACTCCTAACTTCACCAAATGTGGTTTGCTTTTTCAGACGCTGACAATGTTACTGTCCTTAGGACGTCATTCCTTCCCGGGCTCCATTCCCCCAACTGCAGACAGAAAAAATGCTTAGAAATTTTAGCCAAAACTCTAGTAATTTGGAAGGGAAAGGGAAAATTAAAGCCAGAGATGTTAATGGAAGTATTGCTTCTATAATAAAGATCAAAATACGAATATAACATGGTAATATGATATGATATCTGATATATAATATGATAATATAATTAATCAAAAGATGGGTTTTCACATTTTACTTCCATGTTCTATAAAAAAAAAATTGCTCAAAAAGACCGAACAAAGGCATTTTTTAAATGGAATGTGTAATTTTGGGAAATGAAAGTAGTGACTCATGTCATCCCTGCTTGAGAAATGTGACCTGGATGGCTCGGTAGTGTGCTCCTTCTTCTTTGCAGGGGCAGGGTGTCCGTTCGAGTTGACACATGCACTTGCTCCTCAGGTATGAAAGATCTCTTTGGAGGGATTTCCTCTACAGGCACAGACCATAAGAGGATTGCATCAGCATAGGGTGGATAATGAAGGGTAAAAACATCTATACTCTGTCATCAGATCAACCTTGATATTCCTGTTTGGTAGCTGTATGGCCTGGTTTCCATATTATGCATTATGTTGCTAGCCCTCCTGTGGGATTTTATGAATACGAGCAGCTAATGCACGCTGAACCCTCCTGTGTAATAAATGACACTCGGGGCCAGACACTGCTCATTCTCATTCCTATCTCAAAAATTAGCGTCCCAATGACATTCTTTATAGAACAGAAAAATAATCTAAAGTTAATATAGAAGCACAAAAGACCATAGGTAGTGAAACAATTCTAAACAAAAAGATACTGTTAGAGATAACACAATACTTAAACTATACCACTGAGCCGTGATGAGCAAAGGCAGGGTGATTCTGGCACAGAAATAGACATTTCTACACTGGAACATCACTGAGGACCCAGAAATAAACCCACACTGCTATAGGTTTTAACAAAAGTGTCCAAAAAACACACTGGGGGAAAAAAATACAGCGTGCTTAATAAATAGTGCTAGAAAAACTATATACTCACTTTCAGAAGAATAAAATTAGATCCATATCTCTCACCTCACACAATAATTAATTTAAAAGGATCAAAGACATAATTTAAAACCTGAACATTGAAACTTCCAGAGGAGAACACATCATGATATAGGCATAGGCAAAAGCTTTCTGAATAGAACCCCAGTAGTATAGAAAAAAGCTTCAAGAATTGGCACATGGTGCTGGGTGGTGGAGGCAGTGGTAGTGCACCCCTTTAAGCCCAGTACTGGAAGGCAGAGGCAGGTGGAGCTCTGTGAGTTTGAGGCCAGCCTGGTCTACCGAGTGAGTTCCAGACAGCCAGAGCTACACAAAGGAACTCTGTCTTGAAAAACAGAAACAAACAAACAAAAGAGAATTGGTGAATGGGGGTACATGAAATTTAAAAAGCTCTACAAAGCAGAGTAGACTATCAGCAGAGTCCACAGAGCACAGAAGTGTGCTGCACTTCAGATGGAAGATAGGTAGATAGATAGATAGATATGTAATATTATATAATATATAAAATATAATATTATAATTATATAACATATAATATTATACATAATATAAATTATATAATATGTATAATATATATTAAACAGTACAAGAAAACCCCAAACTGCCAATTAATAAATAGGCTAAGGAT
This sequence comes from Mus pahari, assembly GCF_900095145.1. NCBI lineage: Eukaryota > Metazoa > Chordata > Mammalia > Rodentia > Muridae > Mus > Mus pahari. The sequence goes on from NC_034595.1 coordinate 50,484,445, forward strand.
GAACAGTCTTCAAAATAAAAAATAAAACTATAAAGAGTCAGAAACTACTTTTAAAAGTGTCCAGAATCTTTATCCATGAAGGAACAATGAATTAAAACTACTTGAAATCCTGTCTTACTCTAGTTGGAATGATTATTGTCAAGAAGACAAGTGACAACACATGCTGGTGAGGATATGAGAAAGAGGAATCTTTATTCACAGCTGCTGTGTCCACAATGTAAATAGTGTAGGAGCCATGTGACCAGTAACAGCACTTCTCAGGACTCTTCCCACCAACACACAGATATTTGCGTAGCCATATTCATTGCTGTTTAGTCACAGTAGCAAAGAAATAGAACTAGCCCAAATGTCTGTTAGTAGATAAATGGATCATGAAAATGTGACATTTCATTCATGTTTTAAAAAATGTAATTATGATACTTGCAGGGAATGGGATGGAAAGGGATAATAGATCAAATGAAGTAAGCCTAATGCCAGGTTCCTTCATATGATAGTCCTGGATTCTAATTTTTGATATATGTGCATTTACATGGGAGTGAGCATGGATAGCTGTCATGAAACTAGAAAGGGAAAGGAGGCATTAAGGAAGTCACCGTTGGGGGGCATTTAGTCACCTTTATGTGAAGCTGTTCTTCTGATTCCTGTTTGCTTCAGGGAGTTTTACTTGCATGTTGGATACTGACCTAGAAGTAGACTTGCTGAGTGTGGAGGGCACTTGGTTTTGGCACACTGGGCATGAATGATTTTCAAAAATAGCATAGTTGGTTCTATGGAGCTGTCGGTCTGGGACTCAGTGTCTTGGTTCTGCCCTTCCACTTATCAAGGAAATGCTTTCGTTAGGGCTGAGTTAGGACTAGAGTTGCATGCTGTGAAGTCAAAGTATTGAGCAAAGTATATGGGTCCCTGTCACACATGAAAAGGTGTATGGCCAACTGTCCTCAGAGTTATCTTATACGCCATTACAACGTGGAGAAGGAGAATGTCAATTCTCTATCCAGTCCTTCTGTCTTTACCACATCTCACAATCCACCCTCTGCCCTAGAGAGCTCCTACGGGCTGGACAACCAGTTCAATGGCTCTCCCTCCTGAGGAGCCTCCCCTGTCCTTCCAGCTGAGAGTGAGGCTAGGAGGTCCTTGAAGTAATTACCTTCTTAGTCTAATATCTTTAATGAAGTCTCAGCCAGTTTTAATCAGAACTTTAAGGAAAATGTCTATTTGTCCACAAGTACAGAAGAAAAGCTTCCTCCTTAAAAAGACTGTTGGGTGTGCATTCCCAACGGCCCTTCCCTCTGAGTCTCTTGGGTCAGCACAGCACATACTTGACCAGGACCCATAAAGAGGACAAAGGAGGGCAGGTCTGGTTAACTAATTAACCAATTGATTAATTGTTAACATGATATACAGACAGGAGAGTCTTTTCTTGGAGCCCCAGAGGAAGCATGCTTTAGCCCCAGGACAAGTGTGATGAGTGTGGATAATTGGACTTGCTGTTGCTGATTAATCCTTCCAGCATGGTCATCACCAGGGTGGGAAGAAGAGCAGCAGATGGTCTTCCTCTGGAAGGACCATTCCTAAGTATTAATATGAGGAGCTTCTGAACAAGGCTTACACACACACTCACACACACACACACACACACACACACACAAACACACACACACACACACACACACACACACACACACACACACACACCTGTGTAGTATGTGCCCTGCATAATTCCAGGATATGAAAAGGGACTCTCAGGAGTTGTATGTCTCCTTATTTCTATCTGTAAAGCCCACCTCAGGAGGGTGTGGTGATGGCACAAGGCTTGACCAAGTCTCATTGGATACTCTTTGCTAATGTTCTTCAAGGGTATGCATAAAATTTATAATATAAAGTAATATGCACTCATTGAACTGATAAAGGAATAAATACATACTTACAAATTGCTCTGAAGAAGAAAAACCCAGAACACAGAAACAGGAGGAATATTGTCATAATTGGAGGGGACAGATGGGGTTAGGACAGCCCTTATGAGAAGCAACAGTTAAGCCATATGTAGGTAGGGTGATGAGTTTCCGCCACAGACCTAAGGCACAAGAGAAGACCATTTTGTGCAGTCTATGCAGACATGTGGCTGGAACACACGGGAGTACTGGGGTGCTGGTGTTAGTGGAATTTGGGGACCAAATCTTGCCTCTTTTCTTGGTTCAGAAATGGGGATATCTACTCCAGTCTTGGGCTCTGGCTGCTCCGTGATGGTGAGTGGTCCAGGTGTCATTCAGCTTTAGGTGGTCCACATCATGGCGCTGTCCTTAGAGGACAGATGACACTTAGCTCTGGTGGACCCCACAGAGGCTTTACCCACTTCTCTTGCCTCTTTTTATATCTTCACCATAATCTTGGTGCCTCATTCAGCTGGCATTTGCTGCCAGTGATCTGGTCCCAAGCACCATTGCAGGAACACATGGGTGATGTCTCTAGAACTTTCCATCATCAGCAGGTTCCATTATTTCCTTTATTTTCCATTAAACCTGGTTTGGTTCCCTTAAATCCTGCTGACATGACTGCTTGTTTGAATTAAGACTATAATGTCTTAATAGATCAATTCTCAAAACAACAACAACACCCAAAGACTTTTGTGAAAAAAAGAACCAATGAGGTGGCTGTGGTTTTAGTCTTGGAGTCTTGGTGTCATTTCGACTGAATCTTCTAAACTAACTAAAACCTGCTTCTGGGCCCTCCTCTGGTGAGTTTTCTTATTTAGATGATTTGAGGCAGGAAGGTTCTTCTCACACCCCTAAACCGGGGCAGTACTTTGCTTTTTGCCTGCTTGCGCTTGCTCTTGCTGGCAAGTTCATCTATCCTGTTGCTGCAGCAACCCTTCTTTTCCTGATATTAGAACCAACTTCTTCAGGATTCCAATGTAGATCAAAGACCAGCAGCTCTCCAAGAATCCCCCAGGCACTCATTGCCTGGCTAGGACTGTTGAAACATCCAGCTTTAAGGACTGAACGCTACCAGATTCTCAGCTTCTTCCGTATGAAACAGCCATTGTTGGATTATCCAGACTACATTCCATAAACTGATCTAATAAATCCCCTTTAATATATATGTTAAACATATCTATTTATGTGTGAACACTCTATCAGTTATGTTCCTTTAGAGAACCCTGACTAACTCAGTAGATATTCTATTTCTACAACTTAAATATGAAGTCCAGTCTTACTTCAATTCTACTGGCCATTTCTATGATCACTTTCTGTATTTATTTTTATTCTACTTTGAAATGTAGAGAGAGAACATTCCAGATACATTGGCTGAGTACATAGGAACTATTATATAGATTTATGAGAAAGCAGATGGTTCTATTATGCCAGGATGAGATCTAGAACCCCACAGAATCACATTTTAGCTCAACAGAGGAGGAAGGTTGATCATAATTGAATCAGCTGTACTGGGAGATCCTGAGCTGTCACTGGAAGTGCTTAAGCAGAGATGTCCCAGTGTCCATCATGGGTACCACAGAGGAATCCCTGCAATGCACTGATGGTTAAGATGCTTTGTGTCTCAGTTCCCTTCCAGGGCTAAAAGCCATAGTTCTTACTTTTCATTAGAAATTTAATTATAAACAAGGGAGGTCTCCATCTTCATTGTGCCAAGATTTAAGGAGAATTGGGACATAGTTTTTTCCATATTAACCCTTTAATTTGCCCTAGCTATACGGCCAACTTGAGTTATCTAAGGAATTCAGCCTGTTGCTAAATTGAGCCCTATCAGAGGTTAGAAATTTATCTGATTCAAAAATTCTGGTTAGATCATTTAGTTAGTATTACATGTTTCCACTCATGATCCCCCTTTACCTGCTAAATCTTTATCTGACCCCACATGTATAAAATAGACATAGAAATCAAGCGTTTATTGATAATAAATCATAAGAAGTTTATTTTAAAATAGTTCTTTGACACTATTAATTTTAAAAATTTGTTATAGACAATTGTACAATAATTGGTCTGTTATAATTGTTGCAGACAGCTAAATAGATGGATAAAGAATAGACTCTGGATGAATACATGACCCCAGGAGAGAACATCTTTAACATTTATCAGAGGTGACTGATACTTTGACTTTATAATCTTCAATGCTGAGAGCATCACTGAATAAATGCATAGTACACAATTGCAGAACTATGTTTAAGGCCATTTCAGAAATGATGAGAAATCCTATCTGGTTTCCCACCCCCAAATTTCATTTACTTTTAAAAATGAAATTTAGATTATTAGGCTGGAGAGATGACTCAGTGATTAAGAGCACTGTGCTCTTCCAGAGGTCCTGAGTTCAATTCCCAGCAACCACATGGTGGCTCACAACTATTTATAATGGGATCTGATGTTCTCTTCTGTCATGCAGATGACAGGAAGACAGAATCTTCATATACATAAATAATTAAATCTTTTTAAAAAAGAAATTTAGATTATCAACTTAAACAGCCATCTTCAAGATCACATATTCCAATCCAATCAAAGGCATGCTACTGTGATAGTCACATCCTGAGGAATAGGGACAGGAAAATGCTAAAGCTTTGTTTTGTATAATTAAACTATTATGGTTCTGCGAGAGCAGGAAACTTTGTAGAGTAAAATCCCTGCAGTTGGCCACACAATAGCCCCCATCTGTTCAGGCAGTGTTGGTTGACCTCGCATGGCAGTGCACAGAGTGCAGACTGTGCTGGCTGCGTGCTCAGAACCTAGGCTGCACTGAAGCCCTGAAATGCAACACGGGTGGGCACAGCCAAAACACCCCAGATTCACTACACATTCGAGACTGAATTAACTTTTGGTTGCTGTGCACTCAGAGACATCTTTCTGTTGCTAAAATTTTGACAGCCCTACATTCAATTACATGGGCTTACATGGAAGTAAGAGATTACCATCCATGTTGAAAGGTGAAGGCTAGATGATTTTGAAGAATTTCGTTTCTATTGAACTTACAGACTTTACAATATGAAAACACACTGCAGATTTCCAGTGAAATGTAAAACTGGCCGAATTCCTTGAACCTGTTCATCCAAAAATTTTAATTTAGAACACATTTGGCAGGACCAGTCTTCCAGGAAAAAAACAGGTCTAAGCACGTCATCTAGTCTTTAGTAAAATAAAGACTTAGTGTGGCTGTTGACTGATGGGTTTTAGGTTGCTTTCATTGTCTACGAAGACAGACTCAATGTGAAGTTATCTAGGTCAAGTTAGCCTGTGCACAGGACTGTGGGGGAATGATCTTAATTGTTGATTGATGCCTCTTGTGGGCAGCACCATTCCCTAGGAGGTATAATTCCCATGAATTGCATAAGCGTGGAGAAATCATGGTGAGGGCCGAAGGCAGGCAAGCAAACAGAATACTCATGATCATTTTCAGTGCTCTTGACTGTACAAGTTCCTGCCTTGACTTCCACACAGCAGTGGCTGTATGCCAAATGAACCTTACCTCCCCTAAACTATTTTTTGTCAGAATGTTTTGTCACAGCAACAGAAATGAACTGGAGCAAGTCTGATGTCAGGTAGATGGGAAATGATCACGACCAAGTACCCATTTCTGCCCTACTCTGGGGGATCCAGAATCTGATTCTTGATTAAATGTTCACTTATATTTAAACACATATTTTCACATCTGACATTTTCGAAGACGATGTATTCATGACGGGCATATACTTAAATGTTTATATCTGCATCCTTCACCTTCACTGTTTGGATTTTTTTTCCTTCCTGCATCTAACTCTTGAGAGAATCACTGGCAAAGAGGGGAACCGAAGATGTCGAGGCAGAGAACTGCAAACCACAAAAACAGCAGGGCTGGGGGCAGGGGGGGGAGCTTCTCCCAGCCAGATCAGACCACCATTGGCTCGTCCAGTCTGGCTCACAGCTTCCTTATTTGTTGTCTCTCAGCCTGGATGAGCAACTTGGAGATCTGTCTGAGGTCATTAGTGGTGAACAGAGGAGCTCGGGGCTCTGTGAGACCAAAGGTGCTGAGTGTTCAAGCCATTCATTATCAGCATGATGAGTGCTGACAATGGGCTTATACTGTCAGATCATGTACTTAATTTAATTAATAAAAAAATTAAGATCATCACCATTAACCTGCATTTGCTCAGAATGCCACAGGGGTGATTAGTCTGAACGGCACTCAAGGTTTTATAGTCCACCCTAGTAAGAATTACTTTGGTACCAATTAGAATTTTCTGTAATACCACCCCGTGTAATATCCCTATTACATGACACATTTTCTACAAGTGATTGAGTTCATACCACACAGACACGATGTCACAGGACTCGCCCTCAGAGCAGGCATGGGAACTCCCACAAATGTTAACATTCTTGCCAATGAGAGGTGATCCCGATTTTTTATATTACGCAAACCCATTTCAAGGGCAATGACTCCCTGTCATAGCCTCTGTGCACTGGGAATTAGAACTGCACCTGACGGCCACAGCTCAGGCTGGCTCAGACTCTCAGAACCTCTCCTCTCTAATATGCTCACTTTACTACATGTAAATTCTTACTTTTAGTGTCAGAGAGAAGCCAGGTTTCAAATGACTCTTTCATAACATAAAATAATCATTACAGGGGAACATTTCATTTATTGGGGAAAATCGAGTGGTAAACTACAGAAAAAGAAAAGTATGTAAAAGTCAAATATAAGTCCCTATAGCCTTTAGAAGCCCACTTACTGCTTGGGCTTTTCCTGAATTATTTATTTACTTATTGAGAAAGGGTCTTACTACAGAACTCATACATGCTTTAAACTTTAGAATTACAGGTGTGCACTTTTTCTACACGTTTCTGCATTTTTGTACATAAATAAATTTTGTAGGTTTGTTGGTATAAAAGGATGCTCTTACACACTCTGATCCAGGCAACACCAATGAAATGCATGTCTTTTCGGGTCAATAATTATTAATTTCATCATCTTCTTATATTCAAGCTGAAGAATCTTTTTCCATGATGAGATGGGAGCCAAGGCTTGCGCATGCTAAGCAAATGCTCTACCATTGAGCCACATTGTATCCCAAGTCGACAAGATTTTATGAGGTACATATTGGGTACCAGTTGCTGTTCATCCAAGTTGAATGAAGTTTTAAATTTTAATTTTGTTGCCTTAGGAGTTTTAAGAATAGTAAAGGTTTGATAAGCCATATGCATAAATTGTGGATGGAGACTAACTGGACCAAGTGCTAAAAAACAAAACAAAACAAAACAACCCCCCCCTCAAAAAAACAGAACAAAACCCAACAACAAAAAACACTCAGACAAAGGTCAAGATAAGGGATCTATATGATTATTAGTATGTTTCATGAGAATGCTATCGTGTACAGGGAGAGATGAACTAAAATCTAATTACAAGCACAAAATAGAACCTTAAGTATTATTTGTTCTGGGGTGGGGAAAGGGAACCAGTGAAACATAGTTTTAAAAAAAAAATTCCTTGGGGCTGGTGAGATGGCTCAGTGGGTAAGAGCACCCGACTGCTCTTCCAAAGGTCCGGAGTTCAAATCCCAGCAACCACATGGTGGCTCACAACCATCCATAACATAATCTGACTCCCTCTTCTGGAGTGTNTGAAGACANCTACAGTGTACTTACATATAATAAATAAATAAATATTTTAAAAAATCCTTTTGAAATTATAAGCAGGGAAGAGAAGCAAGCAATAGACATGGGACAGTGTGTCAAGGTTTCTGTATGGTGCCTCCGGCTCCACTCTCTCCTCTCCCTCTGAAGCTTGGCTCATCTAGGCTTCTCTGTCCCCTGAGTTAGGGCCTAAGACTCAGACTGCAGCAAACAGCTTAGGCTCAACTTCCAGTCCCATTATTTACACACTGGGCCACTATTGTTGGCTTTTTCTATCTTGGTTTGCTCTTCTGCCAGTGGGTAATAGTAACCACCGGATACAGTTCTTATCAAACTTCCTCTGCTAAAAGTCACCCTCTAGGTTTTTGCCCTTGTTCATTCAAAACCCCACTGACTGTGGACTTCCAGTTTCTTACCTTTACAAACACCGGAGGTGTTGAATGCCTTTATAAACACCAGAGGTGTTGTTTAGGCACATTTGAAATCATTCCCACTAGAATAAATTCAAAGAAGTGAAGTTGGCAAGTCCACAATTATGCATATTATATTGTTCTTACATCTGTTGTCAAATCACCCTACCAAACTGTTTTACTTATATGCATTTCTGAAAGTATTTTCACAGAAAGGGGATTTTCAAGACCTCAACATCCCGTATTTGCTGAATAGATGGAAGAAACGGCAGAGAGAAGAAATTGCCATCTTCCTTTGCGAGGATGGCTGTCATTAGCATGGTTGTCATCACAAAGCTCTTCAACCTTAACTGTAACCCAGAAAGCTCTGTGCCAGTGGAGTGCTACACACAGTGGAATGAGGGGTGGACTGTGGCATTGTCACCAGCCCAATGTGGTGAGGACCCAGTGATGGAGAAGCAAGCCACTGCCCTGGAGGACATGTAGGCAGTCACTGTTTCCTCAGGATCTCCCTCAAAGTAGGACCCTAGGAGAGAGAACTGGCCTGAGGGTGCTGTGACAGGTTCAAAGACATCCCCAGTGCATAGGAAGAGGTGGTGTCTCTTATCTTCCTTCCTTCTAGACAAGCTTAGTGTGTGCTGTGCACTGTTCTGAGAGCAATTATGAGCACACACTGATAAGACCTCTGCATGAGCTGAGAGCCTGGTGGAGCTCCAGACCGCAGGGGAGAGGAGCCTTGGCCGCTGAGCTCTGTCACCCAGAACTGAGCTTCAGAGCTGTGACAATTCACAGGCAGGGAAATTCAGGTGTGACCCAGGTGAAGGGGAGGAGGGAAGCCGGGGAAGAGGAGACAGAGAGAAGAGCAGGCAAAGGAGAGGGAAGACCTTTGGACCTTTGGAGGAGCAGTGGGGCATCTGCTGCTTGCAGTGGTGCCCCCACCAAGGCCAGGCTGTCCACTGTTGCTCCCTGAGGCAGGATGTAGGCACTCCTTGTCAGGGACTCATGGTTGTCAAGGCAGCGGGGCTGCTGGAGATGCTCCAGTCCTCAGGATGTCTTCTCCGGCTCCCGTCAGCCCTGGCTCTGCAGCCTAACCAAATTGGACTTTTCATTTCTCAAAAGTAGACTGAGTCTTGCCGTAATGTTTCTCTTTCCTGCTTTTCAAAAAAATAAATAATAAAAACCTACATCGTTCAACCTGTCACGTTTCTTGGACTTGGCACATGGCTGTGAGGGTCACATCTACTTATGTCTCACCTGTAGCCACAGATTAGACAGCCTGTGTCTGATTCTACCTGATGTGACAACTTATGGGAAAGTAGGTAAGGCAGGTTCAGGAAAGGGAAAAGAAGAAAGTCACACACACACACAAACACACACACACAAACACACACACACACTGTACAATTTTACACATTTGGTCTCATTCTTTCCCCTCTTAAAGTTAGCTATCCATAAAAAATTCAGGATGCATGTTCATTCTCTAAATGTCCTGGATAAATGGATGAAATTTCTAGTAGTATCTCCCAACTTTACTAGTATAATTCAAAAACTCTCATTAGTAATTTCACTTTACTTAAATATATTTTCCCCCTCTGATATGTTAGGTGAAGAAAAGTACAAAAAAATCATCACTTAACAATGGAACAATGGCTCTTCTTTGCACCCTGAATATGAAATATGATCTTGTGTGTTCCTTTTGAAGTCAATATATGCTATGCTGGGTAAAAAGCTTGATTAGCAAGGTGTGTGTGTGTGTGTGTGTGTGTGTGTGTGTGTGTGTGTTGTTTCCATCCTGAATTTTTATCTTTGAATTAGCTTAGCCTTTTGGAAGTCTGCCAACGCATGCATACCCTTTCTTTCTATCTTTGTTAGGGTTTCTATTGCTGTGATAAACACTACAATCAAAAACAACTTGAGGAGGAAAGGGTTTGTTTCAGCTTAAAGTTGTCACAGACTGTCATTAAAGGCCATCAGAGCCAGAGATCAAGGCAGGAACCTGAAGGCAGGAAAGGAAACAGACCATAGAGGAATGCTGCTTACTGGCTTGCTCCCTTGGCTTGCTCAGCCTTTCTTATACAACTTGAGACTGATTACCTGCCCAGAGCTAACCCCACAATGCACTGTACTCTCTCATAGCAATCATTACTCACAAAATATCCCATTGATAGTCCTACAGGCCAATCTGATGGGGGCGTTAGAGAGTCCTCTTCCAAATGACCCTGGCTTGTGTCAAACTGGCAAAACTCTAGCCAACACCACACTTCCTGCATTAATTTATCAATGCTCCTTTTCCAGAGGAATTGGACAGCACAGGGATAGGAGGCCTTGGGGCTGGGATGAATGGAAGGGCATTTAGCAGAGGAGACTCCAAGTTGTGACTGAAGTGGAGAGAGAGCACAGGGTCTGAAAAGACATTCCCAACAGGGACAGAATTTACTTCTAACCCTTCTAGAAGGTAACATGAAATTTGGATAGATAGCAAATTTGACATGTTAAATCAGATTCATGGTGACTGGCACAGATTATATGCCCTCAAACCCAATTAATTTTTCATTAACTAATCAGTTGATCCTTAGGAAGAAATACGTTTGTCCTATCAGGAACAGTCTCCTCAAACACCAGTACTACCCAAATAACTCTAAATTCCAAATTGGTTTCTCCACTGGCACAAGATTTGCAGAATGCTTCAGATATATCCCATTGCTTAATCCTTGCAGCAAGCCTGTAAGGTGTGTGCTATGTTGAAATCATGAACTAGAACTTGTGACTTGCCCGCTCTGGTTAAAAGTGGGTTCTAACTACATATCTCGACTCACCACACACTACATACAGAACCAAGAAGCTTTTTCAAAAATTCGAAATTTACCAGAGAGGAGGACTGACTGCTTTTCAAACGATAACAGCTGACCTGACAGATGTTTTTTTCCTCTGAGGACGTTGGACCTGCATGGCCTGGGTGCTGGGGAAGAGGTGCACGGTTGTATTCTGCATGATGAATACTTGAGTGGTGTCACATCTCAGTCTAGGGTGGAGGTGGGGGTCCAGGCAGCTGGCAAAAGAAGGGCACCATTAGGAGGAGCACAAGACACAGCATGACGTTGGGGGAGCACTCGAGAGACGGGACGTGGCCACAGAGCTCTCTGTTCTTCCAACTCTGAACAGAGACCCTCTGATCAACTCTATGAAGCAGAACTCTATAGCACATTTTACAGAAGGGAAGCTGAGCTTGGAGAAGTTACAGGCTGGTAAGGAGGAGGTGTGAGTGGCAGGTGTATGAGAGAGTTAAGACTGGAGTTCAGGATGTATGGCTTTGGATCACAACTTACTCATGTGTGCATGTATCCCCGAGTGCATAAACTGATCCATAATCACCAAGGTGATGGTATGGGAGAAGGGCTGGGAGGTGATTCAGTCATAAGGACTCCACCAGCATGATTGGGACTGATGACTATATTAAAAATGCTTCGGATAGGATGCATGTGTTGAATCCTTTCTGCCGCATAAGGATACATGAAGATGCTATCTTGGAAGCAGAGAACAGCTCTCCTCAGACACTGTCTTAGTCAGGGTTTCTGTTCCTGCACAAACATCATGACCAAGAAGCCAGTTGGGGAGGAAAGGGTTTATTCAGCTTACACTTCCATACTGCTGTTCATCACCAAGGAAGTCAGGACTGGAACTCAGGCAGGTCAGGGAGCAGGAGCTGATGCAGAAGCCATGGAGGGATGTTACTTACTGGCTTGCCTCCACTGGCTTGCTCAGCTTGCTCTCTTATAGAACCCAAGACTACCAGCCCAGAGATGGCACCACCCACAAGGAGACCTCCCCTCTTGATCACTAATTGAGAAAATGTCTTACAGCTGGATCTCCTGTAGGCATTTCCCCAACTGAAGCTCCTTTCTCTGTGATAACTCCAGCTGTGTCAAGTTGACACAAAACTAGCCAGTACAGACACCAAATTTCCTAGGGCCTTTATCTTGGACTTCCTGGTCCCCAGACAACGAGATACACATTTCTGATGCTTATAAATGACCCAGTTTTGAGTATTTGTTATTACAACTGTAACTGAGACACATGCTTCTCTAGTGTAGGTCACTACCAGCCCATGAAGAGTGTAGTGTGAACTTCAGAATGACAACCCTTTTCTCTGAGCAGTGATGGAAGGTGTCCACATCAGCCTGTTCAGTGAGCAGGCCTTGCGTGGGATTATTATCCCCTGTCTCCTTGGCACATCCTATACAACCTAAGAGTGCCCTTCTGGTCCACCCGACTGACTTTGCTCCTGGGTTCCCTCTCCTCTCCCTGATTGAGAATCGCATCCACCTTCGAACTCTCTCCAGTAAAGAGCTCTGTTTCCCAGGGATACTGGACTGCATGTTCCCCGTTAGGCTGGGGGCCGTGCTACTAGGGTGACCTACTAGGGTGCGAGTGGCATCTGTTACTGAAGCCATGCCTGAAGTACTTTCCCCAAAACTCTGGGCTCACGAAGCCCCTGGTCCATTTACCATCTCTGCTGTCACCAGTGTCTTCCTGGCAGCGAAGGACGTCCTGTGATGCAGCACTTCACACTGTGTGTGTGCTCCATAAATATTGAAAAATGACAGGATCCTTTTTTCAAAGAGATGAAGGTTGCTCCTCTCAGGACTCCCTTCTGCTGTACATCTTTGCCAAGAATGGGTTAAGAGGGCCCATCTTTTAGCAAGAACAGGGGTTTGGAGATTAGTGAAGTGAGAATTGGTCAGGTTTAATGGCACGGATAATATTTTATTTTTATTTCAATTTTAATATACTATCAACACGCAATGAAGAAAGATATACGGTAACACTTGAGGAAGGAACGGCCCTCCAACTTGCCTTCAGTTACCAATTTGGGACCAGTTTCAGAAATTATTTTTCTGCTAGTCTTGAGAATCTCAGAAAATTTTGGCTTCATCAAAATGATGTATTAGGAAGGGTAAAGGTCACCTTAAACTTTGCACAAGAAATCAGAGTCGTGTTTGACCATGACACTTTGAATTTTTTTCCTCCAAAGATACAGAGAAGACAGAGCGGGGAGAGGAAGACTTCCCCTGGACAATGGACTTTCTTTATTCTTTGGTGGCATTCAAGACGTTTATTCTGACCCCAGAGGCCCTTTGATATACACTTCAGCGTATTGAACTAGGAAAACTGATCGAGCTGCAAAGACCCTTGGGACTGCCATTCTTTATGCCTGCATTTCTGTTTAGAATGGGCATCCTTTGGGTCAGGGAGTCTATCTCATTCATCTTAATCTCTCTGCCACCCAGCCCACTGCCTGGCACAGAGAAAGTCACCCACTGCAGGTTTAATGAGTTATGATAGTAATAATCAGTGTGATCATATGTAGTTGTAATAGAATAGATGATTTTGAGAGTTTACATCTAGCACTTAACATTTAATATTCTCTAAAACTCGACAGGATGCTATGGGTTGAGTCAAGTCCCCTCTCAATCCATTCAATGATGTCCTTTTTGATAGAGAGGGGGGGGAGATTTGATTTGTCATAGTTATCCAGAGACAGATGCTGGGATAAAGGTGCAGTATAGTAGAAACCAAAGAATCCCAAAGATGCCAGTCAATCACTAAGGCTGTCTCCTCCCGACCACGATAAGGAGCCAACCTCAGCAACCTGCCTTTTAGACTTCTGCCCTCCAAAAGATTTCAAGACCCCAAAGACCTCAGGGGTGGCTGTAAGAATAAGATGTGTCCGTGAAGCGCCACAGTACTCCATTTCCTTTCCTGAAGCATGCGACCCGCTGTGGGACCTTATGTGAGTTGCTTCATGGCCTTATGAAACCACATTTATTGAGCTCTCATTCTAGGCAGCAGACACCTGTACCAAGGCAGAAAGTATATATTTCAGTCCTTCAAAGAGGACAGCACAATTGGGAAGAAAAGGAAAATAAAGAGAGCTAACCTTGAGCACCAGCTATGTCCTGGGGCTTCTTACCGGGAGGCCAGGTAGAAATGGCCCGGAAAGGCCACTGCCAGGTGTGATGTCAGCCCCAGAGGTTTTATAATGCCCTCTGCCACCCAGACATTTCCATATAGCAGTACATATAACAAGGTGTGAGCAGGTATTCAACGAGGCTTATGCACAAGCCTAAGCCTACTGGGTGCTTCCCAGACACCTGCCATCTGACAGTGGAGGAGTAACAGGGGCAAGAGATGGGACTGGAGCTGTGTCATGGCTGGAATTTTGGGGCTCACACGTGTGTTTTGCTTAACACTTACAACCATCCCGTGAATAAGAAAGTGCTTACACTGGTCTGTGGTTTTCCTCTGGGGTTATCACGATCTCCCAGGTGACATTTGCCGATGTCTGGCTCCATCTTTATTGTCACAGCTGGGAGAAGGGTTGGTACATGCAGCTCCCTGGATCTGATGTGTCCAGGCCTTTACATAAGTTATTTTTCTCCTAGCTGTAACCAAACACCTTGCAGAAGCAGCAGAAGGAAGGGTTTATGTTGGCTTGGGGCTTGGGGCTACAGTCCATCAAGGTAGGGAAATCATGGTGGCAGGAGCCTAAGGCTGCTGATCCTATTGCATCTGCAGTCAGAAAGCCGAGAGAAGTGAGAGCTGAGGCTCAGTGAGGAACCCCAGCCCATGCCCTAGTGGCACCCACATTCCCGATGAGTTTTCTCTGCTCAATTAGCCTTGTGTAGAAACTCTCACAGACGCGTCGAGGTTTGCCTTCTCGGTGACTCCAATCCTTCCAAGGTTCAGCATCCCAGACTTGATGCTACTAAGGATGCAGCAGCCTCCTAAGCAAGAAGTGCCCTGGCCAAGCAGGAGTGCCAAGCCCAGGGAGCCTGCTCCAGAGGATCAAAGTAAAGTTTCCCTGAGGTGAGGGACCACACAGCTGGGAAATGGCAGAGCTAGCACTCACACTTGGCTCTTCTGTCTGGATGACTAGCACCCCTTCCACCATGAGGCCCTTTTCTATGTGAAATAGGGACCCACGTTTTAAGTTTTGGAGAAAAAGAAACGCTTGAAATGATGTTTGGAAAAAAAAAAATCTTGCTGCTGTAGGAAGGACCATAATAAGAAGTGCATTCCTGTCTTCCCAAGAATATTCTCTCTAAAATGCCTCTCGGCAATGAGTGCTCATGCACCCTGTCTGGCTTCCAGTGGGGAGGCAGATATTCCACAAGGAACTTTCCCCAACCAGACCCACCCTGACCAATAGTTTGCCTTCCAATAGATGCTGGGGATGAAGGGTCAGTCCTCTTTAAGGGGAGAAGCTGTGGGGCCCTTCAGCTGCAGAGGTTCCATGGGTGAGCTCAGGGGTTTCTTAGGTTTCAGCTTCTTCCTCTGCTAGCCCAGCTTTCTTTACTCCCTAGAAGATTGCATTTCTCAAACAAAGCAAAACAAAACAAAAACAAAAACAAAAAACTGCATTATCTGGGTTTGGGTGGGATAGCTAAGTGGATAAAGGGCATTGCTGTCGAGTCTGACGACCTGTTTGGTCCCTGAGAACCCACATGCTAGGATGAGAGAACCACTTCTCACAAGTTGTCCTTTAACTTACATACCCATGGCACACACACACATACGTGTGTGTGTGTGTGTGTGTGTGTGTGTGTGTGTGTGTGAATGAGCACAAGCATACTGGTGAATTTAAATTAAGTGGTGGAATGGTACCCACGCCCTAGTCGTGGCATTATATGATGGGTTTGCATGTTACTGTGTGCAAACAATTTATAAAAACCTGCCTTCCAAGTTTCTAAGAGAAATGACATTAAAATTCAAAACATCTAACACAATCTCCTTGAGACCAAAGACTGCTAGGAAATGTGCCATGGAGTCAATACTCAGTGTCTCTCACTATTGGAGCTACCGGACACTTAAGGTTTTTTTGTTTGTTTGTTTCCCCAAATTTCCTAAAATTTCTTCCATTTCTGTGGCACAGAAGGCATTTATGACTGCCTTTGGATCGCCTGTGCCTTTGACCCAGCTGAGCCCAATTTCCATTTGTGTCCCATGTTGTTGAAGGACCCTGGTTCCATGTTCTCTGTCACTACCGGCACTATTAGATTAGCTTATAACTGAACCCGAGGAACCAGCTGGTGCCATTCCGGTGGCCGGTGGCCGTAGGGAGCCAGATGAGCAGAGACACTTGGTCAGAGCAGATGTCTGGATCCTCGACTGGGATGCTGGAACAAGAAACGGCAGACACTGTCTCTGGAGTCAGGGAGCACTGATCCTAGGAGCTGCTGGTCGCTGACACAGGGGGATTAGCCTGCCTTAGTGGGGGGAGTCCATCCTGGAGAAATCTGTCATTAGCCCTCAGGTCTAGATGTTCCAACTATACAAAAGATAAACTGTCTTTACTGTCTAAGCTAATTTAAGTCGGTTTTCTGCCCCTTGCAGCATAAAAGGGGTTATTTTCATACCTAGGAATTAACAATAAAAATATATGTCAGAGCTGGGGAGATGGCTCAGTCAGTAAAGCACAGGCTGTACTGGCCTTGGGGCCTGAGTCCAGGACTCATATAAAAAGCTTAACAGGGTGGTGTATACCTGTAACCGTAGGGTTGGAGGAGAGAAACAGGGACAGAGGAACTCCTGAATTCACTGGCCAGACAGTGTAGCCAAATCAGGGATATATGTGCTGTGCTGCAAACGACCAGGTCAGAGGACAGCGTACACTTGGAGGAGTTCGCTCCCTCCAACCCTTAAGTTTCCACAGATTGGCGCTCTGGTAGTCGCCTGCTAAACCATCTTGCCCGGTCCATTTTTTTCCCTGTTTGTCTAACAGACAGGAACCCTCAGTGACTGGAGATGTTTTCTGAGATGTCCCTAGCATCAAGTGAAGTGTTGGGGACAACAGGCACAGGTGCTGCTCTATCGGGGTCTGAAATGAATCATTCTGGTCATCAAAGGCAGCCCTTTCATTTTCTAACTGAAGAAGCTGAAGCTCACACAGGAGAGGACTTGTCTTGGTCCTGTCCATTGTCACAGGTCTTCTAATAGATGGTCATTAGATGAAATATAACCATTAGTTTGGATGTCGATTGCCCACAAAACGCTGATTCTCCCTGGAAGGGCTCCGTAACCGCTTCTGTAGGAGTTTCAGGTTCGGAGTTGTTAACTCATTTTTCAGCTTGTCCGAGACCACACATGATATAGAGTGCCAGGCTGATGCGGGAAGGGATTTTTCTCCACCAGTCAGCCAGGTGGCTTATTTCAGCCCCCGGAGTAGCTGTTAATCAGGTTGCAATAGACTTCAGCATTTGACTCAGAACCTGGTGGCAATCCTAAAACTCTACGGGTGCTGACATTGCTGCAAAATGAGCTGGGGCGATGGCCCCATCCGTTTTCCGGTTTTATTGAGGGATCCCTTCAGAACGGTTCCTGCTGCAGCGGACCTCAGCAGGGACCCCTTCCTCACCTCAAACTGCTCTCCCAGGGTACAAGTGATGTGTCCTGCTCCCAGAGATTTAATAGCATCAAGGCAAGAGCTAAATGTGCGCTGCCGGTGCCAGTCCGGCGCCGCTCATACACTTAATCGTGGCCTTTGGAACGCGGCACTCTCCTTTAGGGCTGTCAGACCCTGTCTAGCTTTTCTGCTTGTGACTTTGAAGAGGTATCTCTCTCCCTTGCCCCTGAATTTTTATGAGATGCTGCTGCAACCCCGTTGCACCCTTTTACCCCGAACAGATCCAGCAGAACTACCACTAAACACACTGAGCTCAGAGTGAGGAAACAGAAAAGTTCTGGCAGCAGAGGTGACTGGTGCAGAGCTGCATTCTTGCAAAATAACAGGGCTGAGAAACAGCAAGAGCACCCCCGTTCTCACAGAGGACCTGCTTTGATTTCGTTCTGAGCACCCGCTTGGCAGCTCACTGTCTGCAACTCCAGTTTCAGGGCATCTGACGCCCTCTTCTGGTCTCTGCGGGCATTGGATGCACCTGGTGCGCTTACACTCAGAAGTAACACACACACACACACACACACACACACACACACACACACACAC
Source organism: Mus pahari (assembly GCF_900095145.1). Classification (NCBI taxonomy): domain Eukaryota; kingdom Metazoa; phylum Chordata; class Mammalia; order Rodentia; family Muridae; genus Mus; species Mus pahari. The sequence continues at coordinate 50,502,468 of NC_034595.1, forward strand.
ACACACACATGCTCATACAATAGAAATAAAGAAATCTTTGTCTATACAGGAAGAAAGAATCACTGGAGCTGAAAAATTTAAAACCCAGAGAGTTCAGTTCTAGGACTAGATTCCCCCTTCGACTGTTTTACAGGGTAACTAACTAACTAAATATTGAGACCTAAAATTGTTCTCCCTGAGACAGTAAAAGAGCATTTCGAAAAATACAGGAGGGGGACTGTGACAGAACTGTTCAGTGTCTTGTCTGTGTTCCGAGCCATAGGGGAAATAAAATTGAATAGACACACACACACACACACACACACACACACACACACACACGAGGGCGGGAATGAGTGGGGGAGTCTGAGGAAGAGGAGGAAGCTGAATGGGATGCTGTGTGCTCTTAGTAGCATATCCTGTCCTGCTGTGATCACATTAGATAGTTCCTCATATACTAGCACCGGGAAGAGGGAGACGTGCATAACAGAGCCCTCTGTGCTCATTCTTAAAATGTCATGAAAGGCAACAGGTTTTTAAATGGAGGGGAGCAAAGGAAAGAAAAACAAATCAGTGCATGCTGCAGTTAGTAAACAGTTACAGAATTAATATATGCCAGCTGGGCCAGTGTAGTGAGTCAATTGTAGTCATATATATGTATATATATATATTCATATATAATGTACTTATTAATATATGAATATATGTAATTATTCAAGGAAAAGCAAATGATTCTTAACAATTCTTTGGGGTAAACATTTGTACACGGTTGGATATGAATGCATTATGAAGTGTGTGGTGTCCTGGAAGTGGGCTCTTTAGAAGAGAGAGCATACAGGACTGAGGACTGTGTTGAAGTGGCTCTGCCCAGCAGCCCTGGAGCCCTGCCTCTTCTGAAATATGTGCCCTGGGAGCCAATGCAGAGTAAACAGGGCTCTGAGTGTCTCCCAGTCACTGTTTCTTCCCACAGTCTCTAAACTGCTAAAGTTCCACAAGGTGGCATAATCTTTCTGAAGGTAAACTTGGCAAAACTTATCAAAGGTTTGAATTTCTTGTACCCTTTGTTCCAGGGAATGATAATTATTTTTGACAGGGGTGGTTAGCTCAAAGTAGTGAGGTTGGGGTGCATTTAACAGTCACGTGCCTCGTGTTGTTCTGTATGTAGACCCTGAAATGCTGTCATTGAGGGAAAGGGAATCCAGTGCTGTGAATATGACACAAGAGTCACAAGACAGAAAAAAAGCAACAACACAAGAAGTGAGAGCACGCGACAGCAGTGTGGCTCTGACATGGGCAGGGTAGAGGCATGTCTGCGGAGTACAGCTGAGAGGCCAGAGGTAACCACACACAGTCATGGGCCAGGGACATTTGACAGAAGGAAGTCATTGGAGTTTGTAAAACCAGGAGATCTTTGTGTGTCAACCAACCTTGTTAAGTAAAGTGACAGCTCAGAAGGGGAGGGAAGGGTTGTAAATTCTGTATCTGGTAAGACCAAGCATCCAGAATATATAAATAATTCTTCAACACGGCCAGCAGAGCTATTAGAGCATGGGCATTGGCTGGGCCTGCAGCTCAGTGGTTGAGTGACTGCCTCACCATGTAAACATATGCTCAGTGCCAACAGTTAGCAGTAGGGTAATACAAGTAAGAACCAAAACAAGAGATGCTGTGAAAAAATGGTCTCATGACTCTGAAACTTACACATAGTGCCATTGTGCAACTCAGCAATTCTAGATTAACACCCAAGAGGAAAAAAAGAATGTTCTCCTTGGTTCACACAATACCACATGTAGGAATACTGAAATGGGATGCATCCACACAGTGGACTATTACATGGGTATATAATGATGCTACAAATGAGTTAGCCTCGCAACGTCATGGTAAGTAAACGAGGCTGCGTAATATGAACTTCCGTTTATATGAAAAGTCTAGACAAGCCAAACCCACAAGGGAGAGGGTGTCCGTTTGGGAGTGATGAAAATATCCTAGAATTAGGTTATGATAGTTTAAAGATGGTCATACGACCTTGTTAACATACTTAAAGCCATTAAATGTATGGGTTATGTGGTATGGAAATTATACCTCTTAATTGGGGATTCTGGGACAGCATCCACCCAGCTGGGGCAGAACTCAGTAGGACCACTCTGGTGGGCAGTTAGGAAGGAAGGGCTGTCTCAACTGGGGAGATATGAGAGATTTTACAGGAATCCCAGTGTCAGGTTGCAGGTAGGGATGGGTCTGGATGGGGTATCTGAGAGGGCTGGCCTGGCATACACACTCTGAGCCCTTCTTCCCCACACAGCAGGAGACTTTCTCTCCCACTCTACCTTTCTGTCCTGGACTGCATTTGACTCTTCAGGATACAGCTAGGATCTTGGGTTGCTCTCTGTTGCTTGCCCTTCAATGGTGATGGACCAAAGAATGACTTTTCTAATACTGATGGAAACGGGCTTTCAAGCTGTCATTTTCAAATTTAACCAATACAATTAAGGGTTTCTCAGGGAAACCAGCTGAAGGATGGCCATCCTCTCCTCCCCGATGGCCTTGTCAGTATTTCGTCTTCACTGAAGAGGATGAAAAGTTCCTAGGCTGAGCCAGTTGGGTACTTATGGTGTACCCACACTTGTGATGGGAGATCCCCAGGTTCTGTATGCTTCAGACTGGGGAAACAGGAGCTGCAGCTGATTCCCCAGCCTTTCCTAAGTGGGTTGGGGATCACCTGTGTTACTAATAATTGTTGTCTTTGGTAACTTCAAGTGGAACCGTAACAAAAGGTATAAATCACCCCCAAGGCCCTTAATTACTCCATTAACAGTTGCTTTGTTATCCCGAATGCAGAGCGGTTGTGCTGCTCTGTGAGTATACACCGTGAGTAAAGAGGTACTGTCCTGGCTCCAAGCCAGGACTTAAAATAAGTTATGCTAAATGGATGGCTCACTTGTTCCCTGGGACTCTCTCTGGGTTTGGGTTTGCAGGCCTAAGCACATGCTGGAGCAATTCGGGGGGTCTGTGCATCTTCCATGAGCTCTGCAGGGCCCGCGCTGCCTCTTGCTACAGTAGCTACAGTTTTCTTACTGTTGTTAGTTTTGATTCTAATGTCAGTGTTCTCTCTCTCTCTCTCTCTCTCTCTCTCTCTCTCTCTCTCTCTCTCTCCCTTCCCACCCATAGTATGTCACTGGCAAACAAACAAACAAACAAACAAAAAACCAAAAAAACCCTAGAGTCGTAACACTTAAAAAGAAAAGCCAGGCAGGCAAGCAATAACTCAGCTGGATTTTGGGATTCAAAAGTTTGGAATCATTGGATCTTCCTCTTCAAACTCTGTCATGGTGTCCAAGTTGCCACAGAGCCAAGTTCAAAAGCCTGCGATGTGATACAAACTCCTCTCAGCCCCCTACCCGCCTCCAACGGAATTGTGATCTTCGGTCCCCTCCAACGGAATTGTGATCTTCGGTCCCTAGGGGCACGAGCTTTGATGAAGCAAAGACTACTCTGGCTTCACAGTGTGACCTTTGACACACATTTGCATATGCCAAGCCGCAGATGCCACGCCCCCAAGCATCAACAGCTAAAACCTGGAGGATGAAGACACTGTCATCACTGGCAGCGGTGTCACCTAGGTAGTGACAACCTGAAAAGTTTGTCTTTTGCTCTCACACCCTTACAGTCAGGAGCACCCTGTTGCCCCATCCACAGGCCCTCTTGGTATACAATTACCTTAAGGATTCTCTGTCCCTGGGCCCTAATCTTTCCACTAGCCCCGCCCCACTGCTCTTCCCTTCACTTCTCCCACCCTGAAGTTTGTTTCCCTCATGAATGTCACCTTTTGAAGAGACTGTGTCTTATATGTTTGTAGGCTGGATAAACACATAATAAAGAAATAGGCAATAATAAAGAAAACCATGTCCAGTGACCACAGACCTTACAGGAACAGCAAGCCTTTGCTGCACTTCTGAGGTAGGTCTCAAAACTGCTCCTACTGGCAAGTTCCTCATGGACACTGAAGAACTCATTTGCATTTGGTAACAAAAAGCAAACTGTTGTCCTGGCCCATCCTCCTACAAAACCTACCCCAACCAACTGAAAATCCCTTTTTATTGAATCTGAACCACATAGTCTCTTTCCATGGAAAACCAGATCAAGGACTCCCACATATAAAGGAACTGCATGCCTATGGGTGAGTCAAAGAACTAAAAAGGGGTACTTTCTCCCCCTCAGTTTTCCTCTCTACCTTTTCTCCATATTCACATCTAAAAACGAAATCACCTTTATCTTTGGGTAGTGAAAATTTGGATGATGTTAGTTTCAAAGTCTCTAAGGTGAGCATCTATTACCATTGTAATAAATAAATAAATAAATAAATAAATAAATAATAAATAAAAACCTAACAAGAAAGAGTCACAGGAACGCTGAAGCTCGATACGCCCAGACTCTCCAACTTAGTTCTAAGGTCAGGTACTCAGTTCTACCAACCCAGCGAGCACTCCTACCATCTGTGCTGCTTGGTCTGAGAAGTTAGTCCCCTTGTAAAGGTGGTTCACCTACTCAAGCATCCATGGACCATGTCAGGAACACCAAAGTCCTCCTTAGCCCAGCTGCTCAGCATGTGTCGCAGCTCTGGCGTCACAAAGACCTTGAGTTTGCACAGTTAGGTCCTGGTACGCTATTCATAAGATGAACTTGGGAGTCTCACCCTGTCATCATCCTGTCTTTAAAATCACTGTCAATTCTCCATGCTAGCACCCCATGCCTGCAATATCTCACTCACGTCCCAAACCCCTGAGGAATTTTCTCAGTTTACAGAAAAGGAAATAGAAGCACAAGAATGCTTTGCTTACAGAGAACACTCGTTGCCCTGTTTCCCTTTGAAACAGTGCAGGTGAGAAAGTAATAGACCACTAAGTTAAGAATCTAGTAATCTGTGGGTCAACATTTGAAAATATATGATAAGAGGACACCAAGGTTTAAAAATGGAGGTGAAGGCTATCAGGCTAGAATTAGTCAAGAGTCAAAATAAGGCACGAGGTCCCACTCTTCTCTGGGGACCTCTAGGCAATTAACACAGGCAGGGAAGAGTAGGAGGGTGGGAAGGCGTGTCTTCAGCAGCATAGGCATAACTCTTCACCTGTACTCTTTGTCTTAGGGTTTGCTGCTGTGAACAGACACCGTGACCAAGGCAACTCTTATAAGGACAACATTTAATTGGGGCTGGCTTACAGGTTGAGATGTTCAGTCCATTATCGTCAAGGCGAGAGCATGGCAGTGTCCAGGCAGGCATGGTGCAGGAGGAGCTGAGAGTTCTAGCAGAAGGCTCCATCTTCATCTGAAGGCTGCTAGGAGAAGATTGGCTTCCAGGCAGCTAGGATAAGGGTCTTAAAGCTCACTCCCACAGTGACACACCCACTCCAACAAGACCACACCTACCCCACCAAGGCCCCACCTACACCAACAGGACCACACCTCCTAACAGCGGCACTCCCTGGGGCAAGCATATACAAACAATTATACTCTTTTAAGTAATCTTAAATTAAAGTCATTGTGTCATCAACGTGAGACACTGAAGTGGAAAGTGGACTAGTTGGGACAAATAAGGGGATTGATGTGGGTAGAAGAGGAATAAGAAAGGCTCAATGGGGAAAATATAATCAAAATGCATCATATATATGCATATGTATATACACACATATATATGAATATACACATATTCATATAGATGAAAATGTCATGAGACTTATTATATATAATTAATACACGCTATAAAATGTCTTAAAACCATGATATGCGTCAGCACTTGGAGATGAACATTTTCAATGTCACACCTGCTGGGAACTCACGACTCATTCTCAGTGGAGCTGTTGACCAAGACCTTAGGCAGCATGTACTAATGTCTCAACAGTTATGACATTTTCCTAATCAATTGGTTTTCTTCTTAAGGGGCAGCATGCACACCATCTTTTGTGCCCCTTCAGTAGGCTTTGTTTTGTGGCTCTATAATTTTATTTCATTGCTAAGGTAAAAGTGAAACTGCAATTCAGTTTAAATGCTGTATGGTACAGACAAGCTGCTGCTGATATATAGTCTCAGGAATTGGGGGAAACTTGTCTTTAGGTGTTGTTGGCACAAAATAATAGCTTCCAGTTTGGTCTTCCAGGTAGAAAATACAAGTAAAAGAAAAAAGAAAAGAAAAAGCTTCCCGTGGCTTCACAACTTGTGAAAATGAACTCAGACACAAAATGTGGGAAAAAGAAAAGGCTCTGAAGACTTTCCCTGGCTCTGGACTAAAATCCACCCGAGATGGTAAAAACCCAGAGAGGCTCAAGACCTTGAAGTCCTGGGGAATCTGGCAAGTCCCAAGGAATGTGGGTATTTGCCAAAGACATCTGACAAAGGCTGTTTCTAAAACATACTCAGAACCCTTCCAACACAACAGCAAGAGGGGCAACTCAGTTTTGAAAAGGCCAAAGGGCTAAACAGACAGCTTATGAAAGAAGATACCTAGATGGCAGGAGGGGTGGGTAAGCACATGCAAAGACTATTTAACATCACATCCATCTGTGGCTTCTCAAAAGTCTCTGCAGTGAGGAGGGAGGGACAGACGCCTACTGGAACAACCAAAATCTGAAGACTGAACTCCCCTCTCTCTCAGGCATGGGGACCCAGGAGCTCTCCCTCGCTGTTGATAGGAATGCTGCTTTGAAAGACAGCTTGGTGGCTTCTAAGAAGGGTAAGCTTCGACCCTGCAGCCCATCTCCTTGGCATTTACTTGGACGTGATCAAAACTCACACGCAAATAAAAGCTGCACGTGGATGTTCCTAGTGCTGGAATGTGGGAACAACTGTGATGCCCGTCAGCATGTAAATGGACAAGTCAATGGTGGCAACCCAGAAAAGGAGGCATAAAGAAAAGTGCCAGGAAGGCTCAGAACACAAGGCTTTGAAATATGGTACCTTGCCATAAAGATCATCTCAAGGCGAAGGAAATGAAGAACGCCAGAGGAGGCCAGTCCCTGCCTTCTCTGCTCTCCTGAAGTCATTTGACAGAGGTGTTACCTAGGGAGGCCAAGAGGAATCAGAATAACCAAACTTTTCCAAGTTTTCTTAATTTGTTATCCTTGGGTCCTCCCCATTTCTATACAATTGTACCTCTGCGTGACTTCCCATTCTTCACCAAATGTACCCAGAAAATATCCAGTTCTCTCTGAGCCTCTGGGGGGTCCACTTCTGAGATCCCCAACACTATGTAAAACATTGGTTAAGTAAGTTAGTTATGTTTTTCTCTTGCTAACTTGTCTTCCAGTACAGAGTGTCAGTTAGTATCTTTAAGTGGCTCAGAGAACGCTACTCATTTTTCTCCTCTACAAAGTTATGAAAAGACACGGAGGAGCTGGAAATGCATATGAAAAATGAAAGAAGCCAACTAATAAGGCTAAATGCCTAACAGGAACACTGGGCCAAAGGCAAGCTCATGCAGATCAACAGTTTCTAGAAGTGGGCGAGAGGAAAGTATATAGGCCACAAGACTGGGCGCCACAATGTTCTGTATGGTATAATAACAGATACATGTCATTATACATTTGCCAAAACATACAAAATGCATAGTATAAAAGCAAACCTCTATGTGAACATCTGGTGGAGATGATACTGAGGTGTGTGTGTGTGTGTGTGTGTGTGTGTGTGTGTGTGTGTGTGTGTGTGATGAAATACTGTTAGGGAAGTGTGTGTGTGTATATTGTGTGTGTGTGTGTGTGCACGCATGTGTGTGAGAGAGAGAGAGAGGTGTGAGAGAGAGAGAGAGAGAGAGAGAGAGAGAGAGAGATATGAAATACTGTTAGGGAAGTGGGAAGTGTGTGTGTGTATTGTGTGTGTGTATGTGTGTGATATGAGATAATGTTAGGGAGTGTATGTTAGGGGAGTGTTAGGGGAGTGTGTATATGTATGTTTGTGTCTCTGTGTATGTCATATAAAATACTGTTAGAGGAGTGTGTGTGTGTGTGTGTGTGTGATATGAGATACTGTTAGGGAGTGTATGTTAGGGGAATGTGTATATGTATGTTTGTGTCTCTGTGTGTGTCATATAAAATACTGTTAGAGGAGTGTGTGTGTGTGTGTGTGTGTGTGTGTGTGAGATATGAGATACTGTTAAGGAGTGTATGTTAGGGGAATGTGTATATGTATGTTTGTGTCTCTGTGTGTGTCATATAAAATACTGTTAGAGGAATGTGTGTGTGTGTGTGTGAGAGAGAGAGAGAGAGAGAGAGAGAGACAAAGAGAGAGAGAGAGAGAGAGAGAGACAGACAGACAGACAGACAGACAAGATACTGTTAGGGAATGTATGTGTGTTGTATAAGATACTGTTAGGGGAGGTTTTTTATTTGTGTGTGTATGTGTATACAAAGAACACATTGAGAATTCTACTTTTTACTCAGTTTTAGTCTGAACCTAAAACTGTCCTCAAATGGCATTTTAAACTTCTTCCGATTACAGTCACTTTTCACTCAAAAATTTTTTATACCATCCTGAGTTTGGAGATATATAAACTAGATATGCTAATCAAACCTTTACCCTTAGTAAAGAAATATATTTAAAACAATTCTTTGGTACACATACAACTTTATCATTTATTAAAGAGAAAAACCAAACTTGCACACTAATCTTCATTTTTGTGTGAAAAGGTTTGATCTGCAGTGAGTATTTGTTACTCTGGGACATGGGCCATCTTCAGCATTTTCCCCGTTGACCAAGGTGAGTCCCAAAAGCTGAGAGTGCCACTTTGCATATACAAATAGCCTGAAGTGGCAAGGTATGTTTAGGTCATTTCCAAAGTTATTTAAAATTCTGTCTTAATCCTAAGTCAAAATGCAATGGCTTCAAAAACACAGCTCAAGTCAGTGACTCAAGCAGCAATTTTTAAAAATCAAGCATTCTAACAAAGAACAGTTCAAAGACTCACAACTGATGCTTGCCCACTACAGACAGCAGTGTTAAAATACCCAAAGTTAAACCATAGTATTTACTCTGAGAACAGAATACTCTACTTATGCAGTAGAATCCTGGCTGTTCACAGAGCGCAACAGTCTGGCTGTGTCAAGGTTCCAGGCTACACTTGTTGGTGTGGGCTGGTGTCACACACAGGGCAAAGGGCATGTGTTGCCTTCAGAACCAAGGTTGTCATGATGTTCAAAGAGACTCGAGCAATCGCTGCTACAATACCTGAAATTCTTTAAGTGTTTAATTTTGAATTAATGTTTGGTTACTGCATGTAGAAACCTTTCACTGTGGCCAACTCTTTTATGACCCTACATTCAACTTCTTGGCCTCATATAGCACAGGATAAAATATAGCTGATTTGGAAAATAAAGAAACTTGCATGTGTGCATGCAACCATCACTCTCTTTCTTTATGGAACTAATTGGAGGCAAGGCGATGACATTGGAGGAAGTTCCCCAGCTGCCACCCTGAGCCTCCCTTTCACATGCCCTCCTAGTGCTGGGCCCCGAGTGAGCCTTGAATCAGTCCCCATTTTTATTGACTTTAGGACTCAAAGGGCAATTGATTACAATAACTGTACAGGTAACTGAATTGTGAAGAGCACCCCTAAAGCACCCAACAAGACAATCAAACCACACTGCTTAGACCAGAGAAGGCTTCTCTTTAACTTAATCTTCAACCTTAATGTAGGGTAGGGTAGGGCTGGATGTGTTTTCAGGCTGTGGGGTTGGAAGGAGGTTGAGTGTAGGGAACATCATGGATCTGAGGGAAAGGGGATTTAGGGTTTGTAGGAGAAGTGGAAATGAATGTAGGCTATTAGAGGGTTGGGGGAAAAGTAAGGGCCAGCTCATGAGGATGTCAAGCAGAATGAGGGTACTGTCTTGACTCTCATGTGTTCCTAGTATCTATTCATCATAAATAGCTCGATCAGCATTTGAAAAAGAAGAGGAAAGGGAAAAGTGAGAAAGGTGGGCACACTCATCCACTCGGTTGTATATTATGTGATCAATAGGATTCCAGTCTGAAGTCAGTGATGTGCCCGTTCACTCCTGGATACTGATGCATCACCACAACCACTGCTGTCATCATCTGTTGTTAGTTGAAGCAGCATTTTCTCATAATGTAACGACAAAACAGGCTATTAGAAATTTTACTGTATTTTCTAATCTGGGCATTCTCCATTTTCTGTGTTTAGGACTGGGGAGGAACCTCACTTTCCATGTTTGCTGTATTTGAAAATTTATGAGCATCTCCCAATGAGAGATATAAAACTCAATGGCAACTTTACTGCTAATGATGGGAGAGATTGGTTTTTATTTGTAGCCGTTGCTCTTTAATGACCTACATAGCTTTAGTACTTTCCTACCTAGACAAAGGAATATTGATTTTCCTTTTCTTCTTGGTAGTAAAATTTTGCTAAAAGAGTGACTCAGCTAACAATGACGGCTTTGGCATCTTTTTTCGTTCATGGGTTAGCTGGAATTCTATGAGCGCATAGGAATCCAGGGAATGAAGTACCCTTCTTGCTGGCACTGCTGTCCCAGAGATAAATGGCTTCTGATCAGAGGTTCATGGAGGTTCCTTCTGCCATTTTATGTGATGTACATTTCTGAATATACATACAAAAAATATCATTAATAGCAGCATTAAAATCTCTTTGAAATGGCAACATCTGGATGAAGAACAAAAATAACAACTCTTTCAAACTCTCTGCCTTCTGAACTTAGGGTGATTCTAAGTGAATGAGAGACAATAATAACACTGACTCAGGATTACCAGCAAGGGGCAGAGATGGCAGAGAAGAACCTGATGGGTGCGTGTCTTTCTTTTAACCCTACCTGAGAGCCACCTAGAGACAGTTTTAATGCATGCATCATGCGTTCTGTCACTTGGCAAGGCCTTCTCCCAAGGCAACTCCATTTAGGCTAAATAATTAAATAAAGACCAGCATCTACAGGGCCTCAAGGCTCTCTAACCAAGCCACATGGATGGAGCAGTAGTTTCTCAAACTCCTGAATCTTAGAGATGGAAAGGTTAGCTAATCCCTGAAGCTCAGGGTGAGTCTCTACAAGTTGTGGCCTGAGAAAACAGTCCTTTCTGTTGTGATCATGGGTGAAATGTCACAGAAACAGCTAACATTTAGCCAGGCTTCACACATGGAGGGCATGAATGCTTTCCTCAGTTTAACTCATCCCTTGTCAGATCCACCCTAGGAAGTAGGCACAGTTCTGACCCTAGCTTTCCCTACAAGACTGCTGATTCCCAAGGGGCTCGCTGCCTTTCTTGTGCTACGGAGCCAATGAGTAGCAATGCTGTGCTCTAAGCAAAGAAATCTAGTTCCAGAAATGGGGCAGAAGGCCCCCCAGATGGTTCTGGCTTTTATTTGAAGCACGGGTTCTCAGCCTTGATGCAGTCTTGCTTCACCTAGGGACATTTCTACAATCCTGATACCCAGTTTAGTTAGGAACAGAGCCTTGGTGTCCATGTGTTGTAAAGATCCACACAGAGGACAATCAGAAATAGCAATGTAGGGAGCTGCCTGAAGCTGGGCAGAATGTCTCTCTGCTTCTGCTGTCTCCCCTAAGCCAATGTCCCACTAATATCCACAAGTAATTCCCATGGCTCTTGTTGGCTGATTCCAGCTCATCGAGGCAATGCTGGCCCTCACCAAAGTTTCAATGGCATCCTGGAGCCTCTAGCTTATCTGAACTTATGTGTTCTCTTAGCACCATATTTGGAGAGAACTAAGGAAAACAAGTTCAATACATCCCATACCTGTTGGTTAAGAATAACTGTCATTTTATTTTTTTCTTCCCCTTCTGTTCTGAAGGCTTCCTACTTTTCTGTAATAGGGAAGAGAAGTAACACTGTGCACACTGGTCTTGGCACCATAGTAAGACATTCAGGCTCCATCCCGTACACATCAACAAACTGCCAGTTAGGATGCTTGAGAAACTAGTTGGTGACCTCAGGGTTGGCCTCCAGTGGCAGCTAGCATTGACCCTCCATGACTGCTCCCCGCAGGCCGCTCTCCAGCTCAGACAGTCACCACCGCTGCCGCTGCCGCTGCCACTACCACCGCAGCCGCTTGATGTTACACCGTCAGTATCTTTTATGAAACAAACCATCAGCAATGTCTGTGGAACGATTGGCCTAATTCATGCCATTGCGAACAACAAAGACAAGATGCACTTTAAATCAGTGTCAACATTGAAAAAGTTCCTGGAAGAGTCTGTATCAATGAGCCCTGAGGAGTGAGCCAAATACCTGGAGAACTATGACTCATCAAGTATAGATGAAAAAGTAGATCTTCATTTTATTGCGTTAGTTCATGTAGATGGGCATCTCTATGAATTAGATGGACAGAAACCATTTCCAATTAGCCATGGGGAAATTAGTGATGAGACATTATTCGAGGATGCCATAGAAATTTGCAAGTAGTTCATGGGACTCCATCCTGATGAGTTAAGATTTAATGCAATTGCTCTCTCGGCATCATAGTATCTTGACAGAAACACCAATTACCGTATTATTTGCAACAAAAGTTAAATTTCTGATGCCATAACTAACTCAAAATTTAACTTGACTAATTAAACTTTATGTGAATAAACTTTGATTTTACCTGTTAAGAAGAAGAAGAAGAAGAAGAAGAAGAAGAAGAAGAAGAAGAAGAAGAAGAAGAAGAAGAAGAAGAAGAAGAAGAAGATCTGAGAAGATCTGTCATTTCTTATGCTAGCAACTGTACCATTAGGTTTCCCCCCTGGTGTTTGAGAGTAGCCTGAGTCGCAGCACCCCTCTTTTCACCAATTTCTAACCTAATTGAAATGAGCCCAGGGCTAGGGTAGATGAGGTCAACGTGTTAGCCTGACTGCAGATGAAAGTTAGGGGAATCACAGGGTAAGTGTGAGCCATAAATGAGCGTCTGTGTATTTGCATTTTAGGATTAGACACTGTGCAAAGTTCAGCCATTGGACAGATGTCCTTAAACCTGGAAGAGACGTGCCACTGCTGCAGTAATCATGTTTACAAGGCATTATACAGTTGAGCAGCATTATCACGAAGCAGAGACGGCAATAGCCACTTTATTCTGTGCAGCCACCATGCTTGGTGGTCATTAAGGCGACTACAGTGCAAAGTCATTTACAAATTTCTCTCAATTTACATGTATCTACCGTCTGCAATATTTCTTCAAACTAATTCCCCAGAAAAGTGAAAGAAAGAGACTTTGTTGTGTTTCCATCTTGTAGGCTGTGCTCACGGGTAACATGTGCAAGGTACACATGAAAGGCACAGCCACAGCACACCTCACGAGGGCTTTGCAAGCCATTTCCCTTAGGTTCTCCTCTTGCGGTGGCTTCAGCCACATAAGATGTTTATCACTCTTGAGATGCTGTTGCTTCTGTCCTCCATGTACCAGCTGCTGAACACATGGCTCTGTGTTGAAAAGAATGGGAACACGTGGATGGTTTTGCTGATGTTCTAGGTTCTCCTCCTCCTCTTTCTTCTCCTTCTCATTCTTCCTCTTCCTCTTCCTCCTCCTCTATCTCCCCTCCTTCCTCCTCCTCCTCTTTCTACCATCCCTCCCTCCTCCCTCCCTCTCCTCGTTCTCCTCATCCTCATCCTCGTCCTCGTCCTTGTCCTCTTCGTCCTCGTCCTTGTCCTCCTCCTCCTCCTCCTCCTCGTCCTCGTCCTCGTCCTCGTCCTCCTCCTCCTCCTCCTCCCCCTCCTCCTCTTTCTTCCCCCTTCTCCTTCTCTCTGCTTGTGGACGTTGTACATCGTGGTGCGCACTAGGCTCCGCACCACGATGTACAACGTCACAAGCAGGTTCCTGTCATTCTTCTCTAGCCATATTCAAAGTCTTTAATCGAGTAACCATACAAAAAGAACTCATAGACTTAAAACAGTCAAAGAAACGGAAGTAGGCCTTTCTAATACCTTGGTAATCACTTTCTAAAGCAGTGGTTCTCAACCTGTGGGTCACAACTCCTTTGGGTTTGAATGACCCTTTCACAGGGGTCACCTAAAACCATCAGAAAACACAGGTATCTACATTATGATTCATAACAGTAGCAAAATTACAGTTATGAAGTAGCAATGAAAATAATTTTATAGTTAAAGGTCACCACAGCATGAGGAACTGTATTAAAGGGTCACAGCGTTAAGAAGGTTGAAAACCACAGCAACAGAAGCAAGTTGGTGAGGTTTTCCCGAGGAGATGATAACTGTACCAACATCAGTCCATTGCTTTCCACCCAAGCCACTATACATCTCATTGGTCCTATTGCAGGCGCTTCAGTTGCTAGACATTTCTCAGATGCTTAGTCCCTGAGGTACCTAATCGTTGTCTTCAGTGATTGGAAGGAAGCTGAGGTCTTTGTGTGGAATATTAAATAACAAAAATTGGATGCAGGTTGTGTCTTGAAGTCAATCAGATATTGCTATGGTTTTACTATTAAGTATTCCTCAGAGACGTGTGTTTTAAATGCTTGTTCCCTAACTAGTGGAACTATTTTGAGAGACATTGGAACCTTCAGGAAGTGGGGTCTCCCTTGAGAAGTAGAACACTCAGGCACATCTTTAAAGGTTATGGTCCTTGTCTCATGGTTCTCTTTTTGTTTCCTGGATCAACTCCCATGTGATCATCTCCATCAAATCCTCCACGACCACAGACCAATTTTTCTCTCAACACTCCTCTTGGCATAACGATGAACTTAAACTGCTCTGAGACCATGGGTGAAAATAAATAAATCTTTCCACCATTAAGTGGAAAAGCAAATGATACAGATGTAAACTCGAACTTGAATGCTACCGTCTACCACCTGTGTGACCTCTGGCAACTTGCAAGTGTAGATCTATTGCTCTGCTGTTCTTCAGCAAAGTGGAGCTTGTCACAGAGGATGACTGCCAAGAAAGCATAAAGTCACTTGAGTAGTCCTAGGAGATACCTGTCATCACCACCCTAGGAAAAAAAAATCTATCCAGGAGGAGTGTGGACACAGGGAGACTTGTGATCATAAGCCTGATGTCACATGAGTGCTGGTGAGGAGTCATCATTTCAGAGATGAGAATTCTGATAACCAAACGGAACTCAGTTTTGAAAAGGACTCAGAGTTGGGCAGTTAGAGGATGAAGACGACCCAACAAGCAGGAGAATGGCTTCATCCTGGGCAAAGAAGCAGGGGTACTCATGCAATACTTTATGGCTAGTGAGAATAGCCACTTGCATGGCCAAAGGGTTCATATGAGGAGTGAGTGGCTGTCTGGGTGCTGTATCCAAGCTCACTGATGAGAGGATCAGACTCTACTGGTCCTCATGAATAGTCTTGCACAGAAGGGCTGCTACAGTCTACAATACCACATTGCATGTCTCAGATAGCTAGAATATTTTGGGTGATGTAACAACAAAGAAATAATAAATATGGAAGTAGAGAGATGGTTCAGACATTAAAAAGCACTGGCTGCTTGTCCAGAGGACCCACGTTCAATTCTGTGGGTCCCACATGGTGACTGTCAATCATCTGTAACTCTAGTTCCAAGATCTTTGACATCCTCTTCTGATTGGAGGAAGAAGAGGAGGAAGAAGAAGAATGAAACCAACAGATGTGCCAACTTGAACAGAGAAAATACCACGAGGCCTTATCCCTAGACAAAGAACTATGGACAACTAAGGAATGCCATCCCAGATCTGGGATACAGAACCTCAAGGCCTGGCACCAGTGACACATCCCCACCAGCTGGGCTCCACTTCCCAAAGCTTCTACTACTTTCTCAAATGGTGCCACCAGCTGGGGATAACATGGTCAAATACATGAGTCTATTGGAGAACCTTTCTCATTGAAACCATAGTAGTGACTCTCCAGTCTACAGTGACTACAGTAGGGAATAATATATATACCGTTGCTCCTTGACTGAAAAAGGCTTATTATCAGAAATGGCCCACAGATTACAAGACCTAGGAGCTCTATGATCTGTTTGATAAAAGCTAAAGGACTTGGGAAGGAAGTGATGTAATTCAATTGAAGTTCCAAGTCTTGGAACCATCAGAGTGATTACAAGTTGTGGTCTGAGCACAGACGCCTTGAAGGCAGGAGAAGACGTGTGCCCCAGTGCAGAAAAAGAGTGAGAAAGCTTCCTTCCCTCTGCTTGTTTGATCTCTTCAGAACCCACAGGTTTGCCACTTACATCCTGGAGGTCAGTGTGCTGACTCCACCAATCCGAGTGTTAATCCCCACCAAAACCATCCTTGTGGTTTTATCATCAATCTGAGCCTCCCTCAGGCTGGTCAGGTTTTGAGTCAGATGTGAATATAAATTGCCACGAAGGACTGGTGAGATAGCTCAGCTGGTAAAGGTGCTTGTTATCAAGTTTGATGACCTGAGTTCAATACCTGGGACGCACACGGTGGAAGGAGAGA
The DNA here is from genome assembly GCF_900095145.1 of Mus pahari. Taxonomy (NCBI): domain Eukaryota; kingdom Metazoa; phylum Chordata; class Mammalia; order Rodentia; family Muridae; genus Mus; species Mus pahari. Next base: position 50,518,849 of record NC_034595.1, read on the forward strand.
GTCTGCTATTGTTGATTATTCTCTGGTGTCCACTGTGCACTGTGGTATGAATGTGCATACACATTTGCACACATACGCAATAATAAATAAATTAAATAAATAAATAAATTTAAAATAGTTTTTGCATGATCTGAATACTAGACAACAGAAGTATGAATGGACCATAGCAACAAAAAGAGACATGGAAGACTGGCTCTCCACAAATAGTAGGGATGGTTTTATAGACAAGGTGACATGTGAAAGGGTTTTAATATGAGAAATTTACTAGTAGTGGAGAGAGAAATGGTTTCCCATTCACCTAGCTGCCCAGGTCTCCAACCCTGTAGACTCGGGAAGGAGAGGAACACAGAGGAAACCAGTGAATGGCATTGGGAAAGAAAGAAAAGCCAAGTTGGGAGGTGGCACAGACGATGGTGCAGAAGAAAACATTCAAAACCTGATGGTGTGGGCTTTGTTGCTGCACACTCAGGCTTGGCCTCACACCTGGCCTCAGCGAGCTGGGAACAAGCTTCCACAGCGGAGAGGAGCCCGTGCAGAAGTCCATGATGAGGGGGACCACGCTGGAGCACTAGAGCAGTTTTAGGTGCTGCAAGACTCGTGCACGTGCTGGAAGAGCCTGAGGCCATTCAGTGACGCGAAGGGTCCTGGGTGGAGGCTGGGGACTCACACGGGGACCAGGGTCATGGAACCTCACAGAATGGGTCGGCTGATTCCTGTTTCTGAGAGCAGTGGGTCTGGAGGGGCTGGGGACTCAAGCATGGACTAAGGACATGGAACCTGACAGACGGGGCAGGCTGATTCCTGTTTCTTAGAGCAGTGAGTCTTGTTACCACTCAATGATTGCCATTTCCCTTGTCAGGCAGTGACAGGAGTTAGTTGACCTGAAAATTCACTAATAGTTCCATTAGAGAGGCCTTGGAACAGCCATCCTCTTATTCATCCCGGTCAATTAACAATGAATTAATGCCAGACATATTTTCAATTGAACTGAATCCCGATTCCCCCTCATTTTGCCTAAAAATAGCCCTTAAGAAGGACTGTCGACTGGGTCTGCTTTCTTCCCAAGGCGGCACTGGAGTTTCTAGGAACCAGTGTCTCCCCGAGACATTGATGGAAAGTGCACAGAACCCTGAACTGAAGGCAGGAGACCTAGGGAGGTTTTCCAGCTTCCGTGCACATAGGGTCGGTGGTTTTGGACAGATGACCAGAAGTCTCTGAAGGTCAGTGTTTTCACATGTACTTTGGAAAGACAGATGGAGCCGGGCAGTGGTGGCACACGTCTTTAATCCCAGCACTTGGGAGGCAGAGGCAGGTGGATTTCTGAGTTCG
>NC_034595.1:50521072-50534373 GCF_900095145.1 Mus pahari
ATGGTTATGAGCCACCATGTGGTTGCTGGGATTTGAACTCTGGACCTTTGGAAGAGCAGTCGGGTGCTCTTACCCACTGAGCCATCTCACCAGCCCAAGATGTGATTCTTGATACAGGGAGAATTGTCTTTACCTTTAGACTTATTCACTGTCGAATGAGCTACCTCACTTGAGGTCTGGTCTTGTTCCTTTTTGGATGTGGTGTCTAATTTTGCTTTTTCAGTTTGTGGCAATGACTTCAGTGTTTGATCTCTGGGAGTTTTGAATCTAAGTCTTGGAAGTGAAGTAGGCAAGGGATGTCCACTGGGTTTTTAATGCTCAAGTGTACTTCTAGTATAAGCTTCTATCTAGCAAGATCCAAATCTCAGTAGTGCAGAATTTTCCTTCATGCTGTCTCCTTTGTGCTCCCATTCTTGGGTGTTATGTAGACCCCTGGGACTGGGGCTAGGACTACCAAATCCTCAGTGGACCTATGGCATTTATCTGTCCAAGTCACTGCATGATAGACAACCTTTTAGAACTACTGTTTCTCCTGAACATGGAAGAATGTATCCTAGTGTTTCCTATTGCTCTGATGAGGTGTATCCTGTATGATGCTCTTCCTCCATCTCCTAGACACTCCTCTGCATTCATGCTGCCCATGGTCCTACCTCTCACAAGCATTATAGAAAATTGGGCATAGGTTATTTCTGCTCTTGAACACAGGCACCTAGCCTATCTTGAATGTCCAGTTCTTTCCTGTGAGCTTTCTATCTGGGGAGAAATGGGGCAGAGCAGTGTACATGCCTGTCTGTGGTCATGAGCCTTTCCACAATGTCAAAGTTGTCATGGATGACCTTGGCCAAGGGGCTAAGCAGAGGGTGGTGCAGGATGTATTGCTGACAATCTTGAATGAGTTGTCATATTTCTCATGGTTCACACCCGTCACAAACATGGGGGCATCAGCAGAAGGGGAGGAGATGATGATTCTTTTGGCCCCACCCTTTAAGTGGGCTCCAGCCTTCTCCATGATGGTGACGATGCCAGAAGATTCTATGACCTACTCAGCACCGGCATCACCCCATTTGATGTGAGTGGGATCTCGCTCCCAGAAGAGGGTGATGGGCTTCCCATTGATGGCAAGCTTCCCATTCTCAGTCTTGACCATGCTGTTGAACTTGATGTGGGCAGAGTCATACTGGAACATGTAGACCATGTAGTTGAGGTCAATGAAGGGGTCATCGATGGCAACAATCTCCACTTTGCCAGATGCAGAGCAGAAGGCAGCCCTGGTAACCAGGTGCCCAATACAGACAAATCTGTCTACTCTGCCCTTCACTGTTGTGTCTACAGGACAAGGCTGACGCTGCGTGAGAAGACGCCGCTGCCTCTGGGATGGGGTGGATCAGGGAGCCAGTGCATCCCATTTTTAAAGTTAATTTATTTAGCTGGTATACAAAGTAATGTGTTGCATTATGACATATGCATATATATATTTTTTCTTTCTTTCTCCCTTGTGGTTTCATGTCATGTCTATGTATACGTGTGTTGTCTCATCAAATCTAGGTTCTGATTGGACACAAAGCATGTGATATTTTGTTCTTCTACCCAGGACCCTCTCTGGTTCCTCTCTCTACTTACAAATTTCTCCTCTCAAAGTCCTTCTAAATTCATGTCATTCATGGATGGATAGACAGATGAGAGATGATAGATAGATAGATAGATAGATAGATAGATTGATTGATGAATAGATGATAGATAATGATCAATAGATAATAAATAGATGATGGATGCATGAAGAGATGATAGATAGATAGATAGATAGATAGATAGATAGATAGATAGATAGACAGACAGATAGACAGATAGACAGATAGAAGAGAAAGAGCATTATTTGTCCTGAGTTTGGTTTATTTTGCTTAACATGGTTATGACTGTCAGTTCTGCCCATCTTCTGGCATATGATGTAATTTCATTCTTTTTTACAGGTAACTAAAACTCCATTGTGTATACATACCACATTTTCTTTACCTGTTTATGTTTGATAGGCATTTTGGCTGCTTCTAGATCTTTATAATTGTGAGCTACAACAATAGTTTACTACAACAATAAACTCATGATAAGCCTCTTTGGGCTAGGCTAGGTAGCTCCCTTTGGGTGTATTCTCGAGTGCTGTCGCTGGGTCATACAACAATTCTATTCTTAGTGTTGTGAGTATACTGAGATCCATAGTGGCTGTAGCAGCCCATGTTCCTCTCCACCACATACAAAGTCTCCTCCCCACATCCTCTCCCTCATTTGTTGTAGGCTTCTTGACACTACCATGACATGGCGAATCTTATGTTCTGTGAAATTGATCGCTATTCATCTTTCTCTTCTTTTCTTTTTTGGCCAATTTTACTTCAAAACACAGATGAGTGAAAGACAGGCTTCACAAGGAAATGAAACAAAACGGAAAGTTAATATTTTAAAACATTTCATTGACTTGTAAACCTATCATCCTGTCCTAAGCCCATTCAATCAATCAATCAATCAATCAATCAATAGGGTTTGTTGGTTTCCAACAGGGATGCTGAAATCTCTTGTCAGAAGGTGGAGGATATTCATCCCATATGGTCAGTCAGAGGAGGGAGGGAATCCATCCCAAGTGGCCAAGGAGAGAAAAGATCCACTCTAAATACTCAGTCAGGGGTTTCGGGAGAGGAAGAAGAAGAGGGAGAGGAAGAGGGGGAGAGAGAGAGGAAGGAGAGGGGAGGGAGGGGAGGGAGGGGAAGGAGTGGGAAAGGGGGAGGGGGAAGGAGGAGATGGAGGGAGAGGAAGAGGGAGACGGAAAGGGGAGAGGGAAAGACTGATGGAGATGGAGACTGAGGGACAGATGAGCCTGGGACTTGATCAGAAGGGGAAAGTTGAATGAAGGCAGCAATTTTGCAATGGATCCTTTCCCCATAAATGTTTAAGACAGATCCTCTACTCCCTAATTGAATGTTTAAAGCGGGATCCTCTTCCACTCCCTCATGCCCTCTCCCTCACTCCCTTTCCTTCTCCCCCACCCTCCTTTCCTCTCCCTCCCCCCTCTCTCTTCCTTTCCATGCTTCAGTTCTCCCTAGTCACACCTCTGTTTCCTGTTTAAAGATGCAGTTCTCTAATTAGAAACAGCCAATAATATGTAGCTCAGAATTCTTTGCGTGCTTTTGTATTTCGGCTTCCTCATCAGTAAGCTGAAATGACAATGGAGCTGGGAGGATTAAATGAGTCACTATGTTTGAACAAAAGGGAAGTGGGCCTGAGGCATGGTGCTGGCCCTTCCTCTCCCTCTCAGGAGCCTTAGAAGCCTCTGTGCTGTACAGGAGGCCTGACCTGGGCAGACTACACCTGGAAAGAGAATCACCCCTTTTCTACGCTCACCTGGCTTCACACAGAATCCGGGACATCCTATCGCGGCCAGCTTCTATCAGTGCATCCATCATCGACAACGCTCGAAGGGCTGCAGATGAAACAGGCAAGCCGGTTGCCACTCCCATGCAGTGAACACTGAAGTGGAAGAACGGAATGTCCCAACAGAGGAGACAACTAAACAGAGAAAAATGTTAATTAATTGAGACCTACTCCAAGTTTGATTCTTGGAGAAAATGCTTTTATTTACACGAGGAGAAACACTACAGTCCTATTCTGGTTGCTGAGTCGCCATTAAGTAGGGTGCACAGGCAGAAAACAATCCCACGAATGTCCCTTCGGGCCCTGCGGCCCCTCATTACACACAGATCTCTGGCCCTCCACCCCTGCCCCGGCCCGCTGAGTCTGACACCCACGAATCTTGGGAAGCCTTATTGGTAACATGTTCTTTGGGCAACACTTCTCAGCCATGCAATGTTGACCACCCGAGCGTGGAGGGCATCTTGAAAAGCGGAGAAGGATTGTCACAGAACTGAGAACTTACTCTTGCTGGTCACAAATGCAAGGAGAAAAGAAGACAAGAGCCAGCATCGCGGGGCATGACGTTCCTCTTGTTGCCTTCTCGGGGCCCAGGGGCCCTCGTCCTGAGCCATTTATACCCCCTAGAATTTTTCCTCTCTCAGGGAGACCTGATCTACATAGCTTGTTCTTCAGTCTCCACAGCAGAATCCATGGGTCACCTGGCTTCCATTTAAACTTCTTTGAGCTCGGTTCTCACGCGCTGTGACGTCAGCAGATCCCCAAGACTGAATTATAGCTTTGCATTCAATCAAGGATCATGTATTATTCTCCCTGTTATCCATCATTGCTTCCCCACGGCTTGGAAGACAGAGTGACAGCAATGCACACAACGGGCAGCACCTGAGGGGCTTTAAACCTATCAGTGCTAAGCATTGTTCTTAGAAAGATTTCGCTCTGTGGAAAAGGCAGAATGGGGCTGCCTTTGCCATGGCCAGCAGAGGCTTTGGAATGGTTTCCCATTAACCGCGCATATTCCGAATTCACAGAACGAAGCAACCGACTCATTTACGTCCTAGGCATTTGGTTTGAGCTAAATTTTTAAAAATCTATTTGTATTAAATATAAAATGATCATCGGATGCCCTGCCTGCTTCTCACATTGCGCAACACAACAAACACTAAAATTCAATCTATGTAAAATTATTTAGTGGCTAGTCTCCTGTCTGTGTGTAATCAGAAAATTACATTTGGAGCCTTGAAAGCATATTAATTGAAGTTTTTCAAGAAGGCAGTAAACATTTAGACATAAACACAAATATGAGATACATCAATACTCTTATTAGCAATTAGCTGCCACAGCTGCCTTGCAATTCTGATGCCTTTAATAAGGATGAATCTTGATAAATGTGGAGGCCATTGTAGACATTAGCAATGTGAGAATTTTTTTTCTTTTAAACTTTGGTGAGCGGCACACAGAGTGCACACTTGCGTTGTTCTGCTCAAGAGGAACACCAGTGACTGGCCTGCAGCTCCTCCTACCAATATCAGCTAGAATGAATGCAAAACATGTTTTTAATCTCGCTTGACTCCTTGTGTAAATAATTAGAGAGACAAACTCGAGACAAATGGCCCCATAAATGATATTGTCATCGTAGAACGTATTCACAAATCAAAATAAGGAAATACGCAAATTTGTCTTTGAACTTGTTTCCCGGACTTTAGCCCCTGAGGAAATGCAAAGGGTTCATCTGATAACTTAAAGCACCTCCAATGTGGGAACTGGGCTTTCTTAGCAGAGTCTCTTCACCACCCCACCCCCACCTCTCATGATCCTAATGATCCGAGATTTTCCCCAGCACCCACCCAACGTGGGGCTTAGAATAAAGCAGCAAGACGCTTAGCATGTCCAAAGTCCTGAGTGCTTGTCACGGAGGATATTTAAATACTCAGCACTTAGACTGCGCTTCACGAGCTCCTTGGACACCCTGGGGTGAGCAGCCCCTTCCCGGCCCTAGACTCACTGCCCTGGGCTCACTACTCTCTGGTTTGCTGCACAGGAAGGTGTGGCTCTAATTCAGAGGGCTTTTCAGTTCTCCCTAGCTGGCCATGGCCAACAGGCAGGGGCTTCAGCTTCCTCAGGACCTCTGCCATGCGCCTGGCCTCCATGAGCTCATTTAATGTCATCCTCCTAGCAGCCTTAGGAATCATAATTTGTTCTTGTTTACTAAATGAGGAGACCGGGGCACAAGCAGTGATGTAACTTGCTCCAGAGTCGGATGTAGAAGATAACTGAGCTAAGGAAGGCAATACATTACATGGACTAGAAATGACAGAGCTGGGATCTGAACCCAGGACCACCGGCTTCCTGACATCTTTGTGTTATATTGTGCTGTTTCTGTACGAAGAACAATGCTATGGCTTTTCCTATCGCCTGTATGTTTAAAAAGAATCACAGATGGGCGATCAGCCCCGTGGTTCTGACTTTTTAATCTTTCTTCTTGGGAAAGAATTAGAATTTTTAAGAACTGTTTGTTTCGAGGTTCTGGGCAGTGAACCTCCTCCAAGGACACAAGTTTCTTCTTCTTAAGCTATCACCTGTGTTGTGATTCCTGCATTGTCTTTGTACAGGATTTTCCCACAAGCCATTGTCTAACAACATAGCAGCTCAGTATTTGTAATAGGAAGTCTCCAGGCAAACCAACAAACTTCAAAAGCATGTATTCCAATTATTATTCCATCCTGAGCAAATTGCTCAGACTCGTTAGATCTTCCCCAGTCAAATGAAGGTGCTAATGATGAGAGCAGTTCATGGCAATGCACAATGCTTGGTAGCTGGTAACCTAAAAGTATTAGCTGCTTCCTGGTGCTTGCAAAAGCATCAAGCTTTGACTCAAGGATAAACAAGGGTGACTCACCAAATACAGGCCAAGGTCTTTTCATTCTAGTTAATTACGAGATGATTAAGATCCCTAGATCCAGAGGCAGAACAAGGTCATCTCTTACAATTAGCCAAATAATGGAGTCATAACAAAGTAGAAGCAGACAGATCTTAGCTCTGCTTCAGGCCTGCTATGATGGGCAGCTGTTCATTGCTGCAACAAGAACAGGCGCGTGACCAACTTATAAAGCCAACGGGTTTATTTCAGCTCACTGCTTTGTGACTGTGGTGGTTCTGTGGCAGGAATGAGCAGCAGTCCAAAAACATTTGTTTCATGGCCTGGGGCAGAAAAGAGAAGAGAAAAGGGCAGCTAGGGGTGGTGGCATTTGCCTTGAATCCCAGCATCTGGGAGACAGAGGCAGGTGGATCTCTGTGAGTTCAAGTTCAGCCTGGTCTACATAGCAAATTGCAGGACATCTAGAGCTACATAATGAGATCCTATCAGGAAGAAAAAGAAGAAGAGACAAGGTATACCCACCAAGGGCCCCCTACCCCAATGACCAGAAGACTTCCCGTAGGTCCAACATCAGTGTTTCCATTACTTATTACCGCCATGCTAGTAACTAATGCTTTAACACCTTTCAAACTCTTACCATCAGTGACACTAGGCAAGGCACATTCTCCAGCTTGGCATTCAGTATTACCTTCTATTTAACAAGGGGGCATTCATGTACCTTCTTAGATAGATTCCTGCCAAGTTTTGGCATCCTAGGAGGCCTCCAGGGCAATCATGAGTTAGCCCTGGATCTCCTGAGTACTTGTCATTCCATGCCCCACTAGAATACCACCAACCACTCCAGAGAGCCTGAAACCTGGGCCTTACCTGTGCTTAGTACTTGACTCCCTGGAGCAGTGGCTAACACCCTCCCACCTCTCCACCCTCCCTCCCCCCACCGGCAGAACCCCACACCTCCTTAATCTGAATTCCTCATTAGTTCCAACTGCAAGCCATCCATTACTACCTTATGCCCATAATGAGAGTTAATTTCTGTTGGTATCAGATGGTCTTCCCCCTGGACATTTTTATTCATATTTCTTTCCTGTTTTGTGATTCTCAATTGGAGTTTTCTAATAACAGATCATTTCTTTTTGTCTAACTTTAATCTGGTCCTGCTTGACAAGTCCCATCCTTTTCATTGAAGGGTAAGACCACTTAAAGGAAGGCCAATAAGCCCTTGCACTGCTCGGCCAGCTGGGGTGATTTGTCACCCGGTGCAGTGGTGGTCACACCAATGGATTTATCTCAAGGTAAATGGAGATGCTGAGACCCGGGACCTGGAACTTTGATTAAGGCGCCCTTTTTGTAGTGTTGATAGATGTTGCTTGTGTTTATCTATTTGAAATGCCACTAAATCTGTGAATACAATGGGAAAAGAGAGTACTTTGCCGCGGAAAACATATTAGTGATTTATGTTTCTGTAAGAAGCACAATAAAGAGACAGAGGCTATTAAAGGCAGCTATTTCCATGAGAAATAGTTGTGCTTTAAAACATTATTAACCCCACCTTGATAAAGACTTACATGCATGCATAATCATGTTTACTTACCCCCTTTAGTCTGGCGCAATGTGCTTTGGGAAGCACACACTCTCCAAATATTAATAAGTTGGTCAGCAGAATATTTACAGCGACAGACATCTTACCCAGGACTGTTCTGCATGCAAATTTCCTTCTCTGGAGATGGGGACACATAATAAACTTATCTCAAAAGCTCTGGGGTTTATGCGGACTTCATGTTGCTCACAGCACTCACAAACCCTCCTCACCATCGTTGGCGGTGTCTCCCCACCCCCACCCCCTTGCGTTGTAGTGGAAATAACCAGGGGGTGACATATAAAGATTATAATGCATGGATATAACTTATAGCATGAATCAATGTCATCAAGACGCACCCATTTAAATGAATAGGGTCAGAGGAGAGCGCTGTATCACCCTGACTTGTGTGACAGTTACAAATGCATCACCTCGTATGCATAATAGGAGTGTACAAACCAGAAGAGATTTGTAAACTTGGTTCATTTCGAGCAGAACTGACCTGCAGACGTGGAAACGAGAGAAAAAGCAACCTGTGTTGGGACTGTCTGTCAATAAGTGGTTCTTGGCTGTCTCTTACACACACACACACACACACACACACACACACACACACACACACAATTTCAGATCCAAGTCAGCTCACTGTTTAAAGCATGCAGAACTGTCATGGTGTAGAGTGGGACTCAACGCTGTATGTGGGGGTGGGTGCAACATGCTGCGGGAGGGGCGGTTAGAGGTGTGTGATTCATTCCAGGCCGGGGGGGGGGGGGCGGCGAGGGAGAGACTAAGAAACAGAACCCAGGCGAGGTGGACCTGCCACAGTGAACCGTGCACCGAGAGCAGTTTAGTGGAAGGCTCTGTGTAGTGTGCTCTGATTTATGACTTGGTTTGGGGCTGATCTCTTCAGCTGCTGAGGGGTTGGGCTGAGCGGAGGGCGTCAGTCACCGGCCTTGGCACTCTGGGTGCGGGCTTGGCACTGGCCGGGTGGCGAGCTCCCCGCTTGGCAGTGGCCACACCTGCACTTCATTTGCCTGGGAGCAGCACCGCGACCCGCCTGCTGATGGGGAGCCTTCTTCGCATCCTCGCGATTATGACAAGTTATTAATTGCCACCATTAGCTGCAGCAGCCTGCCCGAGATCTCTGCTGCTCTCTGGAGGTGAGAGTCTGCGCATCTGAACGCCCAGGGAACCGGCGGCGAGTGGCGCGGGGCAAACCAAGCCATGATCTGCCCAAAAGGGATTGTTGAGACGGTGAATAATTTATTAGAAAACATTTTTCTTTGTCCTTCCCACAGACCCACAAATCCTCCCCAAGCGCTCTTTAGCAGCCTTGTGGATAATGTACTTACACATCTCAGAGCCTGCTAAATAGGCTGCCGAGGCTGTGGCGGGCTTCACCTCCCTGCAGCTGCCAGGACCGCACACCCCCATGGGCCTTGGGCCTATCCACCGTGCCAGGAAACCAAGCAGGTTTGCCCAGACAGACCAGAAGAGCCAGTCAGGGCCGCCCGCCTCCTCCAAGCCCTCTTCCCAGAGCGACAGAGCTACACAGGTGCCCAGAACCCACAGTTTCCTTTCAAATCACAAACACTGGATGGGTTTTTCCTCTTACGGAATTGGGCATCAGCTCTAGAAGATCTGCTGAGCAAAGGCAAAGAGACAGAAGTTAAACAGGAAATAATATGCAGACAAGTAACTGCAGTATGCATAACCAAGCGGTGGGCACTATGCTGGGTGCCAAGGGACATCCAGAGATCAAGCCTAGCCTTGTGGATTAGAGAGTATACGGCGATTCGACGATTTTTAAAATGGTAGCCATCATTTGGAATCGGAGAGAACCTTCTGAATCACATTTTCCTCTTTAAAGTTCCAGAAGCCCAGTAAGTGATGCTCTGAGGTGTATGTCTGTAGGGTCATGGTAGACTGACTATTCCATCAATCAACAAACCTTTAAAAAGTACTGACTATGTGCCTTACTTCCTAACAGTCTTCAGGATGCAATAGTGAGTTCCCTGTGCTCCTAGAGGGCTGCTCAGACTCTGAAGCAGTGACATGAGGCTGCAGGTGCCACATGGGCATCTGCACTGAGAGGGAGTGGAGCAAAGCTGAGCATACTTTTTTTTAAATGCTTTAATGACAAGCATGATAACTGGTCCAGTCCTCCTGCGGTTAGCGACAGCCCCAGTGTTAGGAGTAGATTGCATATAGTCTATGGGAGTACAACCGTTTAGAGCCCCATCATGAGTTAGCCATCTCACACGAATCCATCTATGATCTGCAGGGTCTCATAGATCACTGTAGATGATGGTCTCGTGTATAATACAATTATATGTGGTCAGAACCTTCCTAGGGAAGTGATGGATGTCTCAGAAACCTAAGAGAAGTGACTAGTTTCAAGCTTGGAAGGGCAAAGGAGACGGCGCAGCAGAGAGAGGATGCCTTGTGACAGATGGATGGGCCCGGAAAGAGCACACAAGCCTAGTGCGTGGTGGAGAGAAGAGAGGAGTATGAGAGGGGAGACTAGGGGCCGATTGGATTCATTCGTTCATTCAGAAATATTGAGGTCTACTATGCCGAGAGAAGCTGCATCCATGATCCCTGTTGTATATGTTGAGACCCTACTGGTTTGAATGATGAAATACTAAACTCCAGTATAGCTACGTTTGGATAAAAATATTAAAATTAAGATTAAATAAGATCATAAGGGCAGGGCTCAAACCTGATAAGATTGGTGCCAAAGACCTAATTCTTTCTGTGTGCACGAGCAAGGACAGGACAGGACATAGGAGGACACAGCAGGGGGTAGCCATGTGGGAGCAGAAAGAATCCTCAGCAAAAACCAGTAGTGTCCACAGCCGGTGCTTGCTCTTCCAGCCTCTACAACAGTGAGAAAATGGCTTCTGCTGTTCAGGCCACCCAGGTAATGACATTCCATTATGGCAGACCAAATAGAACTGTCAATCGCCCTGGGCAATCAAAGATGAGACTTGTTGCCATCTCCAAGAAGCCCAGGACTGAGAGACAAAACTTGAGGATTGTAGGAAATTGTCTGCTCAGAATAATCACAGATTATTTTATTAACTAAACAGCTTTATCTGTTCTTGTATAAAATACTGTGTATGGCTGGAGCAGTTGATATAGGAGCCAGTAGTGTTGTTTACCAATGTCTCACTTTGTATTCCCAGCTAATCCCTAGTTACACACACACACACACACACACACACACACACACACACACACACACACACACACTCAGAGCCATCTGTGCCCTTCCCCCAGCCTTGATTGGGAGAAGTCAGACCTTGTTTTTGCCACAACTGGCTAGCCCACCTAGGATGGAGTGTGAAGTCTATTGTCTAGGATGGAGGTGAAGTCTATTGTCCTGCCACATCTGCAGCTTCCTGCAAGAAGTCACTACCTGCTGAGCAGCTGAGCTTGTCTTCCTGATGAGATCCTGGCAGAGTAGGGGATGGGTCCCCCCCCTTTAAATTTGAGACCTTAGAATTGAACACTGAGCCTTGATTAGAGAACTTTGTTTTGGCATTTCTCTTGCCATCCTCCCCAGCTGCTCCCAGCTTTCCTTTCAGGAACCTAACCCATGGCCGCTGGCAGCTACACCATTAGCCAAGGAATGATCTGTAGTGCTTGAAACTACCGACATACAGAGTTTACTTGCCATGGCAACCCAACATCCCAATAATAATATAAGAACCCAGGCTGCTCACTCTTCCCCTGGATGACACTATGGATATTGGCTTTGCCATTTGAAGCCCTACCCGCTCAGAGCACTAAGGCTTGTAGCTTTCTGGGTGTTATATGTAACATTTCTGGATGTTTTATGTAACATTTCTGGGTGTTGTATGTAACATTTCTGGGTGTTGTATGTAACATTTCTGGGTGTTGTATGTAACATTTTACTTCCTTGTCTACCTTCATCCTTCATATTAAAATCTGTGAGTGAAGAGGTTCCTGTGTGGTGCCATGTCCTTTAGAGACCCAAATTACCCAAAGGTGCTTGCTAGTCTTCCTGATTTTTCCTTCCCAGGTCCTATTCTTGGGCTTAAAAGTAGAGGGTTCTGGGAATTGGGCATCTGGCTTTAAACCCTCAATTAGTCCTTGGTAACATCACTTAATCTCATTAAACTTCAGTTTTTCTCACCCACAAAATGGAAATAAAACATTGTCTACCTCATGAGTCTGCTTTGTGAGTTAACAAGACAGTGTGCATAAAGCTACTGAAAGGTAGTTATTAGTGGTGGCATTGTCATTGTTAGTTCTTTATCAAGAATAGCTTACAGCCAAATGCCTAAAACCCTAATATAGAGCTAATCAGAGTTGCACACGTCTATAAGCCCAGCACAGACAGACTGTAGGATCCCAAGCACAGCTACAGAATTGGCCCAACACAAAACTGTAAACTAGCACAAACATTATGCGGTTTGTTTTTAAACTCAGTTGTGTGGTTCTCAAGCATGAACTTTGTCCACGACAACATCACGTCTCAATATCCAAAGTGTGGACACACCTTCGAGCATTTCTGCAGTCCCTTCAAGATCAGCCTCGGGATGGTACTTTGGAGTTATGGGCCCTCCAGTTTCTGCTCAAGGTTTACTTTTCCCCAGGAGCATGGAACTTCATGAAAACATCTCAGACAGCATCAGTCAGGGGTACAGAAGTCCCTAGATGAAGGCTGGTGTAGAGTCAGCCGTGCCACTTCCATGAGTTCCGTGAACTAGCCTCCTTGTGTGGCTTCTCTTTATAGTACTCAGCAACTCACTCTTGGAGAAAGATTATCTCTTTTTTTTGAAAGTAACCTGACCACCTGTCAAAGCTGGACTTCGATGAAGAGCTGAGCAGTTAGCCCCCGTGGCCGGGTGGCCTGGCTCTCGTCTAGATCTGCGTAATTATACAATGTTGGCTGCTTACTCTCCATCAACTTGGCCTCTCATGCCAAGGCTCTTCTGCAGCTCCAATGATGTGACTGAAGAGCTCTGTAATCTGCCCCACACAGCCAAGGGTGCAGCAGTGTGACTGACACAGCAGCTCCGTGACGGCCATTTGTGATTATGGATTACGAGTTCCTATTCAAGGGAAAGTGGTGACTGAAGAGAGGGACAATGGAGGAAGTGCCAAGTGTCCCAATTCCTTCCTGTCACAAACGTAGAATTATACCTAACACTGGGCTTCAAGAAAAATTATTTGGCCAATGTGGTGGTGGTGCATACCTTTAATCCCAGCACTTGGAAGGCAGAGGCAAGCAGATCTTTGAGTTTGAGGCCAACCCGGTCTACAGAGTAAATTCCTGGACAGCCAAGGGTACACAGAAAAACACTGTCTCAAAAACCAAAGCCAAAAATTCAAAAAAAAAAAAAAAAAAAAAAAAACAAAAAAAAAAGAAAGAATAAACTTCAAAATCTCTCTCTGAAACAGAGACTC
>NC_034595.1:50534454-50564544 GCF_900095145.1 Mus pahari
GTACACAGAAAAACACTGTCTCAAAAACCAAAGCTAAAAATTAAAATAAATAAAAAAAAAAAAAAAATTAAAAAAAAAAAACAAAAAAAAAAAAAAAAAAAAAAAAAAAAAAAAAGGATAAACTTCAAAATCTCTCTCTGAAACAGAGACTCACTAACTAGTGAGACTTATATAGTTCAGACTTGAACTGTATAGCATATAGTATAACTATGTAGTGTTTGTTCCCTTGGACTTGTTTTGTAGCCTAGGTTGGACTGAAATTCAAGAGCCTGGTTCTCAGCCTCCTGAGTACTAGGATTACAGGAGCGTGCCTTCATGCCCATAGTCCTTTGATCATTCAGTACACATTTGCTGACACCTGCCTTGTGCCAGGCATAGTTGTTCTGAATATATAATGATGAAGCAGACAGAAAGCTTCCTGCTCTCATGGTAGCATGTCTAGAAAGGGCAAGCACAAATAAACGTGCTGAAATTAAGTGCTTTATGTCAGCAAAGAGACACCTTGGTGGGCAGAACAGAGGATGGCACGGGGCTGCAGAGCACAGTGATGGCACAGGAATGAGATTTTACAGCCACGATGTCATAGCCTGATGTGCAGCAGCCTTCAGTGTGTGAAGGTGGAGTGGAGGTGGGCAGCTGTGGTAAGTAGCGTCTGTGGACCCCAGGGGTAGCTTGGCAGGGCTCAGAGCTCAAGCAGCACAGGTGACTGGACCTCCAGGGGGGACCCAGAATCCTGCCATGGCATCAGGGACACAGTAAGGCATTGACTGGGTTCAGAGCAGTGGTTCACAGCCTGGGGGTCGTGACCCCTTTGGCAAACCTCTGTCTCCAAAAATACTTACATTGCGATTCATAACAGTAGCAAAATTATAGTGGTAAAGTATCAACAAAAATAATTTTATGGTTGGAGGTCACCAAAACTTGAGGGGCTCACCAAAACATAAAGGGTCATACCTTTAGGAAGGTCGAGAAACGGCTGGTCTAGAGAAGTTGGACACCTTCCCAAAGATATTTGTCTCTGCAGAAATTACAAGCAGAATTGCTGTGTGGCACAAGATGCCATTTTGACTTCTCATGTGACCAGTTCCCATGCAACCAAATCCTGGTTTAGGAGGAGATTCTACCTCCGACTTCTCGGTTGCAGGTATGGGGCTCATTTTACACACTTGCTGGAACCAAATGATCTGAGCACACACTACTTGTGCAAGATAAGTGGTAACCACACAACAGCTTGTTTGCTGTCTTGTAGGGTCCAAAACAACCATAAGAAAGGGCAAGAGCCCCCTCGGGTCTTCCCGGACTTTTTGGAAGCTCTTTCTGGTTCTTTCTGTTTAAAAGTGGCAGGGACATCATATTCAAGGATTGTACTTTAACTGAAGTGTCTTGTGGCAAAACCCATTGTGGCTTAAACCAGTAAAACAGCATTCAATATGTCCTATACCCCCAAGGAGAAGGACTCTAGGACAGTAGATACCAATGTGTCCCTCTGCACAGTGCTTGGAGCACTAGAATAGTGGAGAGGACTGCAGATTCTGGTGTCAGCTGGCCCTAGTCCTGTGCCTCTGTCCCCTTGCTGGTAAAGGGAGGAGAGAGGGTCAGGGCCATTCCCAGTTTCAAGTGGTAATGAAAATCGGGTCACTCTGCAGAGCTTTTTGAACAATGCTCTGCTCTTTAGATGGTTCCCAGACCTCTGGCAACCAAAGACTAATTGGATCACTCAACAGGTTTTCTTTTAAGACCAATGTTCTGCCAGTTGCTCTGCAAGTGTGAACAATCCCAGGTGGCCTTCGGAGAGTTTCTCTTAAGCCTGGAATGAGCATGACTGTGGTAGCCAAAGAGCCCAGCAGGCGGAGTTAGAATCAGGGTGGGCTTCCTGAAAATGAGGACTATCCTAAGATCCTAGAGGTTGTTACAACAGGTAGATTTTTGGTAGGTCTGGGCATCTTCCCAGTTTTAGAAAGGTAAGAACTCACAGAGTCTCAGTAAATCAACGTGCCATGGGAATTAGAACAGGGTATCAGAGAGTACGGAGAGGAAGACAGAGGTGGGAGGGACTTCTTAACTATTAAGCTGGTAACTGTCTTGTGAAGAACAGGTGAGAAAGAAGGAGCAAGTGGGCCGTGTTTAGTCCTCACTACTTTCCCACATGGCCTCACATTGCAAGTTTACAACACAAAGCACTCGCACAGTTCTCAATCCCATTGTGAATTCTTTGGTGGTATTAAAGCATGGATGGGATTTCTTTGAGTCTTCCCTAGTCACTGGCAGTCTTGTCGGTATATGATTGCGTCCAAGTGAGTCATGTCTCCACATCCATTGCCTACCCTGAATCTCAAGGTTATTTCCCATCAGTTGCCAGGGACCCCAAGACCCTACCTTGCTCTCATCTAGCATTCCAACCACCGAGGACCTATTCTCTGCCTCTTACCCTAATATTATGAGCAGAACTTCCCAGAACTCTTTTCTGGGGACAATTGCTTCAACTCCTCATTCTCATTCCCTACAGTACATCATCTCCACCCACCAAATCTTTCCAATCACTCCCAAACCAATTACTCTGTCTAGACCAATGGCTGGAGGATTTTATTGTGTAGATACAGAAGGGTGTGGAATGTTGATGGCCTTGGAGCCATCCAGATGTGAGCCTGAATCCCACCTGATAGCTGTGAAGTCACTCAGTATCTCCATTTCTCTCATCTAAAGAATGGAGCCAATTCTAGTTACTTGGATGGTTTTGAAGACCAAACAATGGTTACATGTTAGCATTGCTGACAACAGTCAGAGTGTACAGTTTCCAAAGCCCTAAGCTCCCCACGGCCACATTTTCTTTTTGTGGTAACTGATTCAATTCCCACAAAGTTTGTTAAATAATGAATCAGGGTCAATAGGAAGTAATCCCTTGGCACCAAGAGTTCCCTTTTCAAGACTCAGCATACATGTAAGTTACTCCCATTCTAAGCTCCTATAATATTTCTCCACATATCCTGTGACTAGTACTCCCAGATCATGGAGAAATATCAGCAGTGATTATAACAGAGAGTAAACTATGGAAAGATCTCTTTTTTTGGATCACCAAGTGTACCACATCTAAAGCCTGTTGAAGCCAAGTTTCCATCAAGATCCTGGTAAGTGTCTGGAGCATTGTTAGAGTCACCGATGGAACCCATAGCTACTTTCAAGCCCTTGATGGAACTGAGACCTTATAATTACATGAGTCTGTTCATTACCATGGGTCGGGTATGGGCATAGGAGAGAAAAAGAGTGAGGGACAAGGAAACAAATTAAAAAGTGTCAATACAAAGGAAGAGAGATAAAAACCACTTAAAATTCAAGTTAATTACAGAACCTTCGTAACCACATAGCAGAGTGTGGGACACCCAAATTGATTTCAGAGACTTAATGCAGGGCCACCTCGGGAAGAGTTGTGATACGAATTGACTGTCTTTTGTCCCTTTTCTAATTATCTCTTCTATCTAGACACCTAAGAATGAGGACAAGAAGGAAGGGGGTGGGGGAGGAAAGAAAGAGTGTCTTAGAGTTCTACTGCTGGAATAAAAACACCATGACCAAAAGCAACTTGGGATGGAAGAGTTTGTTTCGGCTTGTGCTTTTTAGGTCGGACTCCATCACTGAGGGGATTCAGGGCAAGAACTCAATGCAGAAACCTGGAAGCAGGAACTGGAACAGAAATCATGGAGCAGTGCTACTTACTGGCTTGTTTTCCATGGCTTGCTCAGTCTGCTTTCTTATAGAAACCACCAACCCAGGGATTGGACTGCCCACGGTAAGCAGAGCCTTCCCACATCAATCATGGGTCAAGAAAATGCCCTACAGGCTTGCTTGTAGGCCAATCTGATGGGGGTGTTTTCTTAATTAAGGACCACTCTTTCCAGATGAATCTAGCTGGTGTCAAGTTGACAAATGGTAACCCCTACTTTGAATATGTATATAGTGTTCTCTGGTAAGTGCCTTACTGTTAGAAAAAAAGGGATATGTAAATGCAGGTTTACAAGTTAAGCCACAGTATTGGTTTATTGTTCAGTGGCCTAAGGAGTATGAAATGTGAGGCTCAAGGTTGATACATCACTCCCTATGCTTGCTTACCTCAACTGGCCTGTCACTGAAAGGCTGACTCTGAACCAGGTCTGATGTCCCCAATGCTTCCATGCTAATGGATAAGAAGCTTTTTTAGCTAGCAGAGTTCCCAACACCCAGTGTAGATACAACTCTATGAAGTCCTAGTGTCCTTCCATGCTGGCTAGTGACACAGCTAGAGAAATCTGGAAAGAGGGGTCCTCAGTTGAGACAATGCCTTAATCAGAGTGGCCAACAGGACATTTTCTTGACTGACGATTAATTTGGGAGGGCCCTGCTCACTGTGGGCAATGTGACCCCTGGGTTGGTGGTCCTGGGTGCTGTAAGAAAGCAGACTGAGCAAGCCATGAAGAGCAACCCAGGAAGCAGCTCCTCCCTGGTTTCTGCTCCATCTCCCTGCCTCCAGGTTCCTGTCCTGACTTCCCTCAATGATGGAGTATTTTAGAAGTGTAAACTGAAATAAACCCTTTCCTCTCCGAGTTGCTTTTGGTCATGGTGAACAGAAACTGTAAGACCATCAGACTTACATAGATTCTATTCACTCTTCCTCCACTTTTATAACATGGTAAGGAAAATTGGAGACTGATTCAGTCTGAACTAGTTTTGGGTGTACGCACAATAAGGCAAAACTGTGTCTTCAAGTAAACTTTTAGCGAAAACCTCTCGTTTTCCATCAGGTACCTACCCGTAAGTAGGTGAATGTATGACTAAAAATATATTCCTTAGTTCCCAAAGGGAAGTTTTCAGTAGAAAAATAATTTTATGACCTGATCTATCAATCAAAATTGAGCACCACCCAAGCCACACCCCAATCTGTCCTTTCTTCAGACTCTACACAAAAGGAGGCCCAGACTGTAAGCTGGGGCTCTGAGGGTGCTCACTCATGAGTACCTTCTGCTGGTCTTGACAGTATATTCCTTTCTAACCTGTTCTATCTCTTTGCTTTGTATAAAGTCCCCCATGCTACTTTGCAATTATGTAAACCTGCATTTCAACTTTTTGTTTTGTTTTGTTTTGTTTTATTTTCTGAGACAGGGTTTCTCTGTATAGCCCTGGCTGTCCTGGAACTCACTTTGTAGACCAGGCTAGCCTCGAACTCAGAAATTTGCCTGCCTCTGCCTCCCAAGTGCTGGGATTAAAGGCGTGTGCCACCACGCCCGCCCGCATTTCAACTTCTTGAACAATAGGTCAAGAATACACAAAAATCTTGCCCAGACCCTGGACTAACAGTGACACACTGGCTTCGGTCACTGTAGTCAGCTTTCTGAGATACCTGAGATAAACAACTTTTTAAAAGAAGGGGTTTATTTGACCTACATCTTTGGAGTCTCCAGTCCATGATCAGCTGGCCCCATGGTGGGGAGGCAGCATGTCTTGGGGATGTCAATGGGGAGCAAACCTACTCAGCTAGTGGCGAGGGAACAAAAAAAGAAAGAAAGGAACAGTGGAGGGCTGGGGTTCCACAACTCTCTTCGAAGAGTCTCCACTGGGCCTAATCACCTGCCAACAGTACTATCCCAGGGACCAAGCCTTTATGCGTGGACCTTCAGGAAGTAGAGTATTGGTCCAAGCCACAGCTTCTTTCTATATGTAAAGCAATGCCATGGTGATTGAAAGTACGAGATAGGAAAATGACTATGAAGACCTTAATAGATTATATGTCTAGCATGTTATTGTATGTGCTTGGGCAGTAGTTTTGTCTGTGTTCATCTCATCCCAGGTATGTGAGTCAAGAAATATGCCATGGCAGCCCAAGGTCACCGGAATTTTTCAGCCACATTGAAAATCTTTTTAAAAAGACTTCATTTTTATTTTATGTGTATGGATGTTTTCCTGCATGTAAGCCTGTGTACCATACGCATGCCTGGTGCCCACAAGGACAGATGAGGACATCAGATGCCTGGTTAGATGACAGATGTATTCTAATTAAACAGAAGAGGGCATTACAGATAGTTGGGGGCCACCATTGTCAGTGCTAGGGATTGAATCTGGGTCCTCTGCAAAAGCAGCAAGTGCTCTTAACCATGGAGCCTTCTCGTTAGCCCCTCCATTACATTCTATGCTACAGATGCCATATGTTCAGTCTGTCATGACCATATTTGATATTTCCAGCACTCTGCATGCTCCTAGTACAGTCCTCAACCTTCTAAAATGTGGGGACAGTCAAGAGGGAGCTGAGGGGAAAGGTCAACTGGGAATCAGAGCATCAGAGCTTTTGACCATGGGAGCTCAGTATACCTTGAAAGATCTCAGTACTGGGGCCTGGGGTAGTGTGTCTACAGTTCATGCCATGCAAAGGAAGAAGAGAGAGAGGGGAGAGGGGGAAGGGGAGGGGGAGAGAGAGAGGGAGGGAGGGAGAGGGGAAGGGGAGGGGGAGGGAGAAAGAAAGAGAAAGAGGGAGAAAGAAAGAGAAAGAATCCATCTTAGTAAAGTGACTCATTTCCTCCTGGTTTTGGCTCCAAAGCCTGAAACCTGGATTCTTTTTACAAGGACAGTTGTCTTTCTTTAAAGAAAAAAATAAAATAAAATAAAAGCAAGCTTCTCGGGCTTTTAAATTCACCAGAATGTTCCATTTTCTATGGAGTGTCTTCCTGGAAGTGATTTATCTCTGTTTGGAAACAATACATACACCCCTAGTCAGGTTCCTCTGTCCTGCCTCTTGTTAGTGCTATGGGTATCATCACTGTGATGTGGAGTCTGTGGCACCTGGTCCCTGGGACTATATTCCACAGTCAGGCTGCATACTTGTAAATCCTTTAAAAATAAAAATAATTAAAAATAATTTAAAAATAATTTGTGCTCACCTTGAGTTTTTGTAGGTGACAGATAAATAAGCATATTCTTTCCACTTTAAAGTAAAAATTAGACTCCACTGGGGGGGGGGGAGTGAGTAGTTGGCGGGTGAGCTGGCTTAAAAATTGAACCCTGTAAAGTTTACAGGCACTCTACAGTGAGGCTAAATCCAACAGCCGTGAAACAGAAAATAGCACCGCCACTTTACAGGGGCTTTCTGGGAGACGCTGGAATTTAAGTGTTCAAGTTCAGCCCATGCCATAAAATGGAGTTTATGATGGTTTTCCGATAGATAGGCGTAGGAGATGGAGGAAAGAACACTTCTGCTGGTGAGCCTCCTGAAGGCGAAGCCTCTAGGTGAGTGTTGACAAAGGTTTGCTGAGGAGAAAGCATGTTCAAATTAAAGTAGCGAGATCCCTGTGAACCAGTGAAGCCCTAGCAACTTTGTTTCCTTCCTCCGTCCCTCCCTCCTCCCCTCCCTCCTTCCCTCTTTCCCTTTTCCTTCTTTCCTGTTCCTCTCTCCCTCCCTCCCCCCCTCCCTCCCTCCTTCCCTCCCTCCCTCCTTCCCTCCCTCCTTACTGTAGGGAAGTCTTCCTGAGTAGCTCTAACAAGGGTGAAACTAATGAAAGCAGACTTCCTGAATCTTACCATCCCAGTGGAGACAGGCAGGTGAACAGTGACAGTCTCCCAGATGCTGTCCTGGAGATGTTACAATGTCTGTTGGGAGGTGGTGGCCTTGTTGGGGCTAGGTGTCAAGCACATCTGTGTTGGTAACTCATTACCCTCCCCAGCAGCTCTGTGAAGTAGGTGCTGTTAACCTCATTTTACAGGTTAGAGGAGACAGGGCACAGGAGCTGCTCAAGTTGAGACAGTACACTGTAGAGAAGGGGGCCAGGAGAGCCAAGTGGAACCGCTTGCTCTGCCTGGGGGTAGAAAACATGAATGTAAAAAGGGATGAGGAATTTCCTGGAGCAAAGTGGACGCAGCAAGTACATTCTCCACACAGGAGCAGTGTGCACCAAAGGAAGGTGCTCAGAGGCAGGGCATTTCAGAGGAGTGAGGGGGTTACAGAGCAGAGAGATGCGAAGGGTTTGGAGGGAGACTGGAAGTCCCAGTAGGAGTCAAATGAGGATTTTTACAAAGGGCTTGAGGCCACTGCAGTCAGCAGTGGAGAGTCAAGAAGACCCTGGCTATGAGGCTAACCTACTGCAACGCAGGTGGTGGTCTGAGCCAGGCTAGTGGGCTGTAAGCATGCCAGGAGGGAACGCTGTATTTGTATGTTATGAGCACTGTATTTGTATGTGAGCAATTATCTTTCTGTAAATAGGAGGTAGGGATGGTGACGATTGGTAGACAAAACAAAACAAAACAAAACAAGCCACCAAATGATTTTATTGAATAAATCATCTATTTTATTTGTTTGATTGATTTTGAGAAAGGGTCTCTCTGTGTAGCCCTGGCTGGCCTGGAATTAGCTATTTAGACCAGGCTGGCCTTGAACTCACAGAACTCCTCATGCCTCTGTCTCTGGAGGTCTGGGATTACTTGTTAGCATTATATCTAAGCTCTACCCCACAGTTACCTGACTCAGTATAAAAAGGGCTGCTCGCTCTCTCTTGCTCTCTTGCCTTCTTGTCCCTGCTCTGTCCTCTCAACCCCTCCCTCCTCTCTCGCGGCCAGCCTCTATTCCTCTTCTTACTCTCTTTCTCTCTCTCTGTGCCTTTCTCTGTCTTTAGTACCCTCTCAACTCCCCTCCCCATGCCCTGAATAAACTCTATTCTACACTATACCTTCATGTGGCTGGTCCCTCAGGGGGAAGGGATGCCTCAGCATGGGCCCTTGGAGGCACTCCCTTCCCCAACACCTGACTGCACCTCCACCGAACACATTCCCTCTCTCCCTATCTTTTTATAAATACAACAATACTCATATATTCATTTTTTATATAAAAAAGTGGCATTACATGTTTTTTTTTTTAAAAGGGGCATTATGCATATTAGAAACCCAAAATCACACACACACACACACACACACACACACACACACCAACTGATATTTGGGAAGGACTTTAACCTTAAAGCTGAAGGCATATTAACTGAGCACAGGTTTTGTTGCTGTTGTTGTTGTTGTATGTATGTATGTTTGTTTGTTTTTCTAATCTGTAAGGAAACTTCTTATTCTAAGTTGTAGACTAAGAATTCAGGTTTGAGGAAACTGAGTGTTAGTCTTTCTCTGGCATTCAACAGTGTGCCTCCCTCTTTGGCTGTTCCTAATAAGTCACCTCTGCTCTCCTTAATTATTGCTAGGGTTATAGAACAGCAGCAAGCATGTGCTACCTGACCAAAGCCACACAGCAGGTGACAGAAAAAGAACTAAGACATTCGGACAGCATGTTATGATCCAATCTGAAGTGACTTCTTAGACTTTTAGAGAAAGTTAGGAAATTTTGCTTAGGACGAGAAAGAATATTTTACACAAAAGAAAACATTTTTCAAAAATACAAACGCGACCTAATTTAATTTCCCATACATGTCTCCACCAGCTTTGGAGGAAAAAAAGGTTAAAATGCAATTCTCTAAAACGAAGTTATTTGATAGAAGAATATTAACCTCCTCGCCCCTTGTACTTTGACTCGTTTTCGCTGCTTTTCATTTTTGTTTGTCGGTCTATTCATTTTGGTGAGACCAGGCACGTTGCTAGGTAACGGGCCCATGGCGGGCCAGCACGTTAGTCTGGCTGGCTGGCCCGGGTGGCAGACTTCCCTAGTGCTAGCTGGCGGCAATGCAGTCTCTCACAAAAAGCATTTATCACCAGGCAGGCACAGTAATGGCCACTCAGTGGACGGGAAATTGAGCTGACCCGAAGGCCAAAGCTGTTAGGGAGACTGGTGGGAAGGGTAAGAGGGTCAGAGCACCCTTTTCCCACCCACTTAGTGGGCAGAAAGCGGCACAACAGCCTAGCTACTGTTTTCACTAACGTATCCCGAGGCTTTGCACCTGAAATAAATGTTTGCTTGACATTAACGATAAAAAAAAAAAGGCAAAAAATAAAATCGGTTTGTTTCGAGAACAATGAAGCAAGCAAGGAACCCTGTGATTTGAAGTTAGCCTGGGCCTCCGCGATCTGATTTGGTTTAGCCACACCGGAAGGGAGATACGCAGGGAAGGGGCGTTCTAAACAATTAGGGCACTCTCGTAGTGAGCGTAGGAACATGTCTGTACGCCGATGAATCTGAACATAGGGAAGTGGAATTTATTTCACAGTCATCAAATACTGGTCACAGCAGAAACCACCCTCTCCAAATTCCAATTAAACTACATGGCATTTTCCTTCAGTATTAACTTGGGGCTACCATGAGATACAGTTTATCAAAACAGGAATGTCTTAGGGTACTTTGGAAACACCGAAAGGACAAGAGTATTTGAATGCTGCAATTACCTACACCATGCTTGCTTTAGATTTTTCTAGAAATCTCATTATTTCTTTGTGGCTTTTATTTTTCTCAGAATCATTTTTTACATGAATAACTAGAGAAGAAAATAGATGCTAGAGCAAAAGTCAGAAATATATGAATAATGCCTGTAAGAGTTAAAATCATTATAAATGCTATCAAAATTACACACAAAAGCTACATTCAATGGTGGGAGAATATAGAAGTCTCTTTCTTGGACTGCTTAGCTTTTGTAATTAACTGTATGCCATGCCATTTTGTGCTAGAACTTGAAAATTTATATGAGAAATTATATAAAAGACCTCAAATGTCCACATTAAAAAGTAAGTGTTCCCTATTACCCGGATTTCATTTTTAACTATGCTCCATATTGAGCAGTATGCAGTTCCAACACAGATTTACCTGGGCGCAAGCTTGCCCTTCTTTTTTTCCCCTGCTGAGGAACAGGTAACTATCTATCTGAAATTAGTACCCAATCCTCGTCCACTGTGTGAACTGAGCAAAATGGCTCTCCTCTCTGTGCACCGGTTTCCTGCCAAAAAAGGGAAGGAAATCCAACCTGGACTGCCTACCTTCATGGCCCTGGGGCTCACACGTATGAAATGCCACGTATAGAAGAGACAACAGTTGTTTTGAGAAGGAAAAAAAAAAAATGGAAACATAGCAAGGCACTGGAAAGATGTAGGGGGCAGGTCTCAAGAGCGCCCCCCCCCCGGGGGCTCTGCTGGTTTTGATGGGATGGAACACCTTGTCTCATAAGAGGCCAGGTACCAGCCAGGCAGAGCCAGCCACCTGTAGTCTTTTTGGCCAAATGAGCCTCATGTTCTCCACAGGCAGGGGAACGCAGCTTTTCTTCAGAAAGGAAACAGTGTTGGGAAACGCCTGAGGAGCCTGCCAGTTCTTCACTCTGCTCTTCTGCTTTCAAACAACAATGTTTAACCAACAAAAGGAGAGACCAAGTCAACCCCAGTTTAGTGATTCCCCTGAAAGTCATCAAATAAAAACGTGAACTTTAAAATTGATCAGGATTAATTTCACTGACACTGTATCATAACATATCCCTCTTCAGAGACTCATTTGTTGAGCTGCAGATGCAAAGAAAGTGAAGAAAGAAATAAATCAGAATACAATACGGCAATTAGACTTTTGCCACTGATAGAATACTAAAAATGTACGATTTATCAAAGCATTAACAAACAGAGGTAAACACAAGACTTATATTTTCTTTTGGAACACCGAGAGAGGAAGATTAAAATAATAACCAAGACCATGTGTATCGATAAATTTAATTTATAAATGTTCAGTTGCCAAAAGATGCCATTTCATCTGCTAGTTTGAAGACTGCTACAAAGAGGATGATTTATCAAAGCTAGTGCTATCCAGTACAGAACACTGCAGCCGCTCTCATCTCTACCAACACTTTTCTTCCCGGATGAAAGCGCTCCAACCGATGGGAAGTACAGTGTGGTAAGTGTATCAAGCTTGCATTTGAAATTAAGTATGTATATAGTACATTTCTTTCCAGGGAGTGTCCTCTCCAGTACCTATGCCCTTACATCATCATCTTATTTTACCATGGCACCACCCCAGGAGTAGCTATCCATCATTATCATCCCAATGTACAGATGAGAAAAGTGAGTCTGACAGAAGAATGACAACATTTAGGACATGGTTTCATTATGTAGCCCAGGCCGGCCTTGAATGTCTAATCCTTCTGCCTCAGCCTCCCTTCTCTGGGAATTATAGAACTGCAATGCCATGCACTGATGATATCTTGCTTTTTATAAATATTAGAGTCAGGATGTGAACCCAGGCCTCCTTAACTTCAAACTGAACTCACAGGGGCTGGAGAGATGGCTCAGTGGTTAGGAGCATTTTTTGGCTTTAGAGAGGACTTGAGTTCAGTGCTCAGCACTTGCATGGTGGCTCACAACTACCCATAACACCAGTTCTAGGGGATCTAATGTGTTCTGGCTACCATGGGTGACAGACATACAATACATATAGGAAAACACATGCACGTAGAATACAAATAAAAATTTAAAAATGTGCAGTCCTAGTCACAACTGTAGATCTATTTAAATACAGGTGCTTGAAAGACAAACTAATATCTGACAATTAAGTTTGGATCGAAGAATTTTAAACCTTCTTTTCTCAGATCAAGAAGCTGAGATGAACTGGTACCCAGAGACCTTGCAGGGGCACAATTAGATATAAAGTCTCTGTAAACATGCCTCAGTAGCTAGTACAGCTAAAAATGTGGTGGCACATACCTGTATTTGAGCACTCAGGAGGCTGAAGCAGGAGGATCACAAATTCAATGTCAATCTTGACTAAGCAGCAAGAAAATTAAATACCAGTCAATGCCAATACTTCCATCTATATGTCTTAGTCAGGGTTTGTATTCCTGCACAAAACATCATGACTAAAAAGCAAGTTGCTGTTCATCACCAAAGGAAGTCAGGACAGGAACACACACAGGGCAGACGGGAACTTAGAGGCAGAAGCTGTTGCAAAGGCCTTGGAGGGGTGCTGCTTACTGGCTTGCTTCCCTTGGCTTACTCAGCTTGCTTTCTCATAGAACCAGAGGCTACTAGCCTAGGGATGGCACCACCCACAATGGACTAGCCCCCGCCCCTTGATCATTAGTTGAGTCTTACAGCTGGATCTCATGGAGGCAATTCCTCAAGGGAGGCTCCTTTCTCTGTGATAACTCCAGCTTGTGTCAAGTTGATACACAAAACCAGCCAGTACACTGTACAAAGGTCAAATATCATATTCGCTACAAGACTAGGTAGGGCTTGGGAAATTGGTTTATTTCATCCTGCTGACCTCGCCCACACAGCTTTCTGTGGGGCACAGGACACAGAGACATTGAGTTCTTAGTTCTTAGACTCATCCCAGGTATTAGCGTCATCTACCCGGCATTCAAATGCATGACCACATACCCGTCTAGTGCTTACCATTGCCCTGTGCCAGGAATTTGATGGTGGTTGTGAACCTGGCATGCACAGAAAGCAAAAGATTATTATTATTATAATTAATTTGTTTATTTGTATTATTTTATTATTATTTTATGTGTAAGAGTATTTTGCATACATGTATGTCTGTGCATCACATGCATGCAGTGCCCATAGAGGGTTCCAGATCCCTAGGCGCATAGTTTATAATTATATTACGGCACGTTATTGATTGCTCTGAAGTCCCTGCTGTTTTGTTGGTCTGACAGTGTGGAGACCCCAGTGCAGAGGCCAGGCAAATGCTCTCCCACGGTGCTACATGCTCTGTCATATTTTTCACTTTTTGTTTTGTGAGTCTCACTAAGTTGCCAAGGCTGGTCTTGAACTTGGAATGCCCCTGCTTCAGCCAATGTGGTATTTCCATAGATGCACACACTATGTCATGGCCACTCCAGGCAATCATTTCTGCCCCGTTAAATGCTTCGAACACCACTTCTTTGTGTTTGCAGCCTGTCAGTGCCTCTGTGCTGCTTCTTTATAAGACATAAGTTATTGTGAGCTATAATAACTACTGTTCTGTAAAATTCTAGAACTCATCTTCCCATCAAACTGTACCCCAATATTCATTATGCAAGCACACATGTATGTGCAGGTCACATGTGTGTCCAAAGGTGCGTGCGTATGCTAGGACACATGTTTGTGCGTGTGTGTCTAATGTAACAACCAGAAACCATGCTCAGGTATTGTTTTCAGGAGCCATTCACCTTGGGTTTAATGCAGGGTCTTTCACTGGCCTGGGGCTCACCAATTAGGCTAATCAGCTGGCTAGTAAGCCCCAATAATTCTGTCTGTCTGTCTGTCTGTCCCTCCCCAGCACTGGGAGTGCAAGCATGTTCCTACAGGCCTGTCTTTTTAGTTGAATAGAGGTGATGGACCTCGGGTCTTCATGCTTATGTGGAAATCACTTTACTGACTGAGCTATGGAATTATTTTTTAATGCCTGACTTATTTCATTTAATATAATATACTCCTGTTGCCATAAATTTTTTGGCAGGAGAAATATTCCTTTAGACAAAGATGGATAAACAGATAGATAGATAGACAGACAGACAGATAGATAGAGGTCAGATAGACATTTTCTTTAGCCTTTCATCTAGCTATGGACAACTGTTGATTCTGCTCTGTGTACTGTGATACTGCTATGCTAAACACAAGCACAGTCTCTTCATCCTAGCAGCTGTCCCGTGTTTATCATGAAAACAGAAGAAAGCCCATGCTACACGTGCAGTTAGGATTGCAGCGGGGGAACTGAGCCTTGCCTTCTTCAGCATCCTTCAAGTACGCTGAGTCCTCACACCTTTGCGAAGGAAGTTCCTGCTACTTGGAGCACGTTGATTTATCTGTCAAAATCTCATCATTTTTCCAGATCCAGATCAGAAGCCCCAAGTTATCCCACAATCCACTGCACATGACTCATGTGACCCTAAAATCCCTTCTCTGTTGCAGAGTCTGTCATGCTATGACTCCTTTGCTGGCTTCTCTCCTCACCCACAACAGGATTCTAGCAGATGGGGGTGGAGCTAACTCCTTAATCATCTCTCCAGCGATTAGCTTGGTGATAAACTTGGAATGTAAATTTACTGAAGAAAAGACATGAGGTTGCTTTTTTGATAAGTAATTAAGCTTAATTATTTATTAAGGCCTATAAAAGTTAAGACCTTCACCTAAGTCAAGAGAAACTATATGGTCCAAGTGAACCCAAAATCCACGTTTCCAGAAAAATCACCACCTCCTCCACCACCACAGCTGCGGCCACCGCCCCCCCCCACCAGAGTCTATAATATTTAATACCCTATCAGTGCAGCAGCCCATTCTACTGCAACAACAATACTTTTAACCTTGGATTTGCACAAAACCCTTTAAAAAAAAAGAAAGAAAGAAAGAAAAAGAGCACTTTTGAAATCACATTCCTGAATACTAGAAAAATACAGCTGTCAGTAGTCACATGAGACTTGGCTGTGCCTCATGAAACTCAAGCTGT
Source organism: Mus pahari (assembly GCF_900095145.1). NCBI lineage: Eukaryota > Metazoa > Chordata > Mammalia > Rodentia > Muridae > Mus > Mus pahari. The sequence goes on from NC_034595.1 coordinate 50,549,795, forward strand.
GCTAACAGCGGCATGTGTGGCTGTTTGTTGCTCTATACCACAGGTGTGGAACCAGCACAGCGAGAAGAGCTTCCCACGTTCAGAGAGATGTTTACAGACCAGCAAGTTAGAAGGGACAGAAGTGGCATCCAAACATGACTGATATTCTTTTGATGTCGGCTACATGCAACGCTTTTCTGTCATTGCAGCTAGATTATTTTCTCCCCCAAAGGAGGTGAGACTATAAAATTAGAAAGTAATTTTCATTTTGTGTACTGGTTTTCTGTTATAGAAGAAATGTATTTAGATTTTTTTTTTTAAATCAAATTATTTATCTTAGTGCTCCCTCAAGTTTCCAAACCGCTGAGCAACACGATGCTTCGGGCTGCGTTCTCCTCTCTGAGTCTATCTGGGTAAATTAATTACAAGGCAATCCTCGGGAATTAAGTGTGTTTTAAGTTCAGAGGCATCTGCTCAGAGACTTCTAATGCCGCTAAATAGTCCCTTTGGAGATGCACTCGTTAGTGTGAGTGGTATAATTTTCATTTCCGCTGGCACTGTGGCATATGACTTCTTCGGTTTCAGCTACCCTCTGATTGACCTGTCAAGGGCATAAACCACCCTGAAGATGTTCTTGCAACATTTATGCTTCTCCAGTCAGTTTGAAGGACCAGACTATCTGCGCCATAGAAAGGAAGAACAGATTTCTCCCAATTTCCATGTGAAACATACTCTGTATACACACACACACACACACACACACACACACACACACACACATACACACGGGGGTGGGTGGGGAGGAGTCAGAACTCATAATAGGCTTATTAGGCAACAGAACAAAACAAATAAACATTTTCTTAGATAACAGATATTCCATATATCTGAAGTGGGAGAGCAGAGAGGGGGGTAATCTATGGTGTTGTTAATCTATTATTAAGATAGAAATGCATTTTTAAGCTGAATGCCAATACAATGTTTCCAGGGGAAGGGAGGGGGGGAACACAAAAGATTGAAAATTACATTTTGGATTTTTTTTTTTTAACTTCTCTTCTCTTCTAAAATGAGGATATGGTAAAGTTTATCACCAGATTTTTCCAAAGCCACTGCATAAAGGTCTGCTTTATGTCTATTTTAAGAGAGCAGCTTCCCCTGGTTCAGAATAAGATGAAGCGGAACTCAGTCGGCCCAGCTAGAGCTCAGTTGGCCCAGCTGTAGCAGAGCTACAGGGGAATCTTTGGGAACAACAATCTTTGGGAAGAGCCACTCAGCTGCCACCCTTCTGCCATTTTGAATTTTGAAAAGGTTAAGTGTAGAAAAAAAAAAACAAAACACTAATCTTTTGAGTAAAACAGAGGTAAAGATTTGCTTGAAGCCATTAGTGCATTATCAAATTGTGACTTAAGTCATGTGTGCATTAGTAAATGCACAAGAAGTTAACAACCAGCTGTCCCCATGGACCTGGCTCTGGAATCTCCCCAATGGGCCTTACATTGAAGGTTTTGTCTTCATTCTTGGGAATAGGGGAACTTTTCAGAGGTGAAACCTCATAGAAGGAAGTTAGGTCACTGTGGGGCTAATTGGGACCATGGCCCCTTCTCCTTCTCCTTTCTCTCTCTGTTTCCCAGGCACCCAGAGGTGAACAGGCCACCTGGTCCTCAGTACACATCTGCATCTGCTCCTCCCTCCGGCTCTCAGCCCAGCCCTCCCTCTGGATCCCAGTCCCTACCTGCCTGCTCCAAGAGACAATCCACCTCCGTAGGAGGCAAGTCATCTCCCTTCACCAATTGCCATCTGCCTTACAGGGTCGGCTAGATTCATGAGTACCTTGGGGTTTGCATATTTGTTTGTGTCGTCTTAAAGGAGTTAGACTGTAAAGTCTCTTCCTGAGGTCATTGCCAATTGCTAGGCCTCCCAAACAAGTCAGAGTGCTAGGAGAACTGTCAGATGGTTCTCAGCCTTGAGCAAAAGCATTCACCATCTCTCATATGGCAACCCAAGATCCGTAGTACACGAATTTGGCGATGCGGAGGTTTCGTATCACAAATTTAGGTCCTGGAAATCCGATTGTTCCCAATTGTGAGAAATCTGCAACTTCTCCTTCTGGGCTACTTTGGGTACAAATCTGGTAAGGTCAAGGATGATGTCTAAATTTCTTTGCACTGATCAATAAGCACGGACCCTAGAAAGTTACAAGGGGGTAAATACCAATGAATGATCATCAAAGATCCATGTATTATTTTCCGCAAAGTTATGGCTTAAAAAAAAACAAAACAGTCCAATCATACCAACTGCACAGCCTCCAAAATATATCTATTAATAAAAATTATAGCTGTTATATGAGAGAAGAATAAAGAAACTACAGCTACAATATATCTTACCTTTGCCCAGCTTTTGTAATTAGTGCCTTCTGACAATGTTGTCAAGAATGTTAAGAAATTGGTCACCACATAAGATGAGTAAGTTGTAGGCATAATTTTTTTTTTGCAGCCTACTTTTAATAAGGGTTCAATCTTTCCTCTAGCCCCCCACCCAACAGAGGTCATAGAAGAGAAAAGTTGTTAGGATATGAGGGGATGGGCCTGTTCAGCAATAGTTCTTTGGGGGCGAGCTTGATCTTTGTCAGCAGTTCAGTCCCATAGTAAACACCAAATACAACTGAGCAGCTCCAGTCCAGACCTTTCAGCAAGCAGACACCAGGTGACTGTTGTTCAATCCTGAAAAAACCACCCTGTCTTGCCAACTGGCCTAAGGCAAGGCCACAGAGGCAGCAAGCCTCAGGAGCAGTTCTTGGGCGAGTTGCTTTCAAGGGCAGCGTTACCACAAGTTGAACTCCACAACGCTATGTAAGGCAAACCAGTATATGTGCGTCTTTAGTGAAGAATAGCAAGGCAGAGCAAACCAAACCAAAGCTCAGTGCTCCGCTCCCCCTGTCTGTGGAGTCATACTCAGTCCTTCTTCAAGAGTCCTTTCTCTTGTGTCCATATCCAAACATCCTTGCACCTGTGTCTGCTTCAGGAAAACAGCCTTTCACATGCTTGCTTTAGCAAGTCATCCTTTCACCTGTGTGCCCCAGCAAAATACCATTTGGCATAGCTAACTTTCCGAAGAAACTAGAAGTTTCCACTTCAGCAAGTTTGTTGGGGTTTTTTGATTATAAGGAAAAGAAATTAATTCTACTAATGTAAACAGCGAAAGAATATTCTGAAAAGATTTAGTTTCATAGATAATCTCCCTGATAACTGCAGAAGCAGTTTTGGAAAAGAAAGATAGGCCCCAAGAATCTATGGCCTGAACCCCAAATACATATGCATCAACCCTTCTTGTGATGTTACAGAACTCAGTTAAGAGTCAAGAGTCCCAGTAGAGAAAGGATGATTACCCTAATGTAGGTCCACCCGCTGGCTAAGGAAAGAGAGCCTTGTTTACCTTGATCCCAAACACAACCATGGAATGCAACACACAAAACAAAATGGAAGACATGTCCTATTAATCATCTTTCTCCCCTACCTTTGGCCAGTGGACTAGGAGGGAAGTTGAAGCATTAAATAACCCTAAATAAAGCAGGCTTTGAAAAATCTAAGCCTACAAGCTCCAACCTGTGGTGATGTAGATATATTTACCTTCAGGTCTGTGGAAATTAACATCATTGCAGGATCATGTGGCCAAGGGAACATGCTCACACAAAGGTCAAGACTGAAAAAGAACAAAAAGCCTAGAGTCTCATAATATCTTTCTTGGAATGCCTTCATTGACCTAAAAGACTTCTTCCTAGGCTCCACCTCTGTGTGTGTGTGGTGATGGTGGGGGGGGCACGTATATATACTTGTAGGTGGACGTGTGTGTAGAGACCATAAGTCAATATTGGGTGTCTTACTCAAAGTTTCCCACCTTTTTTTTTTTTTTTTTTTTTGACATTCTCTCTCAGAATCAAGAGCTGAGGGGTTGGTGGACTCAGCTAGACTGGATGGCAACAAATACCAAAGATTTTGTCTCCTCTTCTGAGACTCTGGAATTACAGGCACTTGCTTCTACTCCCAGATGTCTGTTATATGCATTAATCCTGGGAATCTGAACTCAAGCCTCCATTCTTGTATGGCAAGTACTTTTCTGACTGATTCATCTCCTTGGCCCTAAGGCCCCTTTTCTTATAGATTCCATGACCTCCCTAAAGTACCAAGCTGAGGACAAGCCCCTAAGCATCATGAGCCATCAGAATGCAGTTCAGATACGAGACATGGTGTGTTGGTTTGGATGAGAAATGTGTCCTGAAGCCTCATGTATTTGTTCACTGGGTCCCCAGCTGATGGTGCTGTTTGGGGCAGTTTAGAAGGTGTGGTCCCAGGGGTGGAAGCATTTCACAAGGGCATGCTCTGAGTGTTTGTAGTCTCACTCCATATTTAGTTTGCTTTTTGATTTAGTGTTTGTGCTTTAAGATGTGAGCTTTCAGCCTCCTGCCCTGTAGTCATGCCTGCTGTTTGCTGCCTTGCCTCCCCACCATGAAGGACTCTTATCCTCTGTTATCATAAGCTAAGTTCTTTCTTCTATGAGTTGTTTTCTGGTCATGGTGTTTTATAACACACACACACACACATACACACACACACACACACACACACAAGGTAATTAGTATGCATGATCATGTCAAAGCTTCATTTCTTTTATGAAAGAAATCAAGATTATATAATAGGATTTGTATAAGAATTGAAAAGATAGTATATAAATTGCTCAATAAATATTATTCTCTTATTACATCATGAGGATGAGAAAAATAATGAATATGAAAACTGCTTTAAAGGTTGTGATATGCTATTATGCATATGTTGGTAACCGGAGCAATTAGAAAGCAATTAGGAAAGACATTTAAACAAACAAACAAACAAACAGATTTTCAGTAGCTTGAAAAATGACAGAATTCACTGGGAAAGAAATTACTATTTGGTGAGGAAAAACACAGAGTATGGCAGAGAACAGTTTTTGGTTCTCCCAAGCACATTTTCTTCTTGGGTACACAGCTCAGTAAAAAGTTCCAGCATCTCTTGCAGCCATGTGTGGCCATATTGAAGAGCCACGGGATAGAGAAGGCTTAGGTCTCTAAATTCCTGCTTGGAGGAGGCCAATCACTGATCAGGGCCATACATTTGTCATTCTTAAGCAAAAAATTAGTTAATACCTATTATGACAACATACTGTTTTGGTATACAACATATATATGTTGATATGTAGATCTAATGTATTACATTTATTGGTGAGGGGCAGGGAAGAATCCTCACTTCCAGCATTACTGACAATTTAGAATGCTTCTTGCTGTGGAAGTTGTCTGGTGCAGTATAGGATGCTAAGCAGAAATCCCAGATCTCTACTTAACAGATGTCAATAGCCTTCCCTCTTTTTGTGTCCCCTGAAGACAACAATGCCCATGGTTACAGGCCTCTGCCTTAACCATATTGGGGAATTCATTCACTTTTTCAAAACTCTGCAAGCCTGAGCAATAAGAAAAGACTTTCCTAGAAGTAGCAGTTAAACAGTCAAAGACCTGCTTTATGTTGGTCATGATTATGCCTGGTTATCATTGTCAACTCTACAAACTCAAGAGTCCCCTGGGTAATGTCTTCTGGATCTGCCTGTTGAGGTTTACTTTGCTTTATTTTATTTTACTTTATTTTATTTTATTAAGATTTATTTATGTATTTTAGTACACTGTCACTGTCTTCAGACACACCAGAAGAGGGCATCAGATTCCATTACAGATGGTTGTGAGTCACCATGTGATCGCTGGGAATTGAACTCAAGACCTCTGGAAGAACAGTCATTGCTCTTAACTGCTAAGCCATCTCTCCAGCCTGGGGAATTATCTAGATTAAGTTAACTAATGTGGAAAGATGGTCCTACTGTGGGTGGGGCCATGCCCTGACAGAGTCTCCTAGACTGTGTAAATGGAGAGAGGGAGCTGAGCAGCAGCTCCTCCCCTCACTCATCACTCTGTCTCCTGATTGTGAGTGCTCCATGACCATTGGCTTCATGCTCCTAATGGCTTGGCTGCCCGGTCGTGATGCACTGAATGTTGAACTTTGAATGGTGGACTAAAATAAACGCTTTTTTCCCTTGAGTTGCTTTTGTCAGCCTATTATATCCTAATAATGGGAAGGGGGAACCTAAGACAGCAGAGTGTATGCTAAGACTGTGTCTGTGAGTGTGGTACTTTGGATAAAAATGGCCCCCATAGGCCCATAGAGAGTGGTATTATTAGGAAGAATGACCTTGTTGATGTAGGTGTGTGGCTTTATTGGAGCGTGGTGGTAGGGAGGGCTAGGGGCCAGCTTTGAGGTTTCAGATGCTCAAGCCAGACCCAGTTTCTTCCTGCTTCCTGCATCAAGGTATAGAACTCTCAGCTCTTTCTCCAGCACTATGTCTGCCTGAATGCCACCATGTTTCCTGTTATGACAAAAAATGGACTAAATCTGTGATCTATAAGTCAGCTGCAATTAAATGTTTTCCTTATTAAGAGTTGCCATGGTCCTGGTGTCGCTTCACAGTTATAGAAACCCTAAGACAATGAGCGAGTTTTCTGAGTTATTTCTGTGTTGGTTTGGTTTTTGTCAATTTGATACAAGTTACCAGTATTTGAGGGGAAGCACTCTCCACTGATAGAATGCTTTGTAAGAGTGGCCTGTAAGAGTCTGCTGGGTGTTGTCCTGATTAATGATTGATGTGGTAGGGCAGCCCACTGTGGGTAATGCCATCCATAGGCAGGTAGTCCTGGGTTGTATAAGAAAGCAGCTAAGGAAGCCACAAGGAACACATCAGTAAGCTGTGCCCCTCCATGATCTCTGCTTTCATGATTCTGTCTTGAGTTCCTGCCCTGACTTCTCTCATGATGGATTGTAACCTGGAAGTATAAGATGAGATAAACCCTTTCCTCCCTGAGTTGTTTTTGGTCATGGTGAGGTAGCACAATAGAAAGGTAACTAAGACAATTTCTAATTATTACAACTTGTAAATATGACTACATATTTACATACATACATACATACATACATACATACATACATACATACATACATACATACGGGGTATTTTGAAGCCACTGTTGCTCTGTGGCTGGGTTAGTGAGGAGCCCAGGACCCTGCTCAGATCTCCAGCCTCTGCAGTCCTGTTTCCTGATGCTCTATTCCCAGGCTTGGCAATAGGTCAGATGTGTCTGGGTCTTGCCCTCTCTTCTTCCCCTCTAGTACAGGAACAAAAGGATCTGATGGTGTAGATACTTTAGCATAAACTCCTTCCACTGAACAGCTTTTAACTCATCTCCATGGAGTAAACAGCAAGTGGCCATATGTGCGCTCTCTCCTAACCATGACACAAAGCTTTTCCTTTTTTCTAAAATGCTCACATGATAAAATTTGTTTCTTTGTTTCAATGGATTCCACTCTCTAGCACTGTGCTAAGAGCATAGTAGAGAACCCAGGAGATGTGCTGGCCAGGGTTCATCCTGGGTGTTTTTATGGCAAGTCAGCAGACCGTGTTCATCCATAGCCTTTCCTCCTCAACTTTGAAACATACAACATTTTAATATAAAAAAAAGTGTAAAAATACAGACAAAAAACTTTCAAAGAAGGTACTGCCTTTCCTGCCTTTTCTCTGCGTTGTAGGTTGCACAGCTGGGGCACTTCACAGTGCCTACAACTCACACCAACTATAATCCACATAGGCCAGAACTTGCAAGGGCCAAAATCATACTTACATTGAGCAAAATACATCTGATCGAAACATGGAATTTTTCACAAATTTCTTATATACTTCCCTTTTATGATTAAAGATTCACACGTGTTCATCATCCTACTTGTGAGATTTGTTTGTTGTTTTTTTATTTTTGTATGATTATAAATACCTTATGTGTAGATGAACATTAAAACTGGGACTGGAATAAGAGGGAAATCTATATAAATTGTGGAATCTTAAAAAAGTAAACCATGGGCCACCAGTAGGAGAGAACCAACTCTAGCAAGTTGTCCTCTGACCTCACAAATATGCTATGACACAAGCATGTTCCCATAGATGAGAGAGAGAGAGAGAGAGAGAGAGAGAGAGAGAGAGAGAGATGATAGATAGATAGATAGATAGATAGATACATACATACATACATACATACATACATACCTAGAAGATTGATAGAGAGTAGATAGATAATAGATAAATAGATGATAGGAAGATAGATAGATAGATGATAGACAGACAGACAAACAGACGTCAGAGGTAAAAACCTTTTAAGTGAAGCACAAGATATAATTAAGAATCAAGACATCTTGAGGTTCACATCCACTCTGCCGTTACGCATTAACTTGCCACTGCCCTAACAGCATAGGAAGCTATGAGCTTATTATCCTTGATTTCAAAAGAAAAACACCAACCAAAGAGGAAGAGGTCCTGTGTGTGTGTGTGTGTGTGTGTGTGTGTGTGTGTGTGTGTGTATTTCAAGGATTACTGTCCTTAACAGTGAACACTACTGGGGAAACCAAAGCACAATCACTATTTCTGAACAGTTACCCCATTAAACTTTCACACAAATGTGGCCTTCCATCACATGCAACTTCACAGGGGACAGGTGGAACCAGCCAACACCCCTGAGTTATCAGCACATATAACAGTATTATGGATGTACGTATGTACGTATGTACGTATGGATGGATGGATGGATGGATGGATGGATGGATGGATGGATGGATGGATGGCTGCATGCATGTATGTATTATTCTGTGCCCACCCTAGAAGCACATGTGTCAATCTGTTCTCCAGCTGCACCCATACTTGTCTTGGGCAGTCTAAGCTAGCAACAGCACAGCATCATTCATGCAGAAAGCCCAGAGTAATCAAAGAAACATTAACAGGAACTGGGTCTACTAAGGAATGGGAGGGGGCAATATCTCTAAGAATTCAGATTACCCTACTGTGTTCATTGGACCCAGGAAAAAGTCCTTGCCAGCTTGCCTAACCACATACATTGCTGATGGAAGAAGGGATCCAGGGCCCGCTGCCCAAGAGGAGTCTCCTCAGAGCCGGAGTAGGCGTCTCCAGCTAGAACTTGGGGATGGTCTGAGAAAGTTCCATCCCTGAAAGATGGATACCATTGATCATTTGTTCCTAGACACAGTGCACTTCAGGCTCATTTTGCTTTGTAATTAAGAAGAAAGCCAGAAACATCATTTACACATTAAGAATTTAATAGATATATTTTTCTAGCTTTATGCATTAGCACAGGACAGCCCATTAATGAAATAAGTCTTCCTTCAGGGTCAATTTAGATGGCTGTAATCTTCTGCAAATATATTGCAAATGAGGATCATTTAATGATCTTAAAACTAACTGCCAGGAGAGGATTGTTATAACTCTCCAGACAACAAGAAGAGACCAGCTAGGGGGACAGTGTCCTATCTTTCACTTAAGACATATTTGATTTTTGGTTACTGCATCTTAAAATTTGCTTATTCCATCTTCTGTTTTGGCTTATCTCAGATAGCTGGCTGGCTGGCTGGCTGGCTTAGTTCGAGTTCAGGAAATCTTAGGGAAGTATTAGATTAACATTTTGCATAGCTAGTAGGAGGATGACTGGGGCCTCTGCTCAACTCCTCATAACCTAACCCAGCCCATTGCCTGCTGAAAAACTTCTCTGCCTGACTGTTCTGTCTGATATACGTACCTACTAGCATGACAGTACTTAGCATGTGTGCAGCAGCCATGATTTTGAAAAGTCATTCACATGTTTGATCTTATTTACTCCGGAGACCAGCATCAGATGACAGGCATGAAGCAGGTAACTTCCTTTTCATAACTACAAAAGAGTCTGGGGGCCAAGGGACCAAGTGCTGGTCTCCCCCTCACAGCCACATTTTTATCTCCCCAGTAAAGAAACACTATGAATCATGCCTTCTGACTCTTGATCCAGTCTCTATTGTGTCCCCTTGGCAACCCAGGCACCTTTGCAGAGCACTAATCTAAATGCCATGTAGGCTTGGAGGAAAATGTGTTTCCTCAGAAAATGTATAGCCTAGCTAGAGAAAGCCAAAGACCCCCCCCCTCAAAAATATAGATCAGAATTGATGTGTCTGTGGTCATTATCGAATCAGTGGGCTACACAGAGTGTTTGCACGTTTATGGAGAAGCTGTGGTACACAGCAGTGATGGATTGCATGCTGTGCCAGCTCCCAGGCTTCAACTCCAGCACTCACATATATGAAAAGGCTCACGACATAAAGAAATATGGGGAATGGAGAGATGGCTCAGCAGTTGAGGAAAAGACCCAAGTTCAGTTCCCAGCACCAACATCAGGTTGCTCATAACCTGTAACTCCAACCCTGAAGATTCACTGCCCTAGTCTGGATTCCAAATGCATGGTTGTGCATAGACATGCCTCACATACATATGTACATAAGAGCAAAGTTCCAATTTCACAGCACTTTACAAACTCAGCCACAAGGGTTTTGAGAGGTTGGGGGACAATCCAGAGAGCTCATGCTATTTCACTAGCAGAACCTGAACACAAGCTAAGATCCCCCCTGAACCTGGCTCTGTACACTCACGCTGGACCCACGGGATTCACTGCAGAGGCCTTGAGGAGCCTCAGGAGATTCAGCATCTTTTCCTCCCCTTTGATGAGTCGCTAAAGAGCACAGAAGGAAGCGAGTGCTTGCTAAGCCACACTACCACCTCTGCCTGGCAGGGACGCTCCCTACTCTGCCTGGAGTTGCCTGGGGGCTTTCAGATGAAAGGTCCTTATGTGTCTTGGGTTATCTTTGTTAATAACTGTGTCTTAGCACAGCATTGCCACCCCATGAACATCCTCCTTCATCTCCTTCAGAGAATCCACTCTTGCCGTGTGGGGTTTACTGGAAGCTAACCTTCAAAGTCAGGCACTCGAGCTAAGTGTATTTTAAACCATGCAGTGTCACATTAAAGAGAAATGGCAGTCGTTCTGCCCTGGAAACTGCTCCCCGGCATGGCATTACTTTAATTCACTGGCTCCTTGTAATCAAGGCCTAATACACGGCACCTTTAAATAAGTCTTACACACAGCCTGCATTGTTCCAATCAATTGGACTACTTAAATCAGAGAGCTGGAGGGCTAACTGGAGGCGCTCCGAGCTTCCCTCTGTTTTATGGCTCGACCTCAGATAAGATGTGTGGAAAGGTCAAGGCAGCATGTAGGCTTTTGCATTAAACAGCAGAACGCTAATTAGTTTTAGTGACAATGGGGTTCTGTTACTGTGTTCTAATATTTTGATGCTTAGTTTTGTTTGAAACCCCCCACAACAATACACAAAAGCTCTTCTATCTTCCTGCTCGGCCTGTGTCCGGGTTTTTTCAACCCCGCATCTGTTTGAACTAAGCGTATATGGTTTCCAAGACTTAATTTCAAAACAGACTTTGGAAAGGAGTAATCAAAAGACGATGTGTGGGGCGCACTGTTCCGTGAAGAGTCTAGTATATTTGTCTCAAGCAGGATTTCAAGTTTCAAATGCAAACTGTGTTAAAATCCACCACCAATGGTTACTTAACATTATGGGTGTTAAGCATACTGAATTATAAAATAGTAAACATTAATTTTTTTAGTGTTGAATGTTTTAGAAAGAATTTTCTCGTTCCTGAGTTCAAAATTTTATTTAAGAGGGCCAATGATACAGTTCTTCTAAACTAGACCTATAATACAGTTCTTCAAAAGCAGACCTAACTATTTTATTTTTTCATATATATATATATATATATATATATATATATATATGTCTGTATTCTTGCCCTTTTGCTACATTCTGAAACATTCTCTAAGGAACAAATGAAGAAAATAATAGTGTTTGAGATACTGTTGTCAAAACGACATGTGTTCAGAAATGCTAACAATTATAAGTAAAGTAGTTTACGATGTGCAATATGCCTTTTGTAAAGTAAATAGTAAACCTAATGGATTTTCTCAGCTGACTCTGACAGAGTTGCTGTTCCTGGTGGAAGAGCACAGCCTGGGAACCCAGATACTCCATACCACTTCCGGGTGTCACTCAGTTGGAGGGCAGAACTTAGCGCGCCTGTCTATTCAGAGGGAACTGGCCTGCTTCTCTCATGATGTCTTCTGAGGCTGGTGAGATTCCAGTGCACAGCCCCTTCCAGCAGGTGTGAGAAGCTGGGCCCATCACCACCAGCAGAAGCAGCAGCACCACCACAAACACACACATACACACACACACACACACACACACTCACACACTCACACACTCACTCATACTCTAATGCTGTTCTCTCATGGCACTACAAAGCATCTAATCTGTGGAAAGGAACAGTACCACCCCATTCATCTCTATTCTCTCTTCTGTGGGTCAACATAAACTGAATTTCCAACCAAATCTATAGTTTTACACCCAAAATCTATACAAGACTGTCCCTGTCGGCATTTCATCACACACATGAAGCCACACTGAGGAAGTGACTATAGGTTTAAAAAAAAATTGCAACAAATTCAGAGAAGGGCTGTTGAGAAGAAGAGAGTGTGAGAAGAGAGGGTAGATGAGGGTGGGCAAAACCTAATGCATACAAGTATGAAACTGTGAAAGAAAAACATAAAAGTCTCGTTGACACAAAACCCCAGCTCTCACCTCAAAGGGAACAAGACTGAGTGACCTTGTCCCGGGAACGCAGATACGCTTTGCTCCCAAAACAGTGTTCCAATGTGGGGACAGTCACAAAGCAAGGTGAGTTAAATGACACTGGTGGGAAGCGAGGAAGTCTCTGCTGTATAGTGCAGATGCTATCTGATGGCATCCTTGATCTTTGTGGTGGTGGAAGCTGTTTGTTAACACCCCCTTACGGTTCCATGTACCGGTTAGGTTAGATACAGAGATGGGCGATGAGTAAATAAGACTTGATATAACATTCCAACTTTGAGCAATCATGGATGTTTTAATCCATGAGCGTTGTAGAAACTTTAACGCAAGTGTGGATTTTTTTTTTTTTTTTTCTTTCTGGAAACGTGAGAGTTTGTAGCCCTTCATCTTGTGAAGATATTTTTTTCTAGATAACTCAGTGCACTGCTGATTGGTTTACTCTCTGGTCCAGACAAATCAAAGCAATGAGAATATCAAGAAGGGTGGAAGCATTCCCTCCTGTGTACTGTCTTGACGGAGTGCCTTCTTCAAGATTCTCCTTATGCCTTTGCAATGCCACTGGGAGGAAACCAGATCTGAAGAAACACATCCAACAAGAAAGCCAATTTATTTTTAAAATTTATTTCATTTTCATCTATGTATTTATGCAAGTGTATAGGATTCCCCCTCACTGGATCCCATGAAGTTAGAAGTACGGACAGCTGTGAGTTGTCCAACATGGATGCTGGGAACTAAACTCTGGTCCTCTGTAAAAACAAGCTCTCTAAACTTCTAAGCCATCACTCCAGCCCCAGCAAAGCTAGTAGTATCACCAACAGTAAGAATGCCATAGGCTGTTCACCATGGGCCAGGCACCATAATAAACACAGGAGCCAATTAATTAGCTTTATCCTATTAAATGTTTATTGCTTGTAGTCTTTCTTTTGTAGAAGAGAAACCTAATGCTCGGAGCAATCAAGTAAATGACTTAAGGTTGTACTGCTCACTGAGGCAGCCGGGGCTCTAACTAAATCTGCTCAGTCTCTTTGCCACAACATTATGTTACCTCGCAGAACCAGTGACTTGACCGTCTCCATTTACATTCTGAACTATTTCTGAACATCTCCGAGTATTTGCCCTGTGATGACCCCTACCAAAACAAGATTAGACGGCATTTTTTCTGGTTCATGTAATTTCAATACTTAGAAGAAGTGAGACTTACATCTTGAGGAATCTTTCCCTTAAAGACCAGGAATGAACACAGAACGTCTATCGTCAAGGGAGCTGTACAATTTTAGCATGTTATCTAGTTGAGTCTTAACGTTCTCTTCTGTAAAATGACAGTAATATTAGCCACCTTCCAGGCCACTGGCAAAGAAAACAGCTAGCGATTTCTCAAACACTCTTTAGCTAGGTGTGATGGGGCACACCTGTCATCTTAGCACTCAGGGTATGAAGGCTGGAAGAGCAGGTGCTCAAGGACAGGGCTATGCAGTGACTTTGAGGTCAGCCTGAGCTACATGAGAGTCTGTCTCAAAAAAAAACAAGCAAACTGAAACACTGAATTTCTCCTAAGTGCTATACAAGAAGCTATATTGTCTCCTTTCTATTATCTTACTTCTATCTTTTTATTTTTAAGATTACATAAACTGAGCATTGTGGCACAGCCTATAATACCAGATACATGAGAGACCTAGGAAGGAAGATTAAAAAGTCCAAGGCCTGCATGGGCTACAGGGCTAGCCTGGGCACCTTGGAGAGAGTGACTATCTTGTTTCAAAATAATAATTGTTTTTTTAAGGGCTGGAGAGTAAAGAGTACCTTCTTCAAAATAAAGAGTTTGTCTCTCACACATGTGGGTGGAATATGTTTAATAGGTTTAATCCCAGCACTACTGCTACCCAAAATAAATAAAAATGGCTATAATCCTTCATTTAATCCTTCAATAATCATCTGCAGGTTTTCTTATCCTGATATATTTATCTATTCATCCCAAGAAAGTTAGCATCAGCTGGGTCTGAAGGTTTTCTTACTGAGCCCTGACTGTGGCATGAATGGCGATGCTTTTGGGGGATTGCAATGGATGGGAAGCTGTCTGGTGGCTTTTGGCTTTAGTTTAGCCTTTGATGTTGGTGGCACAGATACAGG
>NC_034595.1:50565022-50593279 GCF_900095145.1 Mus pahari
TCTCTCTCTCTCTCTCTCTCTCTCTCTCTCTCTCTCTCTCTCTCTCTCTCTCTGTAATGAAAATGTACTAAAACCTCTGAAACTGTAAACAGACCCCAATGACATGCTTTCTTTTATTCAAGTTGCCTTGGTCATGGTGCCTCTTCACAGCAATAGAACAGTGATGAAGACAACATATATTTAAAAAAAACAAAACAAAACAAAACAAAAAAAAACAAAACCCAACAGCGGAAAAACAAAATATCTTTCGGATAAATTTTGCCATTAACTGGGCAGAGTAGACTCCTTGCTGACTCTTGCACCCTTGCACACACATCAGAACTTGTTAATCATGTACATTTTGCCCCAAGTTTTTCCTCCTTTTCTCAAAGTTTTCAGATCTACTTATCATTACTCATTAATTCACACAACACCAGGATCTGCTCCAGGTGCTCATACTCAGCAGCAAAATAAAAGAACAGTGACAGAGAAAACCCTGACTCAGAGGAGCTGTCCTTCTAGAGCAGGGATCTGTCACTTACCCTGACCCAGAAACCTGTCCTTCTAGAGCAGGGATCTATCATTTACCCTGATCCAGAGACCCTGTCCTTCTAGAGCAGTGATCTGTCAGTTCTTACATCATCAGCATAGAGTGACACATTGTGCATGTGGACTGAAGACTGGGATGGCCAATGGCAGGAGGCTCCACACAGGGTTCCCTCTGAGCCTCACCTTGCTGGGAAGCCACACACAGGCCTCTGCTTTCTGAGTAACAGCTTTGTGTAGTGGGTTACTCTGAGCTACTCTGCTTAGGGTTTCATCAAGGACACTGGGAGATGGAACTACAGACTGTCACAGGGGCCACCCAGCCTCAGCAGCTCTATGGTTCAGTCTCTCTGGCTGTTTGTCATCATCCCCTGAAGCCTAGCACCTCAGCCATCCTCCTTCTTCCCATGAAGGTGACCAAGAAGATGGCACACAAAAGCATATCTGGCTCCGAAGACCTGGGTAGGTTTTCAGAATAGTCTAGACTGACAACTTAGAGAGGGGAGGAAAAAAAAAAAAAAAAAAAAAAAAAAAAAAAAAAAAAAAAAAAAAAAAAAAAAAAAACAAGCTGTATTTTAACCGTGAGTAAATTATTTTTCAAGAATGCAGCAACTGGAGCATTGCGTTCCCCAATATATCTTGGTTCCCAACTCAATATTTTTAATTACTTGCCTTTATTGGTCAGACAAAATGTAAAGTCAAGTTTCAAGCAATCCCTTTTATTGGACTAATGGGAGAATATTGACAGATAGGCTTTGGGGATACAGAAAACGCACCTCAAGGTCAGTGAGGGATTGACTTCAAGGAAAGGATTTCTGTAGGCAGAGAAGCCTCTGCGTCGATACAGAACAGTTTGCCCAATAAAGGGTATTACTCAAAACATGGCTTGGCCCCTGCTTTGACATCTCAGAGCTACAGTGCACTAAGGACGTTGTTATGAGGGGCGGAGCGTCTGCAGAAAGATCGTGGCATGATCTTTCTGAACTTCCTTTTCCTCACCTCTCCTGTCTGGGTAAGTGCGTTGTTAATGTTGGTTGGACCACTTTCAATAGCTGAGAAGTATGGTAAAATATGTGATATAATTACTGATTGCTAATATGCCCAAATTATTAGTGGCAATAAACTGAAGCTAACAGATAACAGAAAGACACCAACACCAATAATCATCCTGGGGATTCCTTTGAATTCCTACCCTCGTACTGATTATTTACAATATCAGTTTAGCTAAGTGATCCTGAGTGACCACTGAAGGTGGTGCCCCAGTTCAAAGACAGAGCTACACTCACCCAATGCCTTTCACAAGAGTCCTGCATTCTGTTCCAGAAAAAAACTGTTAGGTTCCAAGGAGGCTCCTAGTTGATAGTGGAACAGTTCCCTTCGGGTCCTTTGGGATAAAATCCAGACAAATTGCAAAGAACCCATACTTTCTGACTTCTATGAATCCAGACTTGTCTGTGTAGATGGATATTAATGCCTCATAATTGAAAACCCATCATCTTCAAGTAACACAGAAGATTAACCTTTCTACACCAGTTTAGTGTATTTGATTAAATAATTATAACACCCATCCCAGTAACAGAAGCTGAATCAGTTATTATTTCTTATAAATGCTGCTCATTCTTAAAATTTCACTTGCGTGTATATGTATGGTACATATGTGTGTGTGTGTGTGTGTGTGTGTGCTTTTGTACGTATATGTATGTATTTACATGTGTGTAGGTATATGTGATTGTGTGAGTGTGCATGCTATATGCTTGCCTGCCTGTGGAGGTTCAAAGGTGATATTGGATATTTTCTCAATTACTCTCCTCTTTATATATTGAAGCAGGGTCTCTCCCAGAACCTGGAGCTAGCCAGTTTACCCCAGGGATACCTCCTCATGCTTCTGAGAGCTGGGATTACAGGGAACCATTATGCCTATAAAGCTTTCATGTGGGCTCTGGGGATCTGATCTCCTGCCCTCGTGCTTGCTAGGCGAGCACTTTATCTCCTGAGCTACCTCCCCAACCAGAGCTGCTCATTTAAAAACAACTCACTGGACAGTACATTTGGCAACAGCTAGCTCCTTTTTGACAATGCCCTTCCTATTAAAAGAAGTAACTCTCAAGGCTGAGTTTTCAAAGGAACTTCCCAGCACCGCACTGGACATTTCTGAGGGTTGTTCTCGAGATCCCTGTCAACAGAAGATCATTTAGACTAAATCAGCCGAGGGCTTCAATAAATCAACTGGTTTTAGGGATTTTATTCACTAATGAAATCCATAAACTCAAATATGTTGATGTCTCACACTCATTATAGAGCTAGGATCCCACCCCCACCCCACTCCTTTCAGCAGACTACACAACGCCTTCCAATATTGAGATAGCCAGCCACCAGGGAGGAAGCTTCCTGAGCAGTCCTAACTCGACTTCTCGGTGCCTTGCAACCACACTGTGTGGTCTTTAGAATTAGGGTTTTACCACCAACTTCTGGGGGCAACCAAGAACAATGACTATAGCCCATATGGTTTCAAGGCTAGGTGCTCCACGACACCCTTGACCAACAACTCAAGGAGAAGCTTCCTTCAACATCTCAGATGATTTCATACTCCAGTCAAGCCTCCCCTAGAGGAAGGGAGGACACCCTCTGCATGTCACATCTGTAGAAGCAAAAGCATACTCCAAAAGGACTTGGGCATCTAGGAGAGTGAGTGTTGAGGAGATGGGTGGAGACTGACTTGGGGAGGCAGGCTAATTCTCTTCAGGTTTGCTGTTTTGATCAATCCAAAGCTTAGTTTTAGCAAAAATGCTGTCATTTTTCTCACCCAGAAAAGAGCTTGGCTTCTCTCTTCTTTTGTAGTGTCTCTGCAGGCTGATGGCAAGACTCTCCACCCCACAAGAGCAAGTGCATCCAAATGAAAAAGAAATGGAGTTAAGTGAAGCAAAGCTAAGGGCAGGGACAGAGAGAAGAGTTTCAACGCTGAAGTATTAAGAAATCAATACTTCTACACACAAGACTCAATAGCACCCTCTGGCCGCTGTTTCATTTGAGATGCAAAGAGAGAACAAAAGCAATGACAGCGAGAAACCACAGTTTGCCTTTCTCATTCTCGCCCAGTGACAGCGCTGAGCTTGGCTGGTTTGTGTTCACAGGCAAATAAACACCCTGGGCGCCAAAGGGAGTCAGGTACCTCTAGAAGTAGGATTTTTATTAACGTTGTAAAATTCAAGTGCAGACTTAATCACAGAGATAAAATATTAGATACACTTTTCTGTTGCTGTGACAAAGTACCATGACCAAAAGCAACTTGGGGAGAAAGGGTTTACTTCATCTCACATTTGCAGGTATCATTCCTTCACAGGGAAGTCAGGGAGGGAACTCAATGCAGGAGACCATGGAGGAATCCTGCTCTTTGGCTTGCCCCTCATGACTCATTCAACTTGCTTTTTTATACTGTATAGGACTATCTGGCCAGGAGTGGTCCCACCCACAGTGAGGTGATCCCTCCTACATCAATCACTAATTAAGAAAATGCTCCACAGCCTTGCCTGCGGGCCGATGGATCGTAGGAAAGCATTTTGTCAGTTGTGGTTCTCTTGGATAACTCTAGCTTGTGTCAGGATGACCTATGAACCAAGTAAGACACACAGACACTACACCTTTGGTCGGCCTTATGGGTTGATCCTGCAGCGAGAGCTATGGGGCTATTGCCTTCCTCATCTCTTCAGAATACACGTGACTGACCAGGCTCAAGAGAATCATCCATTTCAATCATACAGTTTTCTACTCATCTTGTAGCTAGGATTTCTAAAGTTGTTTGTGATGCATGTGACTCCGTATACCAATACTCTTTTTTATGAAGCTAATGAGTTTTTTTTTTTTATCAGTTCTGCTTTTCCTAAGCAAATGGTAAGAACATGACCGATGAAAAGCCATAGATAACCCTGAGAAATAATCGTCAACAATTAAGAATCACTTTATTAGTGAACAAGCTGTCCTTCATGAAACATGTTACAAGGCTTGCTCTGCATGTGAGAAACAGCAGAGGGATAACACATTCCTTTTTGAAACTGGCTGTATCCACACTGTAGAATATGCCTTTGTGGAATACATAAAACAAGTCTTTCTAAGACCCCCTTTGGGACCTCTCCTGATTCTCTACATAGAGACACTTCCCACTCCTGTTATTTATTCTTTCCAACAAATATTTGCTAAATGTCTGCTTGTGTCAGGCTTTGTGATAAATTCTGGGCTCACAGCAGTGGATTTAATAACTTGGCCGCTGCCCTGACTTCGGGTGTTGGAATTACAGTTAGGGGCAGGTACACTTGTACCACAGAAGGACATCATACCGGGATGAGGAGGGATGTGTGGGAATGCATAGGGACACTTAATCTAGTCTGGAGAGTTAAGAAACTTGCTTGGGGGGGGGGGGTCATAAGTGAGAGCTGAGCCAAGACAAAACAGAGATGTGAGTGCAAAGACCAAAACCAAGATGTGGCCTCAGGAGTGTATCACGGCTTTAAGAAGTGTTGTGGGCAATTTCTTATGTCAGCATGTATGCACTCACTGGTAAAGCTTTGCTCCTAGTGTGTCTGTAAGGATATTTCCAGAAGAGATTTCTACAGAGATCTGCATACTGATTCAAAGAGATCTACCGTTCCCAATGTGGGTGGACAGTAGACCAATGACAGCAAGAGCCAATTGGGTCTCTTTTTGTGACCTGGGGCTCCCAGCTTCTCCGGCCCTCAGGCATCAATCTCTCCACACCCAGCCCTTCAGGGTAGAGTCAGGACTTAAACCTTTGGCCTCCTGACTCTTGAGTCTTCAGGTTTGAGCTACAATCAGCTTTTTCTATAGCTTACAGAGTGAGCCTTGACCTTCATAAACACTCAGTGTAATGCCTTATTATAGAGATCTACTTGTCTGCCTAATTTACCTGCCTTCTATTGTTTCTGGAGAATTCTGACTAGTAAAGATGGATTTCAACAATGCCATTAAAAAGACTGGAAGAGAATGGGGCTGACCTTTAAAGCAGATCATTTCAAAGTATCATGGAAGCGCCTAGCCCAATATATAGTGTGGGACGTGGGAAACATCCTGGAATCAGAGAGCCAGGTTCAAGACCAGCACTATGATCCCTGTAAGTCAGGAGTCCCAACAGGAACCACTTAGTCTGAGGACGTGCCTGGGTGTTTTCCCCTTTGCTTAAATTGGAATTAAAATGTGCTTGCTTGTTTCACAGTGGTATTAGGCTCAAAAGTACCTAGGAATATACTTTTAAAATCATAGAACATTATACAAACATTAGCTACTGTTCTTAAAACTAAAGCAGAAATGGGCTAGGAGAGTTAATAGGATTTAGATACAAGAAAAAAAACATAGATTATGAATATAAAGTGAAAGATAGCTCTCTTCCGTGCTAAGGTAATAGCCAAAATTAATTTCTCAAGACCTGGGAAATTTGCCAGAAATATATAAAAGAGGTACAAAAATCTTCCTTAAAAAAAAAGAAAGAAATTTAAAATGTGATTAAAAAAATAATAAAAAAGCATTGCTCCGAAGGAGGAAAGTCGGGCTCCCTATTTAAGATGCCAAGAGGGAATATACTATCTCGAGCCTTCAGTACACACATGAGCAGAGCACACAGATGCTTGGTGGCTAAAGCATTTATCTGGTGCCTAGACTTACAGAAGGAACCAAAGCTTGCCAGATTAATAATGAAGATGCAAAGCCAAGAATCGGATAACAAGCCGGGCATGGTGGCGCACACCTTTAATCCCAGCACTCGGGAGGCAGAGGCAGGGGATTTCTGAGTTCGAGGCCAGCCTGGTCTACAAAGTGAGTTCCAGGACAGCCAGGGCTACACAGAGAAACCCTGCCTCGAAAAACCAAAAAAAAAAAAAAAAAAGAATCGGATAACAGAGATATGACCATGTAGAGCAGGATGACCAATGGGAAAGAAAATGTGAGCGAGAACACGGAGTGCCATCACAAACTGCAGGCGGACTGACCATTTCCCCTGGGCTTGCGGCTCACTCGAACTATACAGGGCATTTGAATTTTTTCTTTTTAATTTCTTCTTGTGTATGATATGTGTGCTGTATGCTTGAGATGTGTGTGTACAGTCACAGGTAGCTAGAGGTGTTAATTAAGACATAATTCAAAGGAGGCATTCAGTACCTCGGAGGCTGGCATCCCAATATCACTATCATGAGACTCTTCATCACAAAAGTAAGTTCCATGTGTGTCATATGAGTGTCAGAGACTATTCTGTTTTATGTACACAATGCCAGTCACAACTTTTCTATTATCAATATGATTTATATGTGTGTATGTATATATATATTACATATATATAAACCTTTCTATTATCTATAGCTATCTATATTTCATAGATATAGCTCTCCTGTTATCTTTATGTATATAATCTTTCCATTATGGATATGATATATGTATATATGTGTATGTATATATATCCTAGGTTAAGGTGATGAAGATCCTGTGGGTCAGAGAAACAAAGAAATTCCTACAAGGTCACACAGCTTCTGAGTGTCTGAGTCACTGAAATGATCATGACCTTTTCATGGAAACCAGAAACAGAGAAGGCAGTTGTGACTATTAGAGGGATTTCCCAACATGCCAGTGCAGAAAGATGAGGAAGGAAGAACAAGGATTTCTTGGAATTAAGGAAGAAGTTTTAGTGGAATGAGCCATACGTTGTCTTAAAGAGCACACCCACATAGAGTGCCTGAGGATTGAAATGATGGTAAGCTATCTGTGAAGACTGTGTAAGCCTGTGTTCGGGGTCTCCGTGTCCATATCAGAGGCCAAAGCAGACCAGGTGACCACACTGCCACAAGGAAGAGGCAGCAAGAACTAGACTGACACAGGGTTTGTCCAGGACTCCTGAAACAGCAGAGCCGATAGAGAAGCAGGGTCCATAGGGATGTGGGGGCATTGTGGTAGGCACATAAAAGCTGAACTAGCGTGTATTGAGACTGGAGGGCAGACGTTGAGCCAAGTGCTTTGCATAGAATTAGGAGCTGATGTGTCCAGCTGTCTGCACACAAAGCTTCCCACCTGGCTTACAGGCTTAAAGGACGTGGGCCAGGAGCCACTGCTGACTTACGGGCAGACAGGATCAACAGTGAGAAGCAAACAAGCTTGGCAGTCCTGGCTATGGTATTATGTGGTTGCTGATCTCTACAATAATACAGTTTATGCTCTAGTGTGTGTGTGTGGGGGGGGGGTACCAACATGGAACTTTCAAATGAAAGGTGGGCAGGAAGAGGAGATTGTAGATGTTCTACTTAGCTTTGGAAGTTTGGTTCCAGTGTAACCTCCTCCCTGCCCCAATACAGTGTCCCACTTTCTCATCTTGGGCAGGTACGTAACAAGGCTGAGATTGCTTCTTCCTTCTTCCATTCAGTCAACATCTCATGTCTACCTGGCACTGTCCTAGGCACTGGGGGTGAGCCAGGGAAGGAAGAAGTAGACACAAGCCCTGTGCTCAGGAAACTTGGATATTTTCAAATTTTTATTTTATTAATTATTATATGATACATCCATTTGTGTGTACTTACATGCATACAAATACGAATTAGTATGAACACACGTGTGCTGGTGCCTGAAAGGGTTAGAAGATGTTAGAGCCCGTGGAGCTGATGTTACATGCAATTATGAGCTGCCCAATATATGCCTTGAGAATTGATGCCTTTGGTCCTCTGAAAGAGCAGCAAGGGCTCTTATTCACAGAGCCATCCCTCCAGCCCAGGAGATGTGCTTTGAACCGGGTTTGAGAGACAACCACAAAAGGTTCGAAGTGATCTGTGCCACCCAAAACTGCTGTAGGGATGGAGATCAGGGTGACAAGGGAAACTAGTTCATGGTCAGAGGAGCCTCTACTAATGAATCGGAACCTGAGCAGAGATCCAAATGAAATAAAAGAGCAACTGTTCAAACCTTTGTGGGGAAAAAAAAAAACATTCCAGGCAAATGGGATGCTATATACAAAGGCCCGAAGGTGGGAGTGTACCCCTTGTATATAAGAAAACAGGCTCAGGATGGTGAGCGTGTGCTAAGGCTGGAGGTGAGGTCTGAGGGTAACTGGGGCCATTAGGTATGTTTGGTCTTTGTAGCCATGGAATGTTCTGAGCAGCTGCCAATTGAACAAAACACTAGAGAGGAGAGAGTCTCATCTGCACTAGCTACTCAGTCACCAGGACTTTCTAATTACTATTATTTCTCAGACATCATGACAGTGAGGTAAGAAAGGGCATTAGGATTTAAAAAGAAGATTTATTTTTTATTTTAATGTGTATGAGCATTTGTTTGTATATACAGATGTGGACCACGAGCACCCAGTGCCGTTGAAAGCCAGAAGGGTTGCATCCCCATAACCTGGAGTTGTAAACAGTTGGGACCCGAACCCTGAGAGCCTACGTGGGAGAGCAGCCACTGCTCCTAAGTGCCGAGCATCTCTCCAGCTCTAGGATTGGTTCACTGAAGAGGAGAGAAAAATGTCACCAACCCTCAAAAGCAGAGAACTAACTCATTCTTTTGATTTCACCACATGCCATGTGTTTGTGGCCATATTTGGATCATATCCTCCTAGAACCAGAGAGGCATAGGAATAATAGATTAGGATTTGAATCTCTTTGAGAAAAAAAAAAAATATTTCCAAAGAGATCTGAGTAATGATAATACCAGTTGACAATGTAGATAGAAAAAAAAAAAAATCCCACGAGGCTCCACCCTAGATGTTCTCTGCAGGGGTGAGGCCTTGAATGGTTATCCAGACCTAAGTAGTAAGCTTTCAACGCATGTACATAAAAGCCCCACTAAATGGACTCAGTGGGTTGTGTGTGAGTAAGAGAGTGTGTAACAATAATATCTATAGAAAAAGAGGTCATTCCTTTGAGAGGGCAAGGGGCATGGCAGGGACAGAGAGGGGTGGAAATTATGTAAATATGGTACTCATGTAAGGACATTTGAAAAACTAAAATTATTTTAAATTAAAAAAAAATTGTAGTATCACAACTGAAAAAAGAATTCTCCAGTGACAAATGGAGGAAAATTATAAACCTGAATAGTTCTTCTTGCCTCTGACTCCCATCTCCTTGATACCCTGGGGCACCCCCACCCCCCTCTGCACTGACGATGTGTTATGTTAGGCTGCTTGGCCCTCACACTGCACAGGACAGAAGTGAAGGTGCAGGGTACAATGTCGCACACCACCTCTTAGAGGTGAGCATGTGTAACTCAGCTGCTACCTTTTCTACTGTGGCCCCAAGAAACCAATGATGAGACTCACTGTGCGGTCACTGTACACCACGTCCGCATCACTGTGCAGTCACTGTGCACCACACCCGCATCACTGTGCGGTCCCTGTGTACCACATCTGCGTCACTGTGCAGTCCCTGTGCACCACATCCACGTCACTGTGCAGTCACTGTACACTACATCCACACCTGCCCTCTCACCCCAGGTACGGTCCCATTCCTTCCTGGAACTGCTTGTCTGTGCAGAGACCCACGAACGCCACTGTCTGAGGGCTGACATGATGACTCCACTCCTAACTTTTCCTCTGGCTCTTGCTCATGTGTTTCCCATTCAAAACCGGCCAGTGGAACTCACACAGTAGACTGAGCTAGAGAAAGATCCCTTCTACATGTCTCTAGAAGACTAGCCAGGCTCACCGTGACTCGGAACTTGGTGGGCTCTTACTTTCAAATACCTCTGCATCTGCACAAACTTCCCTTAGCCTGCTGCCGCTCCCGGAATCCAACACTCACACATGGGTGTTGGGTAGAATATACTGAACAAAAAGTATATAAAGGCTCAATTTTTCTACTGCCTACAAAGATCTCCAAATCTTTACTATTCTGCACAGCTGCCTAGAATAGACAACAGTAAAGCTATTGTCCAGGGCTCAAACTGAAGGAGAGAGAAAATGTCATAAACCCTCAAAAACAGAACTATCTTATTCTTTTGATTTCACTGCACACTATGATGTGTTTTGTGGCCATATTTGGATCACATCCGGTTAGAACCAGAGGGGCACAGGAATAATAGATAGCATTCAGATAATAATTAGCCACGTACTTTCAATAGCTGGATGTGAAGTCAAAGGAAAACACCAAAAATGTTGTTTTTTTGGACCATGACAAAGAGCTTTTAAGGCCGTTTGAACATTTTTTGTGGCTGACTCATGTCTGGAGGCCTGACTGTGGTCACTACTGCTTCAACTTTTGTGCTTTTCATTTCTATCTTTGACGGTTTGAAATGCTAAATTACATGAGGCTTCTTCGAGTCAGCAAGTGCATACAGCTTCCTTTTGTCTCCTGTTTTCTTTTTGTAACAAATGCTGCAGTTTTAGTCATTATTGCTGATCAAAGAGAATTAGAACAATCTTGCAATTTGGGGACAGTGGACTTCATAGTCTTGCCATTGGTGATTAACTTATAAAACAAATTTCATAAATCCAAGCTTTTTTTTTTTTTTTTTTTGACTATGCAGTTCAGGATTTTTTGACCCAGAATCTGCTAGATAGACCAGGCTAGCTTCAAACCCAGAAAGATCTGCCCATCTCTTCTTTCCAAGATTAAAAACCTGTGCCATCATGCCTCATGGGCCTACATGTTTGTATCGTGGTGTGTGTGTGTGTGTGTGTGTGTGTGTGTGTGTGTGTGTGGTTTCTTTAACACTTGGCAAACTAAATTTCCAGTGTTTGGAAAATAAATAAAAATTATGATGGTGGGATTATTTATGTATTGGGAAAAAACTAGAAGGAAATCAAACAAAACTCTATCAGTGGTTATTTTAGGAAGGTAGAAATAGAATTAATAATGTATTCTTTGTACTTTCACGTCTTTTCTATACTTTACTTGATAGTCATAGATTGCTTTTATAGCCTTAGAAGTCTGATTATTATTATTTTAGTTGTTAAAAAAATTCAAAGCTTTTGATAGCTTTTATACATTAAGATCACCTAAGCTGAGAGCCTGCAAAAACAAAGCAAACAAACAAATAAAGACCTTACTGAGTGAGAATAATTGTTTCCAAACTGTTTAGCCCTGAGAGGAACATCACAACCCTGAATTTGTTGCCCAGAAGACAGTTCTGTGCAGAGGATGGCCATTTCCCGCTAGTTCAGCACAGGACATTTTTTTTTTCATGTGTGCTGAGAAAGGAAACTGGGAAATTCATATTTAGCTTCAGCCTCTCCACCTTAGTTAAGATGTCTTAAAATATCCACCCATTCTTCACTGTTCACGAACCATCTGGGCACCTAAGTCAGAAGGGGAGGGGGGGAGGACATTGGACTATTTTGTGGCAAAATCTATCTGCATGATTGATACTGGCTGCACAGAATCAATCTGCAGGGCTACGTTTTGGCATTTTAAGCATGGGCCCTTTCCCTCCTCCTAGCCGGCTCTCCAAAGATAAATTTCTAGACCTAGCACTTTACTGATTTTTAAAAGGAACCATTCATGCCTCCTCCCTCTCTAGTTCTTCCTTGCGCCCTCCTGCCAATGCCCAGCTCTCCATCTAAGATGGCTTGTGACCACTGAGACCCTGCCCCTGATCCCTGGCAGGCAGGACTTCCCAGTGCTAACTCCTCCCTACATTATGTCCTGAGGCACAGGCTCTGTTTAACTTCAAAGACAAATACTGGGCACAGGGAGGACACAGAGGGCAGAGGGCCTGAGAACTGGCTTCAAGCCCCCAACACTGAAACAGATTCTCTCTACTCTAGCCAGTGCCTGGCTAATTGCTGGCACCTAGCAAATGTGTAATGATAAAAATGTTACTATTAACAAAAATAATAGGGTTGTAAGTTGGAAAAGGTTGGCAAACCGTTGTATATGAGGCAATGGGAAGGATCAATATCTTTCCTTTTGTCTTACCATTGTCCCATTGAAGAACTCCTTAGAATGTGTCTCCCTTGTGGTGAGGGGAAGGATTTTGGGAGATCAAATAGGAAACAGGTCTAACGAAATGCAGGTCATTGGACATCAAACACGAGTGTGGCAAACCAAGTTCCTAAAGTTAGTATTCCCAGTCTCAGACTGCCTTCTTTTGCCTGCCTTGGCCTGAAGGAGGTTACTAAGGGTGGAGTATCTACTAGTCAGTAGCTACATGGATGGATGAAGAGAGTGTGGTGTGTGTATTGTGGAATACCAGTTAGCCTTAAGACCAAAATCCTGTCTCTCGAGCCCCGCTAAGCAGAGTAAGGCTGTCAGGAAATGACAAACACGGCATTCCTCACGTGCATGTGGAGCCCACTAACCAAACTCACAGAAGCAAGAGTGAAGTCCTGATTATAAAGGTGGGGGTTAAGGAACATGGGAAGATGTTTTTCAAAGTTTACAAAAATCTCAGGCAAGGAGAGTATTTGCATTTTTATTTTTAAATGTACTACATTACATGGTGACTCGTCAATACTAGTGAATCATTGGTCTCAAAATCACTGAAAGTACTGCCCATAAGCCCAGCTCTAGGAGATCCAATGCCTTCTTCTGGCCTCTGGCACCAACCCCCACACAAACATATACACATAATTACATAACAAGATAAATATTTTTTTAAAAGATAAGTCACTGGGGCGGTGGACTTGGCATTCAGTTTGAGTTAATTATTCCATATTGAATTAATCAATCATGACATTATTTTGTATCCCATAAATACATGCAATTATAAATCATCAATTTATAACATAGTAAAAACAGATGTTCAACATAATAAAAACACAAAGCAAACACTACAACAAATGATAGACTTTTATATCCTTACTTAGCCAGAGTCTAAAGCAGAATAATCTCTAGAAAATTCGTAAACTAAATACTGAGAAAGTGTTGCTCAGTTTGCATAGTCTTCAGAGTTCGTCTTCCAACTCCTGACTTCAATTCCTCCTTTTGCTGTATTTATTATAGCAGTCACTAAACCTTACCAATTCCATGTTTGGAGATCTGGGGGAGACTCAAGAAATCGAAGTCAGGAAAACTCAGACTTGGAATCCAGGTCTCTTACTCTCTGGCTTTGAACAAGACACCCAAACTATCAGAGGCTTATTTTCCTCCTCTATAATAGAGGCGACAGGATTCATTTCATCAGGGGCTAAAGATGGGGCACTTGGGATTCATGCACAGAAGATTTGGCTGGCATTCAGTAATCATGAGCCAGAGTCGTTGTCATGGTTCTTCTGTTGTGACCATTTCCTTATTGCTTGGAAGCAGCTCCTGGAGCAAAGGGTTCTTTCTAATGGAAGAGACAGTAAACCACCGTCAAACATGAGGCGGAGTTAGAGGCAGAGGCAAGGTGGGTCTTACAATTGCTGGGTTGTTGCAAAGTCTTACAGGCCTTGTGTAAGTCATGAAGAAGTCAAAGCATGGTGCTCTACCCTACACTGGTCAATCACCAGTGCCGACAGGAGCTTCCTATCTGATAGATGCTTATATTGTGGGAATTGTTGTGTTACTATCACAGGCATGGAAGTACAAATGTGAAAGCAGAGTTCCTGATTTATTTAGTGCTTTCTCTTTGCAGGTCTGAGCAGTGGCCCCCAAGGAAGGAAAGGGTCTAGATATTTAATCAGGATGACCAGTTAACTAACAGCTGTCCTGACTTCAGATGAAAGATAAACTCAAAGTCTGTACAAAAATCACTTCAGGAAAAAGACTGTAACAATTTATTTAGAAAATAAATAACATTAATCCAATCACGGTAAGAGTTAGAACACCCATAGTAAGAATTCAAGGGGCTGGAGCGGTGTCTCGGCTGCAAGAAATGCATGCCATCTTGTAGAGACTGAAGTTCAGTTCCCAGCCTCACACTGGGCCTGTCTGTGAATCCCAGCTTCTTGAGGATCCACGGCCTCTGGCCTCGATGGCTACCTGCACAGACACACACTTAGTTAAAAACAATAAAATTAAATCAGTTTTTTTGAAGAATTCAAACGTATTACCTCTGTGTTTCAGAAAGCCCTGAGTGATAGTCCCATTTTGTAGATGAGAAAATAGAGATTTGACGGGGTTTAAAAACTGTGTGCTTCTGTAAGAGGTAACTTATAGAAGAATATAAATCCCACCGAACCTATAGTTAAAAGCATAATGAGTTATCCTCGTCTTTCAGGAGAAAAGAAAGAGGTTCATGGGAACCTGTCACAGCCTGCACTTGTCTCAAGCCTCCTGTGTTTGCTGTGTGTCACAAGCATGATTTATACCTTAGTCCCTAAAAATTGACCCAGTTTGGTTGGACTTGGTTAAATAAAGGCCCTAATTGTACACATGATAGGAGAGACCTAATCCTTAATGCTGATGTTGAAGACAAGCCACTTCTCAGGG
Source organism: Mus pahari (assembly GCF_900095145.1). Taxonomy (NCBI): domain Eukaryota; kingdom Metazoa; phylum Chordata; class Mammalia; order Rodentia; family Muridae; genus Mus; species Mus pahari. The sequence continues at coordinate 50,579,875 of NC_034595.1, forward strand.
AGGTTAAATTGCCTCTGACTATTAACTGGAGGCCTCCCAATAAAGCTGGAGGAGTGACTAGGCCAAGGAGCTGCCTGGTGGTGTAGAGAAGCAGGAAGGATGCGGCACATCTCCTCCTGGAGGTTTTAATCTTTGTTATTTTCTCCTGACACCATGACTTTGACCTGGGGAGAACACAATAGAAGAGACACTGTCATGCTAATGGGGGCGTAAATTTATACAACTGTTTAGGAACTTATTGTAGCAAACCCCTTTAAAAAAATGTGTTACTGCCCCTTGGTGTTTAAATCCTTGAATCTGTAGCAAAGAAACTGTCAGGACTATGGGAGAAGCATATACTAGAATATGTTTGTCATAGTCGCATTTGCAGAGAAAACTTTCAAAACCATCCAAATGTCTGGCAGCATGCCAAGAGCTAAGTGTGTTAAGACCTCCCCTACTCAGTGAATGTACGCAGCCACTAGAACCTGTGTACAAAGCCATTACAGGCTATGCGGGAGTGCTCAGTGGAAAATATATTTCTCTGGGATGCTAATGTGACAGATACCTCCTTTGCAGTGTTGTTATGAGGAATAAACGTCAGCATGAAAGCACTTATAGCAAAGAAACGCTGAGTTTGGGGAATACGGTAGAAATGCTATCATCCTTACTTCACAGATGAAGCAGCTGAGGTCCAGACATGGTAACAGCAGTAAGAAAATAGCCCAGGAGCGAGAGCAGAGATTGGACCTGAACCCAGGTCTGTCAGAACCTAAGTACCACACGTCCTTAAACAAGCCTTCCGTTCCCATTCAGCTGGGGGGGGGGGAGTCACAGGTATTGATCAGGATGGAAAACTTGGGGGACTAGAGAGATGACTCCGTGGTAAGAGCAGTGTCTACTTTTGCAGAGGGCCCTAGGTTCTGTCCCTGGAACCCACATAGAAGCTCACAGCTGCCTAAAGCTCCACTTCCAGAGCATCTGACTCCCTTTTCCGTCCTCTGTGGGCACCAGGCACACAGGTGGAGCACACATAGACATGTAGGCGAAGACGCGCACGTAGGGAGAGATGTTATAAAAACCAGATCGTTAATGTAGCCTTCACACTTGTATATCTATTTAGTATTTTTAAGGAAGGAACAAATGCATTGCAATATTGTTCAGCAAGAATTCAGTAAGAACTAATGTCTACTTTTACAGGTGTGAGACAAGGAAACTCAGGAGAGCAGTCAACAGTTTGTGGCAAAAGAAAGCTTAGGTTCTAAAGAGAAAGATGAAAAGGACAAGAGATGAGTTTGAAAACCCTCACCTAGAGGACATTCAGGAGGACAGTAGCTGTGACCTGGTCCACACATAAGGGAGCCTTCCACACAGGCAGTGAGGAAGAGGAGCCAGAAGTTTGGTTAAACACGCTCAGGACAGGAAGGTATCAGCAAAATAACTGAATTAGAGGAATCTTTGTGGTAATGGTTGAGCTTTGAAAAGGAATGAATCTGCTCATTGAGAAAGGGTCAGCCATCTACCAGGCTTGGAACAGGATGCAGGAAGTGCCACCTATATATCTTTTATATTTCATATACATGCATAAATGTTATATATAAATATATATATTAGAAATAGGTATAAAATGAACAGCCCAAGAAATAGTTCACCAGGGCATTTAGTAGGAAGAAAGATATCACTACCCTTTACTATTTTAAAATATTAATATCTACCCAGTTATTCATTTTAAAGATGACACTTTATCTAATTGTGCATAATGGGCAATAGGTCATCCCAGGGACTCTAAAGATTCAGGTCTTTTTGTCACAGGTGTTTCAAACATTGGCTCGGACTTAGGTTTGAATCCTGACTCCAGCATATTCCAGCAGTGAGATTTTATGCAAATTCCCTCATCTGTGAAATGAGGATAAAGTAATGTTCAACATACAATTAACTAAAAGATAAAATGTGCATAGTAAAGTGCATAACAAAGTCTGGCACTTGCACACACATGCACACGTACACACACACACACACACACACACACACACAGAGGCACACTCACACACAGGCACACCACTCAGTGTAGATTAACTGCTGTGACTTACAGCAACACATCCAAAGGCTCACAGTACCTTGGAGGCAGCAGCTGGTTTGTCTCTGCATACATAATGCCTTGTACATTCTAGGGATGGAATAACCAAACCTTAGCTAAGTAAGTTGTAAAACGACAGAAAAGACAGAAAGAGGGAAACAAGGAAGAAGAGATGGGGAGAAGTTTATTACAGAAGGCGATAAGAAATGGAGAAATAATTTTAACCCTAAAATGGGACACAAGACAGATGCCTATACCTCTCCGCCACCCACTTCCTCGGTACATTCTAAAGACACAGGGTGAAGGATCCAGCTACGGTATTGCTGAAGAGACAGGTGTCATCTCTAGTCTCCCATTATTCACAGTAGAACAGGGTATCCATGCAGGAGGCAGGGTAGAGTGACTGAACATAGAATCTTCTTGTTTGGTTTTTAATGTGGACACTTTAAAGTAAGGAATGGTGGGTGTCAAGTCAGGTGTAAGTCTAGAAGGAAGAACTTTCTTGACCATTCAATGTTACACAATCAGAAACAGTTGGAAGTGGTAGGTGGCAGGCTAGACCTGCGCTTCCCCCATCTACTCTTGCTCTAGCTTGCTTGCTGTGTATATATCGTATTAATGATCATTTGCATCTGCTCTCATGCCTGTCGGAACTTAGCTTGCCTGGGGATTACATCGATCTTGTTCTGTTCAGAATCTACAGCAAAATATTTGAGGGGCAGTGATGTCCAGTACAGTAGTCACAGTCATATGTGCTTATTAAAGACTTGAAATTGAGGTACATGTTTTAAAACACACATCAGACTTTTAAAAACCTCTAGAGAAAACATTGTAATTAATAATTCTATATTGCTTATATGTGATGGTATTAATGGTTTGTGTTAAATAAAATAAGATGTTGATGTTAATTTTTACCTTCTTTTTCCCTTTTTTAATGTGGCTACTATAACTTAAATTTCACATATAGGTCACCTTTGTCACTTATGTTCCTGTTAGACAATGAAGTTGATTGATAAATTTTTGCTAGATGAATGAATAGGTGAATGAGTAGCCAAGAATGCCCATAGGGGTCTCCCAAAGTTCAGAGCACCCTACTCCATCATGTTTCCTTACTAATTTCAATGTTGCTAAGTGTAATTTACATGGTATATCCCATGTTCTTGGGAGATAAACTACCAGTAAGAGTTTTATAATGAATCTGTTCTCAAAATACCTTATTTTTCCCTGTCTACTCCCCTCCCCCAAATATATGAGGGGAAAAAAAAAAGTAGCGACCATGTGTGGAAAAGCAAGGAAGATTATGTTCTTATTACAAGACGAAAGCTTCTTGATAGAGTACTTCCAAGCAGGCCAAAGCGAAAGGGTCTGGAGAACATGCATTATATTAAACCATGAGTTATTTTATGGAGGCCCGAGTCTGCGAGAAGGAAATGAGAAGGAAAATTACAGAGGCAATAGAAGAAAACGGAACTTTATAGCATTTGGAGATAATCTTAGAAGAAAAATGCTGGGAGTAATGCTTTTGATGAAAAGAAAAAATGCCCAAGGAGCCAATAACTCTGTAAGCTGTATGAATTCACTCAAACTCTATGGAGGAAGAACAAATGAGAAGGGGGGGAGGGAGGGAAGACACATCCCACAAGTCGGGAACTCATTCCAAAATGGCAGTTACAGTGATGTCTAGATTGTAGGATTGTAGATGTCTGTGGGATTCTTCATTTTCCAAAACTTCCTATAACAGAATTCCACTTTGTAAACAGAGACAAAATGCAGTGAATTGTTTCTGATGAAGAGGATGGTGAGCAGAGAGAAGTTTAGGATAATGATGGACTGGCAAGCAAGAAAGAGAATGGAGAATCTGTGATCAAAACCCATCGGGCGCCTAAGCAGTCTGACACTCAGGAAACTGAGATCAAATAGCCAGAAGAATGATGGAGTGGGCACCAGCAGGGAGTGGGCCAATGAAAGACCACAGGCAAGAAATCAGGACCAACCTTCAGAGCTTGAGGTGACAGAACTAAGGGAACAAGACAAATGAGCCAACTTTCAAAGCTAAAATGATGATGGATAGACCCTGGAGCAGCCGTGGCCTAAAAAGCAAAGAGGGGTCCTGAAAGAAGTTACGAACTCTTTAGGGCTTATTTGGGTTCTATTTTTATTTTTCTGAGGTTGGAAAAGGAAGCAGGGAGTGATCAAGTAATTGTATACATAGCCGTTGTGAAGTGGTAAGCTCTTTAAACATAAAGACTTGGTGAATACAAAGGAATGGGTCAAGATCTTGATCTGTCTTTCTTTTCCTCTGTGTGTGTGTATCTCTGTATGTGTCTTTGTGATGGTGTATCTTAGTGTGTGTCTGTATTCAAATGTGTGTGTGCGTGCGTGCATGGGTATATGCAGGTGCATACGCATGCATGTGGAGAACAGAAATTGACATTGGATGTCTTGCTCTCTCAAGTATCTTAAGGTAGAGTGTTTTGTGGGAGCCCAGAGTTCACTGATTCTGCTAGTCAAGCTAACCAGCTTACTCTAAGGATTCCCTTTATGACTCGGGAGTGCTTGGGTTCCAGGCAGGCTACCATGCCCACCAGACACTTACATGGGTACTAGAGACCCAAATGCTAGCCTTCATACCACACAGCTTTATCCACTAAGCCATTCCCCTATGTATGTTTATTGAGAACATACTCCAGGGGTTAGAAGGAAAAGACTAACAAGAGGCTAAAGTTCAGCAACAATCTCCAGCAGACCTGGACTCCTGGACCTCTGAGATGAACCAGTAAAATGCACAGTAGTTAATGAAATCAAGTTCTCAAACTTTAGTGTATGAGCTTAATGTGAATATCTGAAGAATTTGTACATTCCTGGTGCTTAGGATGTATTTATCTACAAGAAAATAAGATTGGAAGGGTTTCTACCACCAAGGAAGCCGTGACCAGATACCATTATTGTACTCACTTTCCTTTCAACTGTAATGGAGACAAAACAGGGTTCAGAAGATCAGGAGGTACCTCACCTTCCAGGCATGTCCATGTGCACTTAAGTAAGTTGGAGAGAGGTAAAATATTACATCCAGCCAGGTAAATACAGACCTTTAACCCTTCCACTTCTAAATAGTCTCGTTAAATTTCATTTTGGTCATTGGTACCCATACCTGTATCCATATTTCTACAACACAGTTTTGTTTATTTGTTTGTTTGTTTGTTTGGTTGGTTGGTTGGTTGGTTGATTGCTTTAAATAAGTAGTTTGTAAGTATCTGAATGCCCTTGCTGTAAATGTCTTGTATAGAATCTTTGACAAATCTTTGTTTGGGTGGCAGAAATCATATTAAGTAAAAATTCCCAAATAGGGAAGATATAGCTGCCTCCCAAATCACAAACGTAATAACAAATACCCTAAGGATGAAAATTCAAGGAAGCCTAAGGCACTTTGCGTAAATAAATGTAAAGGAAAGCATCAGAACCCATCTTGGATGTCAAGATCACCCTCCCTTCTGGGGATGGGCTCAAGACAGAGCTTTAAACACTGCAACAGTCACATCTCCCCCCTCCCTATTAAATGTAATCTCCTTACTTTTATTTAAGGAAGACTTTCATCCATTAAGTGGTTAAAACTTAAGGTTATCCATCCAAGGACTAGGAAATGAAGGTTCTCAGTTTGATGGACAACAACTCAGAGATCCCTGATGTCCCAAAATATTAGGTTTCTCTTCTAATAATGTTGGAAATATTGCCTACTGTCATGGTTAATCTGAGCCACAGCACAAACTGATTGTAGGTGACAGTCACAGAGCAGTGCTCATGGTGGTTTCCACACACCGTCAAATCCGCTACAGATGCGGGGCGAACGGGAGCGAGCTGTGATGCCAGGTTTCCTGGTGGCTAATAGATTGCGACACTAGAGAAGGAAACCTTTATTTTAATTCAAAAAACAAAAGCCAAATAGCAAAACTTATGTACGTGCTGAGCTTTTTTTTTTTTTTCTCCTTCCTCGAGTGGGAAACATTGACTTGCTAACAACCCTTGGCACGCATCAAGGGAAAGTGGAGGAAGACACACAAAACATTTTTCAAATCAAAGGCTTGAATTATTGCACCGAGTTCACCAAGTTTCACAGGCATCTAGATGCCCCATTGTCTTTACCCTGGAACAAGCTGCCCTTTCTTTCTCGAAAGAAAACAGCCCAATGTTTCTTGCCATCAGAGCCGTATGGGGCAGGCCGCTATCTATATTTTGAAATTCTTTGCATTGTCTAGGGAAGGGCGTGCTGTTTGGACTCGACAATGGCAACATTGATTTTAAGATTTCTGAATTTTGGTTGTACAGAGCAAACAGTGAAAGAAAACTGCCGGCTTTCAGAACTACAACAACAGTGCTCTTACATAAACTTGCTTCTTTCCTGGCCGTTTTACATAGCAGAGATCAATACCACTCATTCAGCCAATGTTATTAACCCCATTTATCAGCTTTTCCCTTACCCCCCTAAAAAAAAAAAAAAAAAAAAAAATTTTTTTTTTTTTTTTTTTTAAGGATCTTGCCGACGAAGTTATGTCATCTTCCATCCGTTCAGCCTCGGAGTGGATAATTCACTTTGTTGTGTACCCCAACAATCGAGCCTTGTTTATGAACTTACATTTATTAAGTGAAAGTATTTGGAAACTGATGGTACATTCAAGCTCCGTTGCCATGGGCAGTCATCATGGCAGAAAGTCATGACCTCCCCGTTATGCAGGCAGTAACTAATTGAAATGATACAAATTACTCTGATTCTCTGTCAGCCAATTTAGAGCCTGGTTCTGGTCAAGGGTCAAATGAGCTCCTATTCATGAGCCATGTTTGAAGTCCCTGCTGCCATAGCAAGGGGCCTTGCTTTGGCCATTGCTCCTGCTTTGGACTTTACCCCATCCCGCCAGGGGACCGTAAAGAAGGAACCTCCTTAGCCTACCTTCACCCGCACATCAAAAGCTCGCTGTTGTCATTCGGTTTGTGCTACTTGTCAACAGCACTGGACATGGTTTGCTAAACTTTACTGGCTAGAAATAAACGTTGTACTCAGAAGCCACTTAGGGAATCCATCCTCTTTAGCCTGCATGTTACATCGGCTCTCAGATGTGCCCACGGCAGAGGAAACCAAACGCCATAAACTCAATGTGGAATGATTCGCAGCAACTTATCAATTCCTATCAAGCGTCATTCGCTCAGCTCCTCTCTGCCCGGCGCACATGCCCATACCTGCCAAATAAATAAGATAAATTAAAAGCCCAAAAGGTAGATGGCACACAAGTTCTTTCTTCAAAGCATCATCAGGATGATTATCCCTGCTTGAGAAATGACACTAAATGTTAATCTAATTGAATCTGGGAAATGTGGCAATAAAAAGTTAATAATTTACAGAGAAATTGTTCTTCAGAAAAAGCCTAAGTGAAGACCCACTAAATGAATTTCAGAAACCTTGCCTCAAAGGCTTCTAGGATATGCAGCAAATGCAATGGCTTACTTAGAAGATGTTTTTTACACTACCTAAACTATTTGCTTTAAAGCAAGAATTCTGGCACTTGTGTGTGCACAGAGGCATGCGGACATTGTCGGCCAAATACCTAGGGAAAGAAAGGGGGGAAATATCTAAGCAAGTTGAAAACATAAGGAGGAAGTAATTTGAATGTTTAACTTTTAGCCTAAAGAGGTGCACCCTAGTGCTTTCCAAAAATCGGATTTGCTTAAAATTAATGTATGAATAAAACCTTCATTTCTTTTGACTTCATCTCATTATTTTAATACAGACAGCTCACATATGGTATTCAAAATGGCTCACACTTTCCAAAGCAAACAGGCAAATGGCTAGGTTGAGCATCTTCTGTAGCTAACCCAGGACAGTAACCCAGCAGATTCTACCTAACCAGGAGGGTCACCCACATCAAATCTCTGTACCTTCAGAGAAGGCATAGCTCACTGAGTCTGGACTTGGATGGGAATCCCAATTCTGTCACTCAGTGTGAACTATGGGCAAATAATTCAGTTTCTCTTGACATCAGTTTTCTCAAGTGTTACGGGAAACATGGTAATACAATGTCTGGCAAAGAGTAAGTGTCTTTGTATAGGACATGGTGGTACAAAGTCTTTAATCCCAGCACTGAGGAGGCAGAGGCAAGTAGCTTTTTAAGTTCCAGGCCAGTCTGGTTTACATGGTGAGTTCCAGGCCAGTGAAAGCTACACAGTGAGACCCAATCTATAAATAAGTAAATAAGTAAATAAGTAAATAAGTAAATAAATAAATAATAACAAATGTATCAATGCAGTTCTTCTTACTATGCAAAGACCTTTGCTAGAAACACGCAGTATTTATAAAAGTCAAGACATTAAAAAAAAAAAAAAAAACCAGCAAGGTTTTCAGTCACATGTTACAACCAACTGGATAGTTTACTGTTATTATAACAGCAGCAGACGCTCCCAAATATTTATTTCATTTCAAAGCCTCTAAATCACAAAGAATATTTCATTTTCACTCACATGTTGACTAAACAAATTCAGGCCCTGGAAATACAACAGTGAACAAAACCAATGAGTTCCCGTTCCCACACACACACCTAGATGTCAAGCAAAGGCAAGTGATTCTGAGAGTTCGGAGTATGGAACTTTATCTGTTTGGTTTCACACCGATAATCTTGATCATTTATAATTAATGAGAAACGCTAAACCATAATTTACATGGCTTTACTTCCAGAAATTCCTCTTCCATCTAAGAGTATCTCCTCTGGAGACAAGAGAAGCAGAAACACTCAAGGTCCCACCCCCACCTTCTGATCCTCTTCCAGAACATTCCCCCTCTGCTTTCTCCGGCCACTCTCTTCCCTCTCCCACCTTGCGTCTCCCTGCCCTACAAACAGCTCGATCCACTGTCCTCCTTTCTCCTAAAAACCTTTCTTGGTTCCTCAAATAAGAGGCTGGCTTTCCTTCCTCATGGCATCCCAGACTCAGGCCGCTCTGCTGTCCTCGGTGCCTCATCTGACTTCTGAGTATAGCCTTAGAGGAAACGTTTGCACTTCATATCTCTAAAAGGACCACATGCTTCCTGAGGGCGAGGACCGAGCTTTGTTCAACCACCTCTCAGAGTACCTTGAACTTGGAGGATTAATAAATACTTGAGGGCCAGCAAGGTGGCTCGGGAAATAAAGGAGCTTGCCACAAAAGCTTAATGACCTGAGTTTGATCCCCAGAGCCTACATTAAAATAAATAAATAAATAAATAAATAAATAAATAAATAGATAAATAAATAAAAATTCCAGTTTCTGTGGTGCACATCTGTAATCCCAGCATTCCTAAGGCAGGATTGGAGGAGGGGACAGAAGAGTGTCTGTCCCAGACTCTCCCAGGCCAGCCACCCTGGGGTACCAGCATGACAGAAACCTAAGAGATGCTGTCTTAGTAAGGTTAAGAGGAAAGGACAGACTCCTGAAAGTTGTCCTCTGATGTCCACACATGTGTTGTGGCACCACCACACCTATCTGCACATGTACACCACTTATCACACTTATACACACACACACACACACACACACACACACACACACACACACACCACAAAACAATCAAACAAAAAAAAAACTCAAAATGCTTGCTGTTGGTAATGATGCTTTCATTTCCAAAGTGACCAGAAAGAGGAAGCAGGCTGTAACTGATTCCCCTGAATCTCAACGGAAGAGACTTAGAGCTCCAGCAGACCCTCCTTACTCCTAACAAAGGCTCAGCAAGCCGGGGTGGCTCCAAGGCAGAGTGACACTCAGCAGTGTGAGATCCTGGGCTCTCAGGACAACAGGATATTAAACATGCCAACAAGCAAACACTCCAAGTCCTTCACTCTTTGGTAAAGATCTCATTTGTCTTGGTCAATACCCGGGTATGGAACTGGTATGTCATGTGTTTACTTCTGTAAGAAATTTTTCTTTTCTTTCCCAAGCTGGCCTAGATTTGAAATCCTTCTCCCTCAGCCTTCTGATTTCTGGGATTAAAGATGTAGGCTACCACACCTGGCCTTCCCATTCATTTTAATGGTGGGCTTGATCATGGGCCAGTGATGATATATTTTAACTAGCATTTTTTAAATTTATGTGGGTTTTGGCTAAAATACCTAAGTCTTTTGTCTGTTTAAAACTTGTGGAGAAGAAAGCACTACCAAAAAATTGGAGAAGATCTAGGAATTTTAATGATTTAAAAAAAAAAAAAATCTGCTTTGGGCTGGAGAGATGGCTCAGCAGTTAAGAACACTAACTGCTCTTCCAATGGTCCTGAGTTCAAATCCCAGCAACCACATGATGGCTCACAACCATCTGTAATGAGATCTGACTCCTTCTTCTGGAGTGTCTGAAGAAGCTACAGTATACTTACATATAATAAAATAAATAAAGCTTTTTTTAAAAAATCTGGCTGGTGAGATGGCTCAGTGGGTAAGAGCACCCAACTGTTCTTCCAAAGGTCCAGAGTTCAAATCCCAGCAACCACATGGTGGCTCATAACCATCCGTAACAAGATCTGGCGCCCTCTTCTGGAGCATCTGAAGACAGCTACAGTGTACTTACATATAATAAATAAATAAATCTTTAAAAAAAAATAAAGAGGTTAAAAATACTTTTTTTTAAAAAAAAAAATCTGCCTTTCATACAAAGACTGTGAATTCTATAAATTAGTACAGTCCAGGTCCTTCTGTAATTCCTAGGAAATAATAGCTAATAATGTTCAGTAAGGTCAGTGTTTATTGGCAACTGGTTCAATTGATATATTAACAATACATTCATTCATTCATTCATTCATTCATTCATTTTGTGGTCCTAAGATCAAACCCAAGGCTTCACCTATGTTACACTCTGTTCTAGCAGCTCCTCGGCCCCTGGGGCAGAGGTTCTCAACCTTCCTAATGCTGCAAACCTATAATACAGTTCTTCTTGATGTGGTGACCCTCAACCATAAAATTACTTTCGTTGATCCTTCATAACTGTAATTTTGCCACTATTATGAACTGTAGTGTAAATACCGCGTTTTCTGATGGTCTTAGGAGACCGCTGTGAAAGGGTCATTTGACCCACTCCACAGGGGTTGAGACCCACAGGTTGAGAACTACTACCTTAGAGCAGTTTTACTTTTTTTTTTTTTTTTTTTTTTGAGACAGGGTTTCTCTATGTAGCCCTGGCTGTCCTGGAACTCACTGTAAACCAGGCTGGCCTCGAACTCAGAAATCCACCTGCCTCTGCCTCCTGAGTGCTGGGATTAAAGGCGTGTGCCACCACGCCCGGCTAGAGCAGTTTTACTTACAATCCTAGAAATCATTTTGACATTTCTGTCTGCTAGAAATACCTGCTAGATACCTGTTATATCTCAGGTGTAAGGGGTAGGGGTTGGGGTGAGAGCTAAACTGCAGAAGGCTGCCAGGGAAAATGTGAACAAATGCTATCTAGGACCTGCTTAGCTGTGGTGGTGGCTAGAGATGGTGAATATTTGTCAAAGCTCACAAATTGTGTACTTAAAATGGGTGCCGAATACTATCCACAGGCTATAGCACAATGAAGCTGACTTTCCTAAAACCACCCTCAGTTCACCCAAGGAGAAATACAGGTTATACTGCAAATGAACTAGGTCTTAAAGTGAGGAAAAATATTTGACCAACTGTGTCATTACCTTTGTTTTAATCTGATACTGTCTTTTTAAAGATCTTCCGTAATTAAATTACCACCTTTTGAAGGGCACATGAAGAAAAGGAAATTCCTGTTTATGGAGTACCTTTCATCAACCAAGCCGTGAGCCAGGGGCTCGTGGGTATGTCTCATCTGATACTTTAACCCATCCTGAAAGACGGGCTTTACTACCAGCACTTTACAGTTAGTGAACTCGGGTCAGGCCTTGTGTTCCTTGCTCAAGGTTATCCAGTGGAGTCAGAGATTGGAGCCAAGTCTGTCTACTCCCAAAGTCTGAACTTACCCCTGGGGCTCTCTGAGTGCTCTCGGGGATGTGTCCCTGGCTGGGCCTACCTGTGGTGCCCCTTAGGCTCTGCTCCAGCTCTTTATTCCTGACTTCTCCACTCTTCAAGATTCGGCTTGTGGTTCCTTCCAGCTTTTGACTTCTGTCTTAGTCAAGGTTTCTATTGCTGTAATGAGACACTGTGGCCATGGCCACTCTTATAAAAGGAAACGGGTTTTTTGTTTGTGTGGGTTTGTTTGTTTAAAAGGCTGGTTTATTTATTATGTATACAGCATTCAGCCTACAGGCCAGGAGAGGGCACCAAATCTCATTGTAGATGGTTATAAGCCACCATGTGGTTGCTGGGAATTGAACTCAAGACCTCTGGGACAGCAGCCAGTGCTCTTAACCGCTGAGCCATCTCTCCAGCCCCCAAAGAAAATGTTTAATTGGGGCTCGTTTACACTTCAGAGGTTTAGTCCACTGTCATCAATGTCATAAAGCAAAGGGTGGTGGTGGTGTGCAGGTGTGCTGCTTGGAGAAGCTGCAAGTTCTGCTTCCCAATCCATAGGCAGCAGGCAGGGAAATAATCCACTGGGCTTGGTTTGAGCATCTGAAACATGAAAACCCACTTCCGGTGACATGTTTCCTCTAAGGTCACACCTCCTAATAGTGCCACTCCCTATGAGCAGATGGGGGCCATTTTTATTCAAACCACCACAACATTTAATCATTAAATGACTCATTTCAACATCTGATTGTCATATGTACAATGGGTTTTTATTTCCCTAAGCACTGGGCTGGAGCTAAAGACACTGTACCAACACAGAGGTGCAGTTATTGAGGCTTACACCTTGTGGAAGAGGAGGGAGCTCTCTGAAAGGTATGTGTTTATGAGCACAGTGAAGAGGCTGCATCTGGCAGTGGCCTTCTTACTGCAAAGACCTGAAGTAGGATTAACGTATCGCCCTGTAAGAGACAAAGTGTGAGAGGCCTCACCTATTGGCTTCTTACAACAGATCCATTAGCCAGTTAGTCTGTTAGGTGAATAGTTAATGTATTCTTCAGGACAGAACCCTCTAAAGTGGGGCCTACCTGGTTCCACCTCAAGTTCTTCATAATGGAGACTAACATGAGTTTAAGAGACAACTTACCACATTCTAGTCATAATTGTTGACTGACATAGGCTAGTAATTGTCTCTGTCTTCAATGGAACATGCTAAAGACCAGCTAGGAGCTTTACAGATCCCCCTCCCCCCTCTCCTCTTTCTGTTATGGTGACAGAATCTTGCTATTTAGCATGCTGACCTGAAACTTCACCCTCCTGAGTCCTGGATTACAATCATGCATTAGCTTCTTTTACTTGTATTATTATTATTATTATTATTATTATTATTATTATTATT
>NC_034595.1:50593474-50597513 GCF_900095145.1 Mus pahari
TGTGTGTGTGTGTGTGTGTGTGTGTGTGTGCCTCCCCACTCACATACATGTAGAGGTCAGAAGTCTATGTGCTTATTCTCCACCTTTATTTTTCGAGACAGAGTTCCCGATTGAACTTGAAGCTAGCACATGACTTGGCTAGGTCAGCCTGCTTCGGGAATCTTCCTGTCTTCCCCACCCCAAGGCTGGGGTTTAGGAGTGTGCTACCACGGCAATTTTCACATGGCAGTGAGATCCAGGCTCATGCTTGTGCAGCAAGCGTTAACACGCTGTCATCTCTTTGACCTTAAAATTAGTTTTTTAAACAGCTTTATCAAAGCATAATCAGAAGTTTCACCAGCTTTAAAAGTATAATTTTTATTTTTACTAAGCGCTTAGTTGTATAGCCTTTACTACCGTCCTGTTTAAGAACATCCTTTGCCCCAGAGAGACCCTTTGTGCTCATTGGCAGGCAATCTTCCCCTCCCACACCCCACACCCCATCTTGCAGCCTCAGGCAATCACTAATGTTCTTTCTACCTCTGTAGATTCATTCTCTCCGACCTTTCATGTAAGTAAAATGATGCAATTTGTCATCTTTTACAACTAGTTTCTTTCTTGTAGCATGTTTTTGAGAGTCAGCCAAGTTGCAGCAAGGATCACTCATTCGTTCATTCATTCATTCATTCACTTTACTGCTAGGTAATAGTGCATTGTGGACACATCAGCTTACCCAGACACAAGTTGACCACCACTTAGTTTAAGGGTTCTGGCTTTTATGGATAATATTATCACACAGTATATCTTCGAGATAAAAACTTCTACCTTCTTTTCACAAATGAGTTAAGGAAGTAATTCTTTTGCCCAAGGTAAAAAGCTGGTAAGTTAGAGTTTAAGATCTCCAATTTTAAAGCCGTTGCTCTAGGATGGTAGTTATCAAATTGGAATATTTTTCTAACCTGAAATTTTAAGAACAAAACCTTTTTGATGTGAAAAAAATAAACTTAAATGTGCTTTTATGTGTGTGTGTGAATGGTGCCTACAGTTCATCTATTGTTTAACATTGTGCCTATAGTTCACAATACTTTTTGTTTAACTTTTGATATGAAAATAGATGTTGTATTAGTTTTCTTACCATAAAATAGTCATATGAGGAGCGATGGATCCGAGACTGAGAGGGAGTGTGCAAAGGCTTACTAATGGAGGTAGTTTCCACGCATATCCCAAAATTTGTCAAATTATAAACGTTAAACAGGTACCACCTTGCTAAATTCTATTTTTCTCATTTTTCTGCAACAGAGCAGGCAAGCTCCCATTTAGCTCTACTAAGTTCCCCATCCACTAAGCTACCAGATTAGTCAAGAAAAAAGGATACGTGCTAGGTTGAGTTAGATGAAAATTTTTAAGCTCCTTTAAAAAAAATGACATTGGATTAAAAACATCTCAGCTTCATTAATCTATGTCAATTGTCTACTCTCTGTTTCGAGGAGAGGGGGCTTATTTTACAACAATGCAGGCTGTGAATTGGTGTCTCCTACAGGAATAGGTTTTATCCCATCACACATCCAGTAACAGCTCAGCCTGGGAGCAAAGAACCGTGTCCCAAAGACCCTCATCTGTAAACCCTACAGCCAGGCTAGCTACTGTTTTCTTTCCCTAAGAACTAGGCAGTCTATAAAAAGCCCCGCAGCGTACATCCAGGCCAGTGCACTGAATGTAGGTCTCACTGACGCTCAGCCTGCACCGATACTGAGAGAGTTGCTGAAGCCGACGGGACATTTATTTTGTGGTTTCTATACCCAGGTCCCAGAGGAGCAGATGCGGTAATGAGGCCTGGGAAGAGAGGTCAGAGACTGGCTCTAGTCTCTCTAGTCATGCCTTCCAGCTCTGTTCCACTGTGTCTAGTCATGCCTTCCGGCTCTGTTCCACTGGGATGCTCACTTTGCCCCTCCCCATTTGGGAGCTGTTTGTGCAAGAACAAAGGGACTTCAGTGTCCCTTGCTATTAATCCAACTTCACAAGCATGAAATTTACAGACACACACAAGAATCCATCATGGAAACCTTTCCCCTTGTCATGTCCAGCTGCTGAAAAGTGGGCACACTCTTGGCTGCGGATGTTAATTTGAGAGCGAAAGAAAATAAGCCATCTGAAGTCACATTAGGGAACCCCCCCAACATCCACCACTTGCAGACTACAGGTTGTTATCTTGAGAGTTGAGCTTTGGCGGGGGGTAGGGGGAGAATTAAGTCTTTTCCTAGATTTTGGAGGATTTTGCTAAATTTTATTGTCTTGAAAGTCAACTACTTCCTCTCAATAAATAAAATATACCCATAATGGAAGACCAATAACTCAATCTATAAAGTGACTTTAAAGGAAAAGAATAGTACTTGAAAGTCATAAAACAAAGACTATTTGAAGAGATCCAAGCCAGTGGCAGCCACTGGGTTGGCTCACTTAACCCATCTCCTCCTCATCACGCAGCCGTCATTTAGCTGCAGGGTGAATGTGTTCATACTGAACTATTAATCTGTTTCAAAATGCCATAACATTTCCATGAAGAACTTCCTAATTTTTTTTTTCAGAAATTAAATGTCTGTTTAAAGTTCATTCCCTCCTGCTGTAACTAATTGAAATGAGATTTGGTTTATCTTTACGACATGGAAATGGGGTTGAGTTTCATAATAATAACAATAATGATAACTCGATAGATTTTGGAAGTAGAAGTTAATAATTACAGTAACATGGGGGAGGTTAGATTTGCCGGTTTCTGCCTAAACAGACCCCCATCATTGGGGGTGAGCCAACGTCCCGGGATCTAACAACAGGTTCCTCTTAGTCCGTCTGGTTTCAACTTTCATATCAGAGCATCAGAATCAACTAACATCTCAAATGAGCCATCCTCCTGTACTGGAAGGAAGTACTAGCATACTGGCTGGAAAATGAGTCCGACCCTTGTAGTCACCATGGAAAGATTTGAGGCTCTATTGACATGTATTCCCCATTCACACACTCAAAAGCGAAGCTGACTGAGGCACTCCCGATGTTATAACGAAACTTCCCAAGTATACCCTCTGAGAATGAATAGCATTATTAGCCCCACTTTTCCAGATAATGCCATTGAGGCCCAGAGAGGTGCCACCAAGCCACCAAGCCACCAAGCTAGTGAGTGGCAGACTTAACATTAAAGTTGTGTCTACCTGTCTGTGATTTCACATTTGTCCTCTTGTCATCTGACCAACTAAATTATGGATATGTATTGGGGCTCTAAAGTCAATAGAAAAAAAAAAAAAACCTAGCCTTCCCTTAGAGACCTTAAAGACTAGCCCCAGTTAACTACATGTCACCCATGCAGGCTTACCTTACCCAGAAGACAAATGAAGAACACCAACTTCCAAGTGGCATTAGTTATGCCATTGGTTTTTAATGTGTGGTGATGTAACAGCCAATATACTCCCCACTCACGTGGCTAACAGCCAGCATTCAATACCTACGTAAGCAAAATGTCGTATGATTTTTCCACCCTCATTTTGCAAATAACATGGCTGAGACTTCCGGTTAGCTTCTTTCCGTCTAGCCCAGCCCAGCAAAGCTCCGTGATCCTGAGAGGCCACAACCCTCCTGGGTACAGCCATCTCCTCTCCTGCATATGTTCTTCCCACTTCACCCTCCTGCCTTGCTGAGTACTCAGGTCCTAGCTTCAATAAAGGCATCTCTCTGAGGCCTTCCTGAGGCCCTGACATGGTTAGCCACCCCTTGGGGTAGGCTCTCAGGAGCTCCAGGCTCTTCTCCTTCACGTATCCAGCTTGGGTCTAGAGCCCCTGTGTTATACGCATGCAGTCTTGGCTTCTATCCTTAGCACTGCAAAAATGAGGGAGATAAATTGTCTTCCTGTTAGACAGGTTCACTACCAGAGCAATGACTATATCTGCATTATTTAGCAATATGATCAAAGGTATAAATGGGAAAGAATGTCATCAATACAACATATGTGTGTTGTGTGGATAAAAAGTCAACAGAGGGGGCTGGAGAGTGGTTCAGTGGTTAAGAGCACTGACTG
>NC_034595.1:50597893-50604001 GCF_900095145.1 Mus pahari
TGTGTGTGTGTGTGTGTGTGTGTGTGTGTGTGTGTGTGTACCTGCATCCCCCTATACCTCCCATGGCTGGCCATATGCCGGTCTCATTCTGCCCTCACCCGCTTTCCCAATCAATAACAAAAGAAGACCCTTGGCTGTCTCCACACTAAGAGGAAGGAGCTAAGAGTATCTTCCAGCCCTGAAAGAGATCACCTTTGATAACTTTCTTTAGGTTTTATTTTGGGGTATGTGAGTGTGTATGTGTGGTGTAATGTATGTTGTATAAGTGTGCCCAAAGATTTTGAATGTTTTCTACTATCATTCTCTGCCTTATTCCCTTGAGACAGGATTTCTCACTAAATTTAAATCTCCCTGTTTCAGATAGGCTAACTGGTTAGGGCACTCTTAGAATCCTCCTGTCTCAGCCCACCAGCACTGGGATTATCGGCACCAGTCATGTCTAACATTTTTAAAGTGTGTTCTGGGGACTCAAACTCAGGTCCTTGTGATTACTCAGCAAGTGACTTGCCCACAGAGCGGCCTCCCCAGCCCCATGTCATTTTATAACAAAGAGAATTAGAAAGGGCTTATTGCCTCAGAAAATGCTGGAAACCTGGGAATTTACCTGGCTCGGTTTTACACCTATCCAGAGGTGATATTTATTAAGTGCCTGATGCTCCAGAGGATGCACTGTTGTACAAATGTGTCATGCTGCTGTGAACACAAGCAAGGCAGGACTCAGATTCCATCTTCTTGCAAAAAACCAAAGCCCAAGGTGACTGCTGCAGCTTCATCTCCATGTGTTCATATCTGATCATCCACCGCAATCGATGCCCAGGGAGCCTTGCCGCAGAGACTGTGTGCTGAGCAGGGTTATAAACTCATGCATTGCAGATGAGCATCAAATTCTGAAAGAACAGGAGCTAGGATTGCCATGGATGCAGAGGAGGGCGGAGGAAAACAGCAATGCCCGAAGCGGTGAGGGAGATTCCAGTGTGGGAAGCAGCCCTCTCTTCTGCGGCCACAGTGCAAAGGCCCCAGTTTCTCTCATCAGTTTTTACCTGGACCACAGTCGGCAGTTACACCCACCTTCTATCTCCACCACAGACACAAGAATCTCTTTAATGTCTCCCTGAACAATTCAACTCCAGAGTCTGAAAAGCTCTCCGAAGAACTCCACAATGTGGACCCCAGACCTATCTGTGACATGTCTCCACCCATCTCCCTCTCTTCTTCTCTACATTCCTTCTGAGTTCTGGCTACACAGCCCTTCTATTCTCTGAAGACTCTATGCCTTGGTGTGGACACACCACCCCGGATTCTACCTACAATGCTTTTGCTAGACTTTTGCCCACTTAACTCATTCAGAGTTTGAGATCTGGCTATGGTAGTGTTTATAGGAATAATTTAGTTTTGAGTGGAATTATATTCACCAGACAAATGCTTCAACTAATACCAGGCTGAGAATGGTGGTGTGTTCCTGCAGTGTCATCACATGGGAGTCTGAGGCAGGATTGGGAATTGTTTCAAATACTCCGACCAGAGGCCGTTAGCTGTCATTCCTTCCACTCATTCCTTCCCTTGGACTCTCAATGTGCATGTGGCACGGAAAGGCCACACAACTGGGTGCCATTTCCACATGATCTGAAATCATTCATTTTCCAATGACCCCTTTGGGCTCCAAGACACAGGGAGGGACCATGTAGATGGCTCTACCCTACACTTGAAGCTGATGCTCCTCTTTGAGTCTTCTCTGACCAAGTACCAGACAGCAGACATTCAGTCCCACCAGCTGAGTCTCCTTGACATCTAGGAGCAGAGATAATACGTTTCTGCTGTGGTAGGCAGACTTCCAAGAACACCACGAATGTGCTAGACTCTGGATGCATAAAGAAATGGCTGGTGGGGCTCGAGAGGTGGCTTAGCCGTTAAAAGCACTGGCTGCTTTTGCTGAGATCTGGGTTTGGCTCCCAGCACCAACATGGCAGCTCACAACTGTCTGTAACTCCAGCTCCAGAGGATCTGACACCCTCTACTGGCCTCCTCAGGCACTGCATGCACATGATGCACTTAAATGCATGCAGGCTAAACACACACATAAAATAAAAAATGAAAACAAAGCTGGGCATGGTGGCACGCACCTTTAATCCCAGCACTTGGGAGGCAGAGGCAGGCAGATTTCTGAGTTCNAGGCCAGCCTGGTCTACANAGTGAGTTCCAGGACAGCCAGGGCTACACAGAGAAACCCTGTCTCAAAAATCAAAAAGAAAGAAAGAAAGAAAGAAAGAAAGAAAGAAAGAAAGAAAGAAAGAAAGAAAGAAAGAAAGAAAGAAAGAAAGAAAGAAAAAGAAAACAAATAAATCAAATAAATGACTGGTAAGACACCTTAGTGTGCTGTGGGCACTTGATAATCATTTAACAAATGTATGGCTATTTCTCTTATATTTAGATCCATGATGGACTTATTTTTCGCACATCATGCAAATAAAGTATTTTATATTTAGGAGAAGAAGAAGAAAAAAAATAAGAACAAATAGCTGATGTTTTGTGGCCCTGAGTTTGAGCTTGTTTTATCTGTGACTGCCCCACAAGGGACAAGGATCTTATCAGTGCATTCTTCTCACTTGCCATAGAAACAAGCAAAAACAAAACAAAACAAAAAACAACAATAAAAAAAAAACGACCAAAAAAAGTAGGAAAAATAAATCGACAAAATGCGGAGCATTTAGATTAGAGCAGGCACTAGGATACAAGGAGCTGACAGGCGACTTCTGATGGTGATTGAAGCTTAGACACAAATGTCTAAGTGGTCAAACTGTTTTACCACAGATGGTGCACTGGTCAGACAGAACAAATGGGACTGGAGTTTTCCAGCCAGCCTTTGCAGGCTTGCTTGACCTGGGCATTCTCTGCTCAGTTTGGGGACCTGGTATTTGTTTGCACAATCTGCAACCCAACAGGAATGCAAGGTAGGGCAAGATGACCCAGTAGGAAAAGGTACTTGCCAGCAAGCCCCATGACCTAAAAATCTACATGGTGTCATGAGAGGAATTATTCCTAAAAATTCTCCTCTGACCTGCACACCTGTGCTATGGTGCACACATAATAAATAAGGCATGGCTTCCCACACACACTCTGCTCCAGGTACTTTTGTGCTTAGAAGAGCTCTAGCCCACAGCAGGCAATGTTCTATATACATTTCCCTGTTACTTCATGGGGCTTCAGTAGGGATGGACGAAAGGGAAGCTAAGATGAGCTGAGAGCTTCTGATGACCTTGGGAATGGAGTGAGATCCTGAAGATATAAAGAGCCAGGGGGCACCTTACTCATCTTGACTCACCCCCTACTGTAGAGCAGGTGGAACGGGAAATGTGAACCATTTCCACACACACCCCAATCCCCCACTGCAGCCCTGACCCACCCACACACCTAGTTGAAAGAACTCTGCTTCAGCAACTCCAAGAACCCCCTAAACATGCTTAGTGATAGCTGAGGAGATAACATCTCAGCATGTGGTAGGTGCTCCTGTTAGTCAATTCCTATTAGTGCTTCCTGTTCCAGGGGAAGAATCTGTCCTCGGAAGCAAAAGCCAGCCAGGTGACCAATGCACCTCTCAAATGCTCCTGAAGAACAATGGTCTTGGTCTGGGGTTTTGAAGTTATTCTGAGTGATGTCACATCCTGGCTTTGTTGAACTAAATGATGCATGGCTCTGCATCTTGGTTTCCTCATCTAACTGCCACAGTACAGTCTGTCATCTTGGCTAGTCATCCTGGGAGTTGTTAAATACTATTCTAAATGCTCATATATAAACTTTTAAACAGTAATGCCTACAGATCATAGCTCTAGCTGGGGGTGGGGGCGCACACCTGTAATCCCAGCACTCAGAAGACGGAGACAGGAGGATCTCACATTGGAGGTCAGCCTACGGTACACAGTGAGACCATCTCAAGAAATCGAACTCTGAGAATACAGCTCAGAGTAGAGCATTTCCCTAGCAGGTACAAGGTCTTCGGTCTAATCCTTAGTGTTGGAGGGGGGCGGGGAATATATGATTCTGCATATTAGGTATATATAAAAAAGGACACATTATTTCGTTAAATTAAATTCTAAACCTGTAGCCTACCAGGCTGGAAAGCAATTAAATCCCTCTTTAAAAGATTAATTTTTAATTCTGTGAATGAATGTGTGTGCATGTATATATGTATAGGTATGTGGACATAAATTCAGGTGTCCACAGAGGCCATCAGAGGTGTTCTGATCACCACAGCTGGCTGCCAGATGCAGGAGTTAGGAACCAAACTCTGGTCCTTTGCAAAATAGTTAAGTGCTTTTAGCCACTGGGCCATCTTTCCAGCCCTAAATCCTTCTTTTTACAGGGACTCCATTAATGACACCCATCTACAGGGACAGACATCTTATGGATTCCCTCTCCCTGCAAACAGAATATTTTTCCCCTTACATCTAGCTTTTTCTGTTTCTTTTTTGGTTTTATTTTCTTTTTAGTAACTATAAGTTCAAGCTTAAGGAAGCTTATTTTTGTCCTGGAAAAAAAAAACAAAAACAAAAACCAAAGTTTTTATAGTGCTGTTTTCAAACCTGACCCCATTCAGAAAGAGATGTAGTTGCACAGCTAGAACACAGCCTCTTGCATGAATGATCCAGGTGTGTTGGTGGCACTAAGCAGAGACACTGCATCATTGACAAGATTATAACCTGCTGTGGCATTGCTGGGGGAAAAGGCCTTGCAGATTTCTAAACAGCAGTAAAGTCTGTTAAGGATCTCTGAAGGTCTAACAGGCCAAACAGGGAACAAGGCTAGTAGAAGGCCTCAACAGAACTTGGATATAATGCTGGATTTCAGAGTTAGTGGGACTGGGTATGTAAAAATAAGGTGGCCGTTTGGGAACGATGCTTATAATAGATCTCAAATTCAAACTAATTCAAAACACACCACTTCACACATTTCTGGGGGCTTTTCATTTCCCTCGGGAGGTGCAGGTAGGAGATGTGCTCAGTTGCTTTCCAGTATAGATGTCCATCCCCAAAACCAACATATAAGAAAAGATGACAGATAGATGAAGGCCTCTGGGGACTCTGCAGAGAAAAAGCCTCCTTTTCTTTGTGGTCCTACTCTCCTCATGGTTGGAGACACTGCACAATCAGGGGGTTGGAAATGGAACTCTTTGGGTAGGAGTCCAGTCTATCAGACCAGTCTGATACACAGTCTGTATTCCAAAGCTTCAACTTCTTTCTCTTCTACAACTTCTCCTGACTGAGAGCTTTGGTCCCTGCTGGTGTGCATCTCGACATCAAACATGATCTGCCAATCTTCTTGTGGTGATGGGCTGTTGCTGTGAGAGCCGCCTCTTGAGCTGTTCTGTGCTGATTTGTGCTGAGTATCTGGAAGCAACTTCTCCATGTCTCCATTGTGGATGGAGAACTAGGAAGGGACATACTCTTGCTAATACTCATGGCCGAGACACTAGGAACAGCCTGGCTCCAGCATGACAGGATCCATCTCTGGGCAGGCCTTGTGTGCTCTTAATGAGTTGCCCCTCACAGGGTCATTTGCTAGCCCTGTCATACACCCATGGAAATGCCAACAACCACCTGCTTGGAATGAAGGCCAAGAAAGGTATAGTGAAAAGTGAAATAAGAGAAATAGATGCCTTGGTGGCCGGGACAGAGCCTCTACCTGACCAGCTGGGATATACAGGATAAAGAATGCAGTCACATGTCAATAAAAACAACACGCAGAAAAAACTTGAAAGCCCTTGTTGGATAGATACAAAGGTAACCTGACCTTCCTGTGGTATTGGCATATCATTTTCTTATTGAATCTCTTTCTATTCTTTCCTTGTTAGTCCACTAGAACCATCCAACTTAAAGATTCAAACAAGACAGGACAGGCCAAGACCAGCTAAAGCAACACTTGAGTGTACAGCAGACATTTTTTTTTCAAATTTTTATTAGATATTTTCTTCATTTACATTTCAAATGCTATCCTGAAAGTCCCCTATACCCTCCCCCCGCCCTGCTCCCCTACCCACCCACTCCCACTTCTTAGTCCTGGCATTTCCCTGTACTGGGGCATATTTAGTTTGCAAGACCAAGGGCCTCTCTTCCC
>NC_034595.1:50604327-50605974 GCF_900095145.1 Mus pahari
ATCCTTTCGTCTTAGCTCCAAACTTTGTCTCTGTAACTCCTTCCATAGGTAATTTGTTCCCTATTCTAAGGAGGAATGAAGTATGTAGCCGCCTGTGGCCACACTAACTGGATTCCTGATTGGGAAGCAGGAGCTGTATGGGAGAAAAAGGTGAGAGAAATAATGGAGGCCAAGACATATTTTTCTGACCAAGGCCCCAAAGTTTACTAAGAGTCTGTGCTTATATAGGGGGGAGGCCCATCCTTTGTAGATCTATTCTTGAAGCCTGTTGCCAGCTTGTCGGCCATCTGCCAGTTGCTGTCTCCCGAACATCTCAAGGGCCTCAGCAGGTAGCAGTGTCTTGGAGAAGACCAGCCAGCAGGTGACAGAACAATAGAGCCATCTAGGTCGGAAGGCTCCACTCCAGGTGGTCTCATGCTCAGTGGCAGAAAGGTCAGAGCCAGCCTACTCAAGGCTGGGGCGGCTACAGAAGTATCCACGCTTTGGTCTTCCTTCTTCTTGTTTTTCTTGTGTTTTACAAATTGTATCTTGGATATTCTAAGTTTCTGGGTTAATATCCACTTATCAGTGAGTGCATGTCAAGTGAGTTCTTTTATGATTGGGTTACCTCACTCAGGATGATATCCTCCAGATCCATCTATTTGCCTAAGAATTTCATGAATTCATTGTTTTTAATTGCTGAGTAGTACTCCATTGTATAAATGTACCACATTTTCTGTATCCATTCCTCTGTTGAGAGACATCTGGGTTCTTTCCAACTTTTGGCTATTATAAATAAGACTGCTATGAACATAGTGGAGCATGTGTCCTTATTACAAGTTGGAACATCTTCTGGGCATATGCCCAGGAGAGGAATTGCTGGATCTTCGGGTAGTACTATATCCAATTTTCTGAGGAACCGCCAGACTAATTTCCAGAGTGGTTGTACCAGCTTGCAATCCCACCAACAATGGAGGAGTGTCCCTCTTTCTCCACATCCTCACCAGCATCTGCTGTCACCTGAATTTTTGATCTTAGCCATTCTGACTGGTGCAAGGTGGAATCTCAGGGTTGTTTTGCCCAGCAGACATTCTTATTGCCTTTTTTCCTTCTTTTCAAAGACTATCATAGAGTGAAAGCTCATAGCTAAAAGGCTCTGTGGAAGACTCTAAGACCCTGATAACACATGCAAACAGCCTAGACCTTCGGGTACCCCTGAGAAGCACTCACATAGTGTCTAAAGACAACTAAAAATGTGGGCTCCATCACTCAATAGCTACTTGAGCTTGAGTAAGATCTATGTGAAACCAGGCATGGTGGAGCAGGCCAGTCATCGCAGCACAAAGAAGGCAAAAGCAGGATTGAGAGTTTTGAGGTAGCTGGAGCTCCATATTAAGTATGATCGTATTGCTTATAAATGAGCAAAAGAAAGGAAGAAAGTAAACAAATAAGAAAGAGCAGGAAGGGCAGAGAGAATGAGCGAGAGAGTTGCAGAGAGGGAGAAACAGTAAGAACTTAAATCTGTTAATGACTGAGACAGATTGACTCAGTTAAAGAATTAGTTACCAGAAGAGATGAAATTGAAACCCAAAAAGAACCCCATAGTTTTTCCTGCTCCTTCCTGTACACCAGGGGTCAGCTTTTTTTTTTTTTTTTTTTTTTTTTTTT
>NC_034595.1:50606417-50620649 GCF_900095145.1 Mus pahari
AGAGAGAGAGAGAGAGAGAGAGAGAGAGAGAGAGAGAGAGAGAGAGAGAGTTCCAGATCCGCAAGTAAAATGACATCAGGTCAATACCACAGGTGTGTCTCTCCAAAACCTTCTCCACATATGGACACCCATGAAATCTTTGTGTCCCACCATCCTATCATCTCCCCTCCAACCATAATTCACTTCCAGGAAATTTCTAGATCATGTCAGCTTAAGTTAGACACCAAATAATAAAGTCAGTCCATTCCAGGAGGACAATTATCTCGTGTGCTAATGAAAGAGCAGTCACATTTCATAGCAAAATTTCATCTGGTGTATTCATTACAGGCCAAATTAAGATAAGTGAAACTTGCCTGGTCCTCTTATTAAAGTCAGACAAATGACTACATATATTTTCCAGATAGGAGCTGTTTAGAAGAACGAATCTCTATGTTTTACAAATGTCCTTCCTTTTTCTTCTTAGAGAGGAGATTCAGGAAACCTTGTGTTGTTGTAAGTCACAGGGCTCCAGTTGTTTTTAGGTCTCGCCAAATGAGGCGTTGCCTGACATCTAGCAAGATCTGAGAAAAGCTTCCACAAATTGGTGAAATTCTTTCTACATGAATGTGCAATGTATTCTCCTTATTGAATAAGAATAATTTCCCCAAAAATGAATGCAATAAAGAGGCATAGAAAGAATAAATAATTCTAACAGTGTTCTTTAATTCTGCTTGTAATTTTCCAAATTCCAGAGTGATGGCAACACAGCGGGCCCATTCTACACACTACTTCAAAGTGTTTGTGCCAGTGAGGGAAGCCCACAGGGCCAGTGACCCCAAGTGCATTAGACTCACCACATTTCACTGCAAAAGGCAAGGCATTGCTTTATCATATTTATCTACATTACTTACGCCCATATTCTACAAACATTTATTGAGTGCCAACTGTGGAGGCAGACACTGTGCTAAGTGCAATAAGAAATCCTGGAAAAGCAGGCTTCATCTCTCAGGAACCCACAGCTGCAGTATTAGGGAGGTGACCATAAAGATGGCTATTAAGCATGTAGTTGTAGACTGCGTGTCTGGCAATGTGCTCAGTAGCCTGCTTACACTATCTCATTTGCTATCTCACACCCTCTAGATGTGCATGCAAACTAGATACTATTATTAGCCCAATTTTATAGTTAAGAAACCAAGGCTTGAAGAGAGTTTAACAGTTAATCTTCATTCTCAATTTGACTGGATTGACCTAGTAAGCCTACCCTCCAGAGAGGATTACCTGAAGGCAGAAGGGTCATTCTGAATATGGGTGGCATCATCCCATGGATTGGGCTCCCAGACTAAATAAAAAATGAGAGATCCCGTTATCTATTTCTCGGTCTCGGAGACAGATGGAGCCACTCCCCCTGCCATGCTTTTCTGCCATGTTAGCCAGGGTATCAACAAAAAGCCTTTCTCTCTTGAGGCATCTTTTGCTCAGTCTTATCTCAAGTGCTCCTCAGATCTCCCGTCTGCATCGTCTTACATGCGGTATACATACGTGTTGTGCTTTTACTGCAGCAGATGATAGGCTCAGAGCCCAAGGGACTGGACAGATGGAAAAGACAGCGGCCTTCATGAGGTCAAACTTAGAACAGTTGCTCTTGGGTTATATCAGATTAGATTTCATTATCCTCAATCATTGCTTAAACTCAGTTTCTTACTTTAAAAAATTAAGTTAAAAAAATAAACAGTAAAAGCCAGGGACGATTGCTCAGTGGATAAAAGAGGATGCTGAATGTTTGAGTCTCATATCTATTGCTGTGAGAAATAACGTGACCAAATCAAGTTGTGGGAGGCAAGGGTTTATTTGGCTTATACTTCCAGGTCACAATCCATCTCTCTGAGAGAAGTAAGGTAGGAACGGGAATACAGGCCTGATTGTGATTCCGCACACCACTGCTTTTAACCAGGGAACTTGTTCACAGCCAAGACAGTGCAACAGAAACCATGAAAGTCTACTGCTTGATGGCTCATGTAGCTTTATGCTCAACTTGTTTTCATATACAGCACAGGGAATGGATGGCACCACCCATAGCGGGCCCTCTGTGGCAATGAATAATCCAGACAGTTCCCATACAGATGTGTCCACCAGCCAATTTCATCTAGGGAATTCCTCACCTGCAGCTAGTTCTCCTGTTAGGAGATTTCTCTGTCTAGTTGACAGTTAAAGTTCATAAGAACGATGTGCAAGCATGAAGACCTGAGTTCAAATCTGGTACCCATTTTGAAAAATTAAAAAAATATGTATTTAGGAAGAGCAGATTATGATCTCATCATCTACATGAGAGACAGGAAGTTCAATGAGGTTTACTCAACTAGTCAGGTAGTAAGAGGCCATGGTTCAACTGTATTGACTGAGAGCACTGCTTCACAGTGCCATGTCCAGAGGGTAATTGGAAAGAAGCATGTGTGGTAGACAACAGGGAAGCTGCTGAAGAAGTGAGTTGTTGAGGGTTTAGCCGTGTAGCAGTATCCCAGAGCTGACATCTGACCTCTCTGAAGAACACAGCTCATAATACATCCTCCAAAATACTGGGTGAGGAGACTGAAATATACTTGAAGCATATATATATATAGGGAAATCAGATCCATTGTGTTCCAGGAAAACAAAGCAAGGGGCAGGCACATCATCTGCAGACAAGTTTTATTTTATTTTAATGTATAAGTGTATGGTATGGACATGTGGATGTGAGTGCTGGTACCCACGGAGGCCAGGAGAGGGGGTTGGGTTCCTGGAGCTGGAGTTCCACGTGGTTGTGAGCTGCTCTGTGCGTGCTGGGAACCAGACTCAGGTCCTCTGCAAGAGCCGCCTGCGATCTTTGCTTACAAAAATATATTCTCTTATTTTTGTAATTGTCCGTGTTTCCTAAGTATCATACACATCGTTTTACAGCGGGAAACTCAGCATTGGTTGTTTTAAAAGCACTCTTGAAAAATGAGCACTCATTGTAGGTCACCCACCCACTCTGATGGGGACTCACATTCTACCAATTGACACCTAACAGAGGTCAGAGAGATCTTGGGGCCGGAGGGGAAGGAACATGCAGAAACACTGAAATAAGTAATCATGGTAATAAAGAGTCCATGACATTGGGGACTGTATCTGCGATGGCAGGAGCAGAGTGCTCATCAGGACAAGAGAATGTTAAATGGGATGGGAGAGAGAAGAGCCACTAAATGAGGGCTTGAATCAGTATTTATTGAAGAAGACAATAGGGAAGTTCCTGTTCCAAGGACACGTTTTATGGCAAGACAGAGAGTGGCCTTGACAGAGATTCCTCATTCTCTGAGGAGAAAGGTATGGAGTAACGTGGGGAGTCTGCGCAGTAAATCACCAGGGCCAGATGGTGTTCAACCATGGGCTCTGAGTGAGATAAAACAGGGGATCATGAGTTCAGTGACAGAGACATACAACAGAGGCTTTAAAACAGGCAACATCCCTAGGGACTGTGAAGTCCCTCCGATGGTATTGGGGTGGGGGACTTGATTGTTTGGAGACCTTTGTGCAATGGAGAGAGGGACTTTTTTTCCTTTTCTTTTTTTTTGTAAAATAGGACTCAAGGAGAGTTCATTGGTTAAGCAAAAATAGCGATAGGGCATTGGGTGACTGCAGAAGAGCCCAAAAAGATAAGAGGCCTAACTCATGAGATGATTAATAACCTACAGTTATTTCTTAGGTGTTCCGAGAAATGCCAAGATATAGGATGAATGAACATTCGCTGTATCTAATCGAAAAATCTGCAGGCTAATGAGTCTGTGGTTTTCATGGTCTCGCTTGAGTAGCAGAAGACAATGCTGTGTCTTCTGGTGTTAGCAGGGCACGTTTTTCTCCCTCTGACAAAATCGTAAACACAGTTACAATTTGCTCAATAAAATCTGAGGGCTGGGAAGCAGGAATAGACTTTTACCTCAGTGCTTTGGGTGTTTTGCTTTTGTTTTTGTTTGTTTTGGTTTGGGTTTTCAAGGCAGGGTCTCACTATGTAGAGCAGCCTGGCCTGGAACTGGTGGAAATCCACCTGCCTCTGCCTCCCAAGTGTTGGAATTAAAGGCCTGGACCACTACACTTGGTTTATCTTGATCTTACAAATGCCGATTTCTGAATCGCAAGAACTACTCACTGGCAATAGCAACGCCAGAGTGTGGTGCAGTGAGCTGTGCAAAGACAACCTGGTCCCCGGTCAAGCAGGGGCCTTGAACCTCAGAGATCCTAAGGGATGGCAGATGTTTGGCCACGCCTCCTGGGCCCCTGGCTCCTGTCTCAGCTACAGCCTCCCACATCCCCCTCACCTCCTGCAGAGGTGTGAGTCCATCAGTCACATTGGTAATGCTCCAAGCTCCTGGTATTCTGTCTGGACTCCACCCTCACAGTTACCAGGAAACAGCTAAGTAGGCCCAGCCCATTATAAAAGGAGCTGCTTGCCCCTCCTCTGTCTCTCACTCTCTTACCCTCTTGCTCTGACTCTCTCCTCTGGCCCTCCTGCTCCCCTCTCTTCCCCCCTTCTCTTCACGTGGCCATGGCCAGCCTCTGTTTCCCTACTCTTCTCCCTCTCTCTGCCTTTCTACAACAAATGCCTGAAAACCATGGACTGCCTCTTCTCATTGGGATCTGCCATGTTGGAGCACTGGAACGGCTCTTCCCCTAACTAGCCTCACATCTAACCTCCCGCTGAAAGGCCTCCCCGGCTTCCACCAACCCAGGCCACCAACTGAGCAAGTCAAGGACTCTCATCCAGCCGGGACCCTCCTCCTGCCCTTTGGCCTCGGGCCAGAGTCCGCCTGTGGCTCCCCCACTCTGTTCTCAGTTCTTCTACAGCATACACCGGGCATCTGGACGTCCAAGAGCTTGAGAATCTGTCGTCCTTGGCCTCCTGCTGGCCTGGGGACCCCAGTCAACTCCGACTAGTTCCACGGGACATCAGACTGGGCCTTCCCCACCCTCGGAGCAGGATCCTGTAGCTTTGCCCTACAATGCTGTGGGGGTGAGAGAAGTCAAACT
This sequence comes from Mus pahari, assembly GCF_900095145.1. NCBI lineage: Eukaryota > Metazoa > Chordata > Mammalia > Rodentia > Muridae > Mus > Mus pahari. The sequence goes on from NC_034595.1 coordinate 50,611,434, forward strand.
TCCCGAATCCAGCCTTGCCCAGCAGCCCTAGACCCTAGTGGACTCCAGACCCCATTTTTGACCCACACCAGAGTAGCTCAACTTGTACTCAACTTGTACCAGACTCTCCTCTTGTTCTTTACTGTATCATCTCATTTAACTCACATAACACTCAACCGTTCTGTATTAGGTACAATAAACACCATTACCAGACAAACTTTCAAAACCTGCCTCCAGTGACATATGTCCTCCGGCAAGGTCACGTCTCCAAAATGTCCCCAAATAGTGCCACCAGCTGGGAACCAAATGGTCAAAAGCTAGTGTCTATGTAGGACATTTCTAATTAAAATCACAACAACATAGTGGTCCTGAGATTTAAATCCTAATAATTCAACTCCAAAGTTCATGATTCATTTTTAACCATTGCTCTACATCGCATCTCCTTGAACACACATTTTATTTACAAAAGGAATCAAACCTTTACAAAACAATGCATATCCTGTAACAGGTGATATGTTCCTCTTCTGTTCAAAGAATGATAATGCCCAAACCACAAAATTGATCCCACAGCCCATCAAAGAGTAACTGCTCATAGCATACACAGAAAAACATACTAACTGGGGCCTGTGAATGAACAGCAAGAAAAAGTTCTTGTTGCTAAGCCCAGCAAGCTGAATTCAAGCCTCCAGATCAACGTGGAGGAAAACCAGCTCCTGTAACTCATGCTCTGATCTCTACACAGGTACTGTGGCACATACACACATGAACATACACATGAACATACATATGAACACACATACACACTAAACAAGCTGGGAGTGACTACATATAACCACAACACCCAGTAAGCATAGCAGGTGCTATAGAGTGAGCGTATGTCTCAAAAGAAATAAACCCAAGCTCGTTGGAAATCCTGCTGCTAAGAATCAGTGTGTACTCAGAGAGGTACAACAGACCATGTATCATTCTTTCAGGAAGCCTTTAACATGGGGAAGAGGTGTTTCTTCGACATGCTGTATTTTTCCCTGAGGAAATATTATTATTTCCCCCACCAAATATCTTGCTGCGAATTCCAATAGTTAAGTTACTTCCTACATTGGTCTGGAATTTGACCACCGAAAAGTTCTACCCAAGCAGAACACTTCAGCAATTTTTCTACCGCATATCTTTCGAGTATTTGGGAAGGCTTTTATGCCTTCCTGTGTGTGTTCCCTTCAGAATAACCAGCCGCAGACATGTGTGAACCAAGACAGAAAGCTCAACCCAAATCACACAAGCAACAACCTTCATTAGCTTATTTGCAGAAGAGTCCAAGGACAAGTGTGGCTTCTGACACGGTTTAGTAGAGCTAAACAATGTCACACAAAGAGACCCCTCTCAGCGTTACCTCTCCCCTGCTGATCCCATGATACCCAGCTGAAGCGCCTCCAGACATCCATTCGTCTATCTCATGAACAGAGTCCAGAAGGAGAGTTACTTTCTTTTCCATAAGTTTTTTCTTTCATGGGGTCTTCTATTTCTGATTAGGCCATATGCTCAAACTTCCAGCTTTTGCTATGTCATAAGAAGTACAGCCTTTGACTATCCAAGATAAAGCAACGCTTACCTATTGAGATATATGGATTGAGGAGAGAGATTTCACAGGTATCATATGAAATAGAGACTGGATAAGACAAAGGCAATAGGGAACATTAGAGACTGTTGCCTGACTTTACACTCATCCATCAAGTAACCAACCAAACACCAGAATAAAAGATCACTTAACCCTGGACTTCCGAATGCTGCAGGGAGGGAGGCCAAGTGGAGATCACTGTATATTCATAGATATCCTTTCCACTACAAAAGCCAGCCACAGGTGGAGAAGCAGCCCATGAGGGTACCCCACAGCAGTTCTCTGGGCCTGGGAGCAACTTGTATCTTTCTCAACCCACATCCATAAAAATCACACAAGGAGAAGTTGTCTTTCATTTCTTCTCTGCTGCACACAACAAGGCTAAGCAAGAGGAATGGAAGGTTCCAGAAGGCAGGAGGGATGCCCACAGACCTGAAACTATAAGCCTTGGTTATAAGTTTAGACAGCTAAGTGGATGATGCCACAAACATTACCATGAACAGAAAGAGCTGAAGACTGAGTTTAAGACCAAGTGTTTACTTTTTTGCTTTGCTTTGTGTTTGGTTTGGTTTGGTTTGTTTGTTTTTGCCAAGGATTCTGAGAAACAAAGCGAATGGATAAGTTAAAAGCTGGTGTAGACTGTAGCTACCTTCAATCCTGGTTCCTTGACTCAACTGAGGTGAGTTGACACCAACGATGGCTATTCCCTGTGCATACTGTGGGACAGGAACTAGGTTACAAAGAGGAATGTCATAAACACCCCCAGCCACCGTTGGGTGCACATGCTATTAATGAGAACAACCAGAACAACTTTCTCCCATCTCCCGCATTAAGACAGAGGCAGTAACTACAAAATGCCTTGAGCTCCTCAGATGAAAGAAGTTATACAAATGAAGACACACCCAAGAAGAATATGCTTATTAATCTGCTAGCATACAGTGTTATGCCAGTGGGGGGAGGGGATGATATGAACGTCATTTCTTTGCATCAAATAGAGCCAGCAAAGAGAAATAAACACTACAACAGAAGCCAGCCTTAAGCCAAAGCCTCAGCAAAGCTCCCGTACTGTCACTGGTCACCTGCCTGAAGCATGGTGTCAGAGCCCTGTGTTGTGGCCCACCTCCTCTGCCCCCATGGCAGGCAGGGTGGCTGCTGGAGGGGCATGAGACAGCAAAGAGCTATGCTGATGCTCTTCTTACTGCCTCTAAAGACAATCATTATTCCTGGAATGACAATTTGTAAGCTCAACCTAATTACAGCCAAATTGATTAAGAGACACATAATCTCAAGATTAGCATTCGGGCAAATGCTGCTCAACTTAGCCAAGGAGGATTCAGAGGAGGAAACAGCTGTGCTCTTCAGGAAATTGTTTGGAATAAAAGAGTGAAGTCTGCCGGCAAACCTCAGCCTTAGCAAATTCCTTGGCATCATTTCCTTCTTATTTGAACTTCCAAGCTGGAGATTTCCTGGGATCAAATGCTTTAAACACAGGCCTCCTGGGACTGGGGGGAAGCCAGCCAGAGGTATTTCTGATGCCCTGGTCTTGGGCTCTACCTTCTTAGTAAGGAAGTGGACTGAATTGTCTTAGCCTCAGAGATCCGACCTCAAACTACTGTTGATAGTCACGACATATCAGTTGTTGTGAGCAACAAGTGACCGACCACACAGAGCATTTCTAGTGTATTAATTGACAACTGAGACCTTTATAATATTTATTCCTGTCTCCTCTTCCCTTGAATGTAGGACTTTCAAAATACCTTTAGTGATGTTAATCATCAAATTATTTAGAAAAGTGGATTTTTTTTCTCTTATGCTTTATGTCATAAAGCACAAACATACTCTTAACAAAAAGCCTAAAAATAATAATGGGAAGGGTGTCTTAGTCAGGGTTTTACTGCTGTGAGGAGACACCGTCATCATGGCAAGTCTTACAAAAGCAAACATTTCATTAGAGCTAGCTTACAGTTTTAGAGGTTTAGTCCATTATCAACACGGTGTGAAACATGGTAGTGTGTAGGCAGACACGGTGCTGGAGAAGGAGCTGAGAGTTCTACATGGGATCGGCAGCAGGATGTAAATGCCACACTGGGCCTGGCTTTAGTAACTGAGTAAAAGTCCACACTAAAAGGATACACTTCCTCCACCAAAGCCACACCTACTCCAACAAGGCCACATCCTGTTGTGTGCCACTCCCTGTGGGCCAAGCATTCAAACACATGATTCTATGGGGTCCGTTCTTACTCAAACCTGCGCAAGGGGGTAACGTGAATGTTTTGTACACTCTCCATACAGGTTAAAAAGATCAATGTTGAGTAAGATAGTGAGGAAGCAAAAAGGAAAACACTGGAGTCAAAACTGCAGGGGCTTCTGATATGCCGATGGGCACTCACCATGCCAATCATGTAACATTACATTCTTTGATATGACTGCACATCAGTACATGCAGAACCTTACTCCTCAGCTTTGCTTCTTACTTAATAGCCTGAATGAATTCACAACTTCTTTATGCCTTAGTTTCTGCTACCTGTGCCCTGGACTGACCCTATCTGCCCTTAGGGGTTGAAGGTGAGGTGGTACTGAGTCAACGACACAGACTGGGAGCAGGTGAGAAATGCCACAGTAAGCTCTTTTAATATCCCCCACCCGTGCCCCATTAGTCCCAAGAAAGCATCTCTTCTAAACAGCAGTTCCCAATTGGCTGGCATTGTCTAAGCCAGCAATCCTTGGCAGCAATCTCAGGCGGTCCTCAATTAGGTCCTCCTGCTGGAACTACTTCTGCAACTACTCAGGCAGTGTTTACATAGAGGTGGCCTCGCTGTTCCTGCTACAAGTCTCAATATTTGTAAAATGAAGAAAATAACAATATTTCCCTTATAGAGCTGTGAAATGAATGGGTTCATCCCTGTGAGATTGTCAGCACGGTGCTGTTGAATAAATACTAGCTTGACCTTGGCTGTTAATAATAATGATGATAACGAGAGCAACAACAATCATACGTCAGTGGCATCAACATTGAGATTGCATTTAGCAGTTGCTCAGTAAATCACTAAGAAGTATTACTTCTTAGGATTAAAAAAAATAATAATAAAAAGTAACATTTTTTTTCTTTAGGCTTAATCCATATGGGCACTGTCTCTGGATGGAGCCAAAACAAATGAACACCCACTCCGATCTCATTTTATAGACTTCTCAGTCAGAAATGAACTCATTTCTTGCTCCTAACTCTCTTTGGAGCCTACAGTTAGCTGGACAGTGCTCGGGAGTGGGCCGCTGTGTAGAGTTCCCAAACACAGCCATTCATCAAGTCTCTCTCTGCGGTTTCCATTTACTCCTGTGGAACACCAAGCGAGTGCCCGAACATCCTGTTGCCTGGAGTTCCCTTTCCCTTCCTCCCCTTCCAACCTTTTTAACTGCACTTCTTTCCTGTGTGCCCCAGGGTTCCCCCAAGCAAGCAACTGCAAAGCTGCCCCTTTATCACCTTTGCTCAGGTTAGCAGGTTGTCTCCACAGCCCTGTTAACTCCATGGCCCTGGAATCGAGCTGACTGACTGCCCTTACGCTACAGCAAACCTCAGAGCACACTGGCCATGGTAAAGACTAGAAGTACCTGGTGCATGCTGTAATCCCTACTCCAAAGCCACAGGCAAGGGGCATGGCTGCAATTTTAAAGTCAGCCTGGTCTCCGTAGTTCCAGGCTAACCATGGCTATGTGGAATTTAGGGAGAGTGAGCATGGAGTCTTGACTGAAAATAATATTTACAAATTATAACTCATGTACCAAAACACACATACTCTTAAGTACTGTGGCAGACACAAAATGTACACTAGATGTCTTTCTAGGACTTGTAATCCATCTGTGGAAGGGAAAAACACCAACGAGAGGTCAGACTATTTCACCATCAACCTGCTGCTTCAGAAAAGGCGCCTACCTCCATCAATCCGAGAAAGGAACACTTAGAGACAGAATGGGGGAAAAAAGAACTCATAATAAAAAGTTGGAGTTCTCAAAGTACAAAAATACTGTAAAATTCACTTTAACCAGGTTAATAACTTCCCTCCAAATTTATAATTTTATACATATTTCATGCCGACTGTAGAGTGGGTTAGCATGCTCTACCGTGTGCTATATTCTTATGAATACTATTTAAAATACGAATTCACATAAGTGATAAAGCTGCGGCTCAATATTTCAATGCTAATGGCTTTCAAAAAGTTACAGGATGTGAGAGCTGATTCCCAGTCATTACAGAATTCGAACAGAGCCAAACTCATCTACCGCCTTTCCAGGAGTACCCAATACATTTAAAATATGAGCAGTGTTTTAATTCTTAACTATTGGGAGCCACTTTTCTACTGTGGAGAGCTGCCTCAGTTCTTGGCATACACTGAGTGCTCAGAGCATCTTAGTATCACTACTTTTATAAGTACTGTTATTGTTTGTTCTGTGCCCACTAACATCTCTCGCACCAAAGGGCTAGCCCATAAATATAAGGTCGTAGTGCTTATCCTAGATCAGAGGCTCTTAATTGGAGTCCAAAGACCTTTGAAGATGTGAACTCAGTTGGGATTATTTCTATCTTTATTTTCACTGATAACTTTTGAACTTTAGCATCTTCTTCAATCATAAGTATAAACTATGAGTCCCCGTGGCACTAACACACGTAACTTTCTCATAGACATGTCCATCTTACCTCCAAGATATTCCAGAAATATCCTTTATGGCCATTTACAACTCTTAACACTGGATCTTGAGTTTAAGGCACGAGTGAAGAAGCATACCGGGTACGATCTCACATAGTTGGGATATTCGTAACTGTGTGTAAGATACACGGAAGCACACAAGACAAGAAAAGATATATATATAAGGCTTTCTATATAATTTTGGTTCGTTCATTTTGAAACACGCTAGCTGGGCACTAGGATCCCAGCACTCAGGAGGATCAGGAGTTCAAGGCCATTCTCAGACGCGTAGTTGGATGTTTGGTTAACTATTTGGTCTCTGTTGATGTACTTCACCGACAGGAGTACATCAGGAGTCACTGCATAGACAACTGGAGCCGTGGCACAAAAAGCATTGGGGGCCCCCAAGCCAAGCAAAGCCTGTCAGCCTGTCTCTTGTGCCTAACACAGTGACTTCTTCTTCCTGCTGCTCCAGTCTTTGCAGCATGCTCCAATCACCCTCTTCATGAACACTGCCCTCCCCCTCCACAGCTCTCTTGCACTGACCTGGATCTCACCAAGTAGAGTAGTTGGCTGCCCAGCGAGCCCTCAGGATCTGCCTGGCTCTGCATCCCCCAGGATGGGATTACAAGAGAGCTCCACCACACCCAGCTCCTTAATGTGGGTTCTAGGGACTGAACTGGGGTCTTTGTGCTTCCAAGGCAAGTTCTTTACTGACTGACCTATCTTCCTAGCCCTGCCATGGTCATTTTAATGAGGTTGCATTGAGTCTATAGTTTGTTTCTGGTCCAGTAGCCACTTTTCCTCTATCCCTTCTTCTAATCCATATGCAAGGGAGGTCTTTTCATCTTTTAGTGTCATCTTCAATTCCATCATGTTTTGATGTTTTTAGTGTAGAGGTCTTCATTTCCTTGCTTAGATTTACTTCTTCTTCTTCTTCTTCTTCTTCTTCTTCTTCTTCTTCTTCTTCTTCTTCTTCTTCTTCTTCTTCTTCTTCTTCTTTTTTTTTTGAGAGCATTGGTATATAGGAAAGTTATTGGATCTTGTATGCCAGTTTTCTATACTTCCACTTTGCTGAAACTGTTAGCTCTGAGAAATTTCTAGTGGCACCTACAAAGGCTCTTATGTATACAATTCTATAAACTGAAGATAAGGATGCCCTGATTTCTTCATCCCTACCTGTGTCCCTTTTAGGTGCTCGCCCTGTCTCACTGCTCTAGTGACGACTTCCATCACCGTACTGAGTAAGATTAGGAAAAGTAGGCACACTCTTGCCTTCCTGATTTTAGGGTAATGCTTTTTCTTTTTCTTCAGTTACTATAATGTTGGTGCTAGGTTTACTACGTACGGATGCTTTGTATATTACCCTTTTGTTCCTCATCTCCCCAGGCCTTTGTTGGGGAAAGGAAGTTGGATTTTATCAAACGCTTTTTCTACATCTACTGAGATGACAGGTAACTTCTGCCATGGAGTTTAAATTTATTGATTTGCATGTTAAGTCATCCTTGCATGTTTGGAATGAAGCCAAACTGATCATGATGTATGATATTTTCAGTGTCCCTAAATTAAATTTGCAATTGTTTTATTGAGAAGTTTTACATCTGTGTTTATGGGGAAAGAGTTATATAGTCCATACATTTTGTTTTGTGTTTTTTCTGGTTTTGGTATCAAGTGCTGGCATGTAAAGAGAGTCTAGAAATAGCTTTTCCTTTTCTACATTTTTGTTGTTGTTTCCTTTTTTTTTTTTTTTTTTGAGACAGGGTTTCTCTGGATAGCCCTGGCTGTCCTGGAACTCAGTCTGTAGACCATGCTGGCCTCGAACTCAGAATTCTGCCTGCCTCTGCCTCCCAAGTGCTGGGATTAAAGGCATGTGCCACCACTGCCTGGCCTCCTTTTCTATTTTTTGAATAGTTTGCAAATCACTGATGTTAGTTCTCTCTGTAGGTCTGGAAAAAAATCTTCCAGTAAATCCACTTCAGCCTAGACATTGTTAGTTGGGAGATTATTTTTGATGTCGGTTGAATCTCACTGCTTCTTTAGATCTTTTTAAATTCTCAGCTTTGTTTAGTTTTGGTATATCACACACACCTAGAAATTCATCTCCTTCCTTTAGATTTTACAAGTTTAGTGGAATGTAACTATTTAAAGGATATCCTAAGAATTTTCTGAATTTCACCAATGCCTGTTGCAATGTCTCATTTTTCATCAATTATTTCATCAGTTTAGGCTTTCTGTCTCTTTTGGTTAATTTCATTAAGGGTTTGATGATCTAGGTATACTTTCAAGAACTAGCTCACTGTTTCCTTTATTTGTTGTATTGTTTCTGCCTTGATTTTAATTGTTTCTTTCTGATTTCTACTAATTTGGAGGTTGGATAGCCTCTGCTTTTTTTCTAGGCCCAAAAGTCCATTATCATTTATTTCAGATGGCTCTGATATTTCAGTGTAGGTGTCCCTAGCTCTTAGGACTGCTTTCAGTGTATCTCATGGGGTTTGGTATTGTCTTAGTCAGAGTTTCTATTCCTGTACAAACATCATGACCAAGAAGCAAGTTGGGGAGGAAAGGGATTATTCAGCTTACACTTCCATACTGCTGTTCATCACCAAGGAAGTCAGGACTGGAACTCAAGCAGGTCAGGAAGCAGGAGCTAATGCAGAGGCCATGGAGGGATTTTTTTTTTTTCATTTTTTTATTAGATATTTTCTTTATTTACATTTCAAATGCTATCCCGAAAGTCCCCTATACCCTCCCCCCGCCCTGCTCCCCTACCCACCCACTCCCATTTGTTGGCCCTGGCCTTCCCCTGTACTGGGGCATATAAAGTTTGCAAGACCAAGGGCCTCTCTTCCCCAATGATGGCCAACTAGGCCATCTTCTGCTACATATGCAGCTAGAGACATGAGCTCTGGGGGTACTGGTTAGTTCATATTGTTGTTCCACCTATAG
>NC_034595.1:50621249-50637601 GCF_900095145.1 Mus pahari
ATAAATAAGGCTGCTATGAACATAGTGGAGCATGTGTCCTTATTACCAGTTGGAACATCTTCTGGGTATATGCCCAGGAGAGGTATTGCTGGATCTTCTGGTAGTACTATATCCAATTTTCTGAGGAACCACCATACTGATTTCCAGAGTGGCTATACAACCCACAAGGGGACCTTCCCCCTTGATCACTAATTGAGAAAATGCCTTGCAGCTGGATCTCATGGAGGCATTTCCCCAACTGAAGCTCCTCTCTCTGATAACTCCAGCCTGTGTCAAGTTGACACGAAACTAGCCAGTACAGGTATGTTGTGTTTTACTTGTATTCTGTCCTAGGAGATGTTTTAAGACATTCTGTGATGTCTTCCAGGCTCCCTTCAATAGTTTGATGTGTAATCTCCATGAGTGTATATGTATTTTATAGTTTCTCTTGCTACCGATTTGTAGTTTTATTCCACTATGGTTAGATAGAATACAAGAAGTTGTTTCAGTTTTCCTGTGCCTGCTGTGACTTACTTTTTACCCTACAGTGTGATTTAGTTTAGAGAAAGTTCCATGGGTTTCTGAGAAGAACGTGTAGTCTGCAGTGTTTGGATGTACTATTTTGTAAAGGTCTTTCAGGTTCGTTTGATCTCTGAAGTCATTTAACTCAGATATTTCTCTATTCCCTTCTTTTAAAGATGACCTGTCTATTGGTCAAACATTGCTATTACTGGCTACTATTGTAAGGGTGTTAACATATGACTCTACATCTACTAGAATTTGCTTTATGGGACTGGGTGCAGCTATGTTTATGCTAAAATTGTAACATCATCTTTATTTTTTTATTTATTCATGTGCATGTCATATGCATGAGTATGTGTGTCCACATATGTGCACTTGTCCATGCGAATGAGCCAAAGGTTTGGCAGAAGTATCTTCCTCTCTCACTCTCCACTTTATTGTCCTAAGTAGGGTCTCTCTCTCTGAATCTTGCTGACTCAGCTGCTTGGCTAGCCTGCTAGCTGCTAAGCACTGAGGTCGCATGCTGGCCACTGCACCTGCCCAGCTTTTGTGTGGGTGCTAAAGAACGGAATCCTACTCTACAGGCTTGCATAGCAAGTGCTTTGCCCACTGAGCTATTTCCCTAACCCTGTAAAGTCTCCTTGATATATTCTTCCTTTAATCAGCAGGAAGTGGCCTTCTTTATCTCTTCAGATTGTTTTGTTTGAAACCTATTTTGTCATATATTAGAACAGAAACAGATGTTTGTCCCATAGGTCCACTTGCTTAAGGTATATATTTTTTTTCATCCTTTTTGGTCTAAAATAGCATTTCTTTTTGATGGTGAGGTGTAATTCTTAGAGGCAACAAATGGGTGAACACATTTTTAATCCAGTCTGCTATTCAGTGAGTTTGACTGAGGAATGAGGTGACTAGCGTTCAGAGTTATTATTTTTTTTTAACCCAGTCATTTATTTCAGGTTTGCTGGACAAATCTTCACTATGGTTAACACTTACATAGAAACAACACTACACTTAAGAAAAAAATTAAAACCTTCAAAAATCCAATAAAAAGGGTGCTTTATTGTTAATATTAGATGTTAGAAAGGTACTACATTATTTTATTATTTTAACTGCAATGAACAAAAATCAGGATGCAAGTTTCCTACAAAGAGTTTATTTTCAGATTTGTTTTGAAATGGTTAATAAAATACTCAAGCTAGGATCCCAGAAAAGGTTTGATTGTTTAGTTTCCTTATCACCAAAAAAAGGGGGAAACAAAATACATTTAAATATGTAAATCATACTCCACTGTCACTACATATAAAAAACAAAAGCAGAGCTCAAACATGATAAAATCGTTTGAAGATGAGGATACAAAGTGTGTCTTCAGTGTCCCTCTGTTCCTTTTTAGCTGGCTCAAGAGATATGAAGATTTTAAGAATTAGTTGATTTTCCCACACTAATGAACCCTTTGTGATAATTTCTCTCATCTTTGTGTGTATGCCCTTACTACCAAATATTTAAAGTTATTTGCTCAGATAATAGTTAAGGAAGGCAGAATCATACATGGTTATACAGTTATTGTCTACAATCTAGCACTAAGACATTTTTATTTTCCTGAGAACTAAGCAGACCACCCAACTACACAGTTTTTTTTAAGATTTATTTATTTTTATACATAAGTACACTGTAGATGTCTTCAGACACTCCAGAAGAAGGAGTCAGATCTTATTACAGGTGGTTGTGAGCCACCATGTAGTTGCTGGGATTTGAACTCAGGACCTTCGGAAGAGCATTCAGTGCTCTTACCAGCTAAGCCATCTCACCAGCCCCCACAGTTATTATTAAATACTGTGTATTCATTCCTTTTACTTTATTGATTTTGCTCTATGTGGTATTTTCCTATCCTTTCATTGTTTAACTACTGTTTTTCATGGTTTAGTCTTTCCTATAGAATTATGATTGTGTCTGTCTTTCACTTCAGTCTTCTGTAGAATTGGCTTACTAGTTATGAATTACTTTAGCCTGTTTTTAATCATGAAAAGAGTTCTTTCTCTTTCTGTTATAAAAGATAGTTTTGCTAGGTATAATAGTCTAGCTTGTCAGACAATGTCTTCTGGAGCTATTATTATATGCACTCTTGGCTTTTAAAGCTTTGGTTGAGGAACTGGCTATTATTTTCATGAGCCTGCCTTTAGATAAGACTTATTTTTTCTCTCTCTTGCAGCTTTCATTATATATTCTTTATTCTATATATTTAGTGTCTTAACTATAACATGCTAAGGGAAAGTCCTTTTCTTGAATTATATGTTTAGTGTCTTAAATGTCCCCTTGTGCCTGAATAGGAACAAAATGTTTTCTATGCCTTAACATAAAATTCTTCTCCATCTTCAATAACATGATTCATAGATTTGTTTTTAGGTCTTTGGTGTCCCATAAATCTCAAATGTTCTATTTGTACATTCTTACTAACTTATTCTTGCCCATGAGTGAATATTTAAATTCCTCTATTTTGCCTTCAAGCCCTGATATTTTGTTAATATACATTGTATACATCATGCATGAAACAGTCAAATAATAGATAATAGAATGTTCGTTTAAAAACAGAAACAAGCCAGGTGTGGTGGTGCACGCCTTTAATCCCAGCACTTGGGAGGCAGAGGCAGGCAAATTTCTGAGTTCGAGGCCAGCCTGGTCTACAGAGTGAGTTCCAGAACAGCCAGGGTTATACAGAGAAACCCTATCTCAAAAAAAAAGGGGGGAGGGAAACAAGGTGGACAACTCATGAGGAACAATATCCAAGGCTGACCTCTGGCACACACACACACACACACACACACACACACACAAACTTGTGCACCTTTCACACACAGGAACATGCACATACACCATTCACAAGTGCACACACACCTACACACACAATAAATAAGTAAATAAATAATTGAAGGGGATAAGGAGGGAAGAAATGGGGAAATGAGTATCACACAGATATGTGGCTGGAAAGGAAGAGTCTTCCTCCATCCCCACTTCCATCCTGAAATCTGAACTAAGGACCTTGTCCATGCTAAGTATGTACTCTGCCACTGAGCTACATCCATGGGCCAAGGGAATGGATATTTTAGAAGTCCTTGCTGATAACTGCGGGCATTTTTCTGCAATACTTTACTATTTTTCCAAGTAGGATCTGGTTAGTTAGGTTAGGGAAGATATGTCTACAACAGTATCAATAAACTTTTTTTGTATACTATTGTGTTAGAATACACCATTCTGGGAGCTGCAGAAATAGCTCAGAGGTCAAGAGAACTCTCTTTCCCAGAGGAACCATGTTTGATTCCCAGCACGCACATCGCAGCTGAGAGCCATCTGCGATTCTAGTCCTAGAGGATCTCATGCTGTCTTCTGGCATTCTTGGCTAGTGCATATACACGGTGCACAGACACACCTGCAGGCAAAACATTCATACACATGAAAATAAAACAATTAGCTGGGCAGTGGTGGCGCACGCCTTTAATCCCAGCACCTGGGAGGCAGAGGCTGGCAGATTTCTGAGTTTGAGGCCAGCCTGGTCTGCAGAGTGAGTTCCAGGACAGCCAGAGCTACACAGGGAAACCCTGTTTCAAAAAAATTAATTAATTAATAAAATATGTCAATCCATCTTGAACTTTGAATAAGTGGTTTGCTTGCAATATTGCCTTCCTTCCTTCCACTACAGTGGTCAAAAGATACAAAATAAATGAAGGCATCACAGGTTGGTAACCACCAACTTATGAAAGTCTAGTTATGCCAAACTCTTTTCAAGTATGTTGAAAGAAATAATCAAACTTCCTCTCAGTCACTTGAATGAAATTACTAAGAAGACAGAATGTTTTAGCTCTGTTCTTGGTTGAAGGCAGAGCTGCCAGCATCATCAGAATATAAGACAGAGAAGATGCAAACACCTGCAAAGGTTCAGAACACAGCAACTGCAAGCAACATTGCTACTTCAGCATCACAGTTACCAGGTCTCCTCACTGATGTTCTGGCTTTAGAACTGGACAAACTTAATAATACTTGTTGCAGCAGGTTCCAGGCAGCTTGCAATACTGTGTGGGCTTGTCAATGGGTAGATGGAGCTTCCTTTTATTCTTTCTAAACGCCATGATGGTTTTCATTTCCCACTCTTGAGTCATTTTTCCAGAGTCACAATAAGAGACAAATACAAGATACAGGACCTGCACTGTCAGCACTTTCCAGAAGGACTATGAGTAAATTCATGCTGCTTCCTGAGGGACTGCCATTCTTTAAGTTCATTTTATTACAGGACATACTCGTAATTCTTGGTCCATCAGGCCCTTCTGTCAAGCACTGGCCATATTATGATCTTCTCAGCTTCGTCGATGCATAAAGGGCAGTTCTCACTTATCCTGTGAGAGGCAGGGTCCTCTCAATAAGATTTCCATCTGTTTGTCTACTGATGCAGTGATGAAGTTCCAAAGCCTCTAATTGCTCCCTGGTAATTGGAGGTTTGAGAGTGTATGCTGTGACTTCACATGCTACTTTCTCTTTGTTTCAGTTTGTGGGTATCTTCATATGGCAGTACCTTTTATTCAGAATGACTAGATTCTTGGTTACTTTTCCATTTCCACGGCAAAATGCCATGACCAACCCATGCAACTTTCTTTTGAAAGCATTTAATTTAGGGCTCACAGTTCAAAGGGTTAAAGTCCATGACCATCTTGCAAGAGAACATGGCGTGGCATTGTAGTATCGAGACAACCACAGAGCAGAGAAGAGCTAACTGGAAATGGCTGTGGGCTTTTGAAACCAGAAAGCCACACTTTCACCAACAAGATCACACCTCCTATTCCTTCCCAAACAGTTCCATCAACTGGGGATGAAGCATTTGAATATCTAAGCCTACTGTTGGCATTCCTTCCTCTAAACATGTACCACCATAATGCAGTTCTTTAGAGTCGAAGAAGAGCCAACATAAGGAGGAGAGGTCTTTTGCTAGCCCTTAAGGTAGTATACATGGTGTGTCCAACTTGAGAACAAAGGGTAGGTGATAATGCACCACCACACTGCTGTACCTCGAGTAGGATCTGAGCTGTCAGCACCCTTATGTTCTAGTGCACACCTCAAGGGCTTAAATGTGTAGTGGCAGGGAGTATTGGATGGGTCTCAGTTTAACAAAGTTAATAATTTAACTGCTTCATCAACATGAAATCTTTTTTCCTTGGGTGTGCACAACAACAAAGTGGTGTATTAGCAGCACAGTCTAGAGCTGCCACACCAACAGCTCTATCTGGTGTTCCCTTTCCACCATTGATGAAATGTCAGCACAGTGGAAATAACACACCTGGCCTTGTTATAAAAACGGTTTTGAGTGTGTAGACGTTCTGAGGAGAAGCCTCAGGTATCCAGAGAAACGAGTTTCACTTTGTGAAAGCCTTCTCTACCTCCCAGTGCCTCCCTCTACTCTGCTGTAATTCCCTATGGGGTAATTAACTCTGCTGTAATTACCCATGGGGGCTATGCCATGACCTCCATATGAATAGCTAATAAGAGAAACGCATATCCTAAACTTGTACTTGCTCTTTTTCTAACTTTGCCTCTTAATATAATTAGAAGGACACCCAGCATCCAGATATTAAGATCCATTAAATGACACAAGCCAAAGGCAGAATCCTCCACTACCCCGCTTGAGCCAGGATCCCAATCTACACCACCTATCTAAGCCAGTAACTCCTACTACCCCACTTCTCCGAGTCAGTACCCCTCACCTGTCCCACTTATGCCTAGTACCCCACTGAGCTACCAACCTAGAACCCTGTATACCTAAACTAATAAACCTGCCCACCACAGTGACTTTAAACGGAACAGGTATTTGGTAAATACTTGTTAGGTGAAAGATGAGCAATGTCCATCTCTTCACATTGTCATCCATTCTGGGCTCATCAGACACTCTGTAACAGTACATTGCTTCTTAGCTAGGCCTCTTGGGGGGAATTTTTACTTTTTTAATTCTTTGAAGTTATGTGTATGTGTATGTATATGTGCCTGCATGAGTTTATATGCATGGTGTGTATGCAGGTCCCCTCAGAAGCCAAAAGAGGGCATTGGAGACCTTGGAACTAAGAAGTGTGATCTGTCTGACATGGATGCTTGGAACTGAACCTGGGTCCTCTGCAAGAGCAGTCAGTGCTCTTACCTATTATGCTGTCTCTCCAGACTCTAGGCTAGGCCTCTGATCTGGGCTCTTACTTAGAAAATTGAATCTGTGTAACAGCCAAACAAGGCTACCTTTTGGGATAAAGAACTGGCTGTTTTCCTTATTTAAAAGATAACATATGTTATTTGTGCAACATATAGACAGACAGAAAGAAATTATTGACAATTCTATCATCTAGAATTTTTTTAAATATATAGGATATTTATTGAAATTTTTGGTATTTTTAAGTAAACAGTCAATTTTTAATTTTTTTGTTTAATTGGCTCCTTTTTTATGCATGTAATACCATAAAATAAGTAGCCTTCTCTAATGTGTTTAAATATGTACCCCTATATGTTAGTTGGATATGCACAGAAATGATTGACCAGGTAAGGTTTGTTGGGGTTCCCTCCTCCTGCCAACTTCTTGTCCTACAGCCCAAGCTGATCGCAGACTCACCACATACCCTAGGCTAGCCTCAAACTCTCCTCCTGTCTCACCTTCCCAGCGATACCATATCTGGCTTGGATTTTATTCTTCCCCTACATCATTACCATTCCATCTATTATCAGCCAGAAAAAAAAAAAAAAAACAAAAACAAAAAAACACAATTCAGATGTGATGCAGACTAAAATGTTGACAGGCAAGGATCCTCTGAACATTCTTCCTTTCCTGCCACTGTGACAGAGCCATAGCAATGAGTCACACACCCAGTAGCAGAAATAGTCCTGAACACGAGAAGGAAATAAAAATTGAGAACACCCACAAACAAGATATTGTAAGGGGTGCCTAGAGAAAAATAAGCCTAGATCACAAAGCGAAGAAAAGAGGAATTTCCCTCTCGGGAGGCTGCATGGGAAAAGCGCTCAATTCTGTTCAGATGTCCACTGAAAGTCAACTCAGAGGCTGCATGAAATGAACAGTCAGAGGCATTAAACCCCTAGTAAGTGGGAGTTGACGTATAAAGGACTCTATTACTGCATAGCTACAAGGGACGTTTAAGGAGGTTAAGGGCACTCTGTTCTAAATTCCCTATGTCCCCTCTTGGAAACCTACATCTCGATCTTGAACTTTCTCTTAACTTCAAAGCAAGAGTCAGCCCCATGCTTCTCTGTGTAAGTGTCCAAATAAGAGCATGCTAAAGGCTGAGGTTGAAGATGAAGTGGGGTGGAGAGAAACAGGACTGCCCCGAAGGAAACTCCCTGCCACTGGGACCATACTCTTAGAGCACAGCCAATATCCTAGAGTATACAATAAATCAGAGGTCTGGGAACAGGAAGTACTTCTGAATTCTGGTAAGGTGGAGAGTTCATTTCATTCCTTACCATGTTTCAGCGACTTATCTAAGATTTAGAGAAGACCTTTTGCTCTTAGTTCTTACAATAAAGTATTGGGGGGGGGGGAATCTAACCCCTTTCAGACCACCAAACTGTATTCTAAATTCATACTAAATTTATTATGTTCCTCAACTTCATGATTCTCCCGAGGTTTCTCACCTAAATCTGTTCTTTCCGTCCAATGATGGCACAAACTTTTTAGCACATTTTACCAAAATCCTGCCTCCAAGAACTTGCCTGTGTAAAACATCCCAAGGTGTTGGAACTCCTTTCTATCATCATTCTTTCAGAGATTAAAATACACATGCCTTCCCCATCTCTGAAATGTTGCTTAAGTAATCCTACTCTGGGAGAGGCTGGAGAGATGGCTCGGCGATTAAGAAGACCTACTGCTCTTTCAGAGGATCTGAGTTTCTTCAGCCACAACTGTGTGTAACTCTAGCTCCAAGGAGATAATGACATCTCGGGCCTCTGTGGATACCTAACTTACATATGTGTGGGGGAGGGGTGTGAGCACAAGAATACATGTGTGTCATGGTATGGATAAGTTGTCAAAGGACAGCTTATAGCAGTCTGGTTTCTCCTTTTCTCCATGTGGCTCTTGGGGATTAAACTCAGTCCCTTGGTCTTGGCAGCAAGCACCTTTACCCACTGAGCCATCCTACCAGCCCTCCTTTTAAAGAATGTAGTTTATTCACATTATTGTTGACGATTGTGCTCTCAAATTGTTTGGAATCTTACTTATTCTTTGACTGGGTTGCAAGTTTCTTGACTTTTGGCTCTGTGGCTTCTAATTTCTATTTTTTTTAAAAAAAAAAAAATAGAAGGTAGAAAAAAGTAAAATGAAGGCAAAATGGGGGAAGTAGAAACTAGACAAGAAAAATGGTAGATGAAGAAGAGGAGAGGGGAGAATTGTATGATGTTATTATGTTCCTCTTATGTAATATTAAAATAGATAATAATGGCATGGAGGTGTTCTGTGAAGGTCACAGTAAGACGTGTAAGTTTAATTCTCATGACTAATATACAGTGACAATTTCCAGACTTTCCCAACCCTGCCTCCACAGCCTCCTGCCTCTAATTCTACTTCTCAAATTATTATTTCTAATAAGCAATTCTATGTCTTCTGACTACTTAAAACTAAAGTTCACCCTGTCTCCTTTACTCTGCTCTGCTTATCGGCTTTTAATATTGCATGTTAATACTGTATACAATCTGATTATTCACTGCATATATTTTATCATTGTTTCCTTGTCCTACTTAACTCCAGCTCCGAGAAAGGTCCCTGACAGCAGAGACCGTTGCCTGTTCATTGATATAGCTTCAGATCCCCAGTCAACTTCTCCAGAATAAATGAAGCTCTCTGAATAAGTCACATGCAGGCTCTGAGACTGTCAAAAACCACAACGGAATCCCCGTGCGTGCTGCAAAGGTATTCCTTCTCTGGTTTGTGCCAGCTCTAGCATGCCCTAAACTTGGGCTGATTTTAGCCCCATGAAAAAAACTGATGCTATAAGCACCAAGCAGAACTTCCCAGAGAACATGGCTAATCACGGGCTTCCAGCAGGCCCCCTGGGGGGCTAGGTGTTAACCGAATGAAATGGTGATAAGGGCTGACAGGTGGCCAGTGTGGCTTCAGGACCTTAATTGCTCTCTCCTCACTCATGGTGAAAACCACAAAGTACGCATAAAGAGCCTGGCTAAACCAGGACATCTCTCCAGGCAAGTCTCGGGTTTCTCAGCAGAACCTCTCCCTCCAGCTGGCTGACTTGGTGCTGGCTCTCTGCTTCCAACTCAGCTGCCTTCCCTGACCTGCACTGGAGAATGAAGTGCTACATTAAGTAGGTGTCCTAGGTTCCTAGGGAATTGTCCTTGGTTTTGCTTTAGTTCCACTCCAACCCTGGGATTGTTTAAGTGGCCATAAAGATGCATTTCAGGAAGAAAGCACAACCTTTATTATTATTAATAATTATTATTATTCATTCAATTTACACTCAAATAGCTAACTCCTGTCCCCCCCTCTCATCCCATTACCCACCCTTGGGTACCATCCCACCCTGGGGCATCCAGTTGCAGGAGGACTAAGCACATCCTCTCCCACTGAGGCCCAACCAGGCTGTCGAGTTAGAGGAAAGGGATCCAATGGCAGGCACCTCTTGCCAGAACTTCAGCAATTGCTCTCAGAGTACCTGGAGCTGTCCACTAAGAAGAAATGGGTTCAAATACTGGTCCTTTCCCCCTCCTTGTGGATAAGCTGAAGGAAAAGGTAACTCTTTGAACCTTTCTTCCCCTTAACAGCATATGGCGTGCATAACATGCTGTCCCCAGATCTGACGCCTTGATGCTTGCAAAACAACCAGAACAGCAAGTTCTAGTTTATCCCCGCCCTTCCTTCCTGAAGCAGGTTATGAAAGAATTTTCTTTTATGTACATCGCAAGTCCTATACCTGGAAGAAGGAATGCCCTAATACCTGAAGACGCAGGGACTCAGAGAAGAAGGATCCGAATATCCCATAGTTGTGTTTTCAATGCCTTTCAAGGGCAGAGACTTGCTTCCTAGCATGTCACTATTAAGAGTTCCTGGCTTGAAACTTAGAATACCCAAGATACATTATGCAAAACAGAAGAAAACCAAGAAGGATGACCACTGGGTGGATACTTCATTCCTCCTTAGAATAAGGAACAAAATACTCATGAAAGGATATAGGTACAGAGTCAAAATTTAGAGNTAAGATGAAAGGATGGACTATCCAGAGACTACCCCATTCGGGAGTCCATCCCATCATCAGCCACCAAACCTAGATACTAATGCTCATGCCAGCAAGATTCTGCTGAAGGGACCCTGATATCGCGGACTCTTGTGAGGTTATGCCAGTGCATGGCAAACACAGAAGTGGATGCCCACAGCCAGCTATTGGATGGAACACAGGATCCCCAATGGAGGAGCTAGAGAAAGTACCCAAGGAGCTGAAGGGGGCTGCAACCCTGTAGGTGNAACAACAATATGAACTAACCAGTACCCCCTGAGCTCGTGTCTCTAGCTGCATATGTAGCAGAAGATGGCCTAATCAGCCATCACTGGGAAGAGAGGCCCCTTGGTCTTGTAAACTTTATATGACCCAGCACAGGGCAAGGCCTGGGCCAAGTAGTGGGAGTGGGTGGGTAGGGGAGCAGAGGTGGGGGAGGGATATAGGAAACTTTTGGAATAGCATTTGAAATGTAAATAAAGAAAATAATATAAATAAATAAATAAATAAATAAATAAATAAATAAATAAATAAATAAATAAAGAGTTCCTGGCTCTTCAAGAAATGGGGCCCAGAGAGAGGATATTTGGAGGAGGATATTAAAAGGGACAATGGGACTCTGGTTCTCTCTCTCCCTCTTCTTTGCTTCCTAACTACGAAGTGAGCCATTTTTCTCTGTCACCTACACCTGGGTATGCACTCACCGCAAGCCCACAAAACAACACGGCCAAGTGACCATGGACTAAATCCTGTGAAACTGTAAACCACAATAAACTTTCCCTCTGTAGTCTCTATGTATAACTGTATAAGCTCTCTGTTGTTTCTGTGTATGTTCGTGTACATGTGTGCATCTGGAAGTCAGAGGACAACTTGCAGGAATTAGTTTTCCCATCAAGTGGGTCCTGGGAATTGAACTCAGATTATTAGGCTTGGAGGCAAGGTGTCTTTACCCACTGAGCCATCTTGCCAGCCTTGCTTTTCCTCTTTATAAGAAGGTCATCTCGTGTGCTTATTATAGTGAAGTGGCACATGGAACAAATGGCCTCACTAAACTCCCCCCAGCCTGCACTATTAGCACAGTGTGACCTCCATTCACACTCAGTGCTACTGGCCATACACATACCCATTTCTTTGGGTCTTCGTTTCTGAAGGCTGCCTTGTCACATGGCACTAATATTTAATAAGTTCCAATTCTTTCTCTTCTTAATCTGACTGTTGTTGTAGATTTTCCCGAGAAACAAGCCCAGAGATAGAGGGGAAATCTTTCTCTCCTACATAAACAAACATCCTTATCAAGATTACTGGGCACATAAGCCCCTTCTCGAATCTCCAAAGGAAAAAAAATTTACCTTAAACATTAAAGTGCTGGTTCTAGCCAAGCATAGTGGGAGGCTGAAGCAAGAGGACTGCAAGTTCAGGGTTAACCTAGGCTACATAGTAAAATTCTCTCTAAGAAACAAAAGCACACACAAAGTTGTCTTTATGCCCTGTATATTAGCTAAGTCTCGAAAAGATGCCGATATTAGAGTGATATGTTGGCAAATCCCAATGAGACTATTTCTATCACATAGGGGAAAGACCCTTTAGAATCAGGCTGAGTCAATTGTCCCAGTTAATTCTGAAGTCATGAACTTGGTTGTTTCTCCTCATCTATAGTACAAGCAAGTAAGAAATATTCATAAATGTATGGCGAAGTTCAACACAGATGATGTAGGTAAAGTGCTTGCCATAGCTTGATATACTTCTGCTCATTAGGGAGTCGTGACTATTATTGTGAATGTTAGTACTAAGGAGATCTTAAATGTCTGGTGAAGCTAGCATTGGGATATCTTTTGACTGAAGGATAGACCTTGGTCTTCATTATCCTAGTAATATTATAATACATAGTGAGGCTCTACTTTTGTAGACTGAGCCAATGAATGAACATAGAAGTTAATGAGTTACATGTCCATTTAAAGTAACTGACAAAGGTTAGCCAGAAGTTCTGGTGTATAATTTATTTCTCCTAGTAATTAAATAACTGAAGATCTGTGAATATTAGATACCAATAATCCCACATAGCTGTGACTCTGGTTTTGATTTGATCTGATATATTTAGTGCAAGTTAGATTAAAAGAAACATAAAAAAAAAAAGGATATGAAAGAACGTAGTCTGTCTGCTGAGCCCTGATTCTGTGAATTGAATTCTATCTTTTCAAAATTCATATGTCGAAGGTACAACTCTCCATATGACTACATTTGAAGACAGGGTCTTTAGAGAAGTCATTACAGCTGAATGAGTTCATAAGGGAAACCCCTGATCCTATACAATCCATGTCCTTACGAGGAGTGACACCAGAGAGTTCACCTCTTGTCTCCTCTGTAGAGATGGCCATAAGGAAGCTGGAGGGGACACCCACAGTGCATCAAACCAAGCATCCCTGGATCTTCAGAACCGTAAGGAAACGGATGCTGTTGTTTAAGTTACACAGCTATGGTATTTGTCATGTCAGCCCAAGCAAGCCTGTGACAGGCCACACCCACTAAAAATATCCACCTCTAAAAGGCAGCTTCTTCAGAGGAGAGGGTGGCAGAAACTGGCATGGGCCAGGCCTGCAGCACCGGAAGATGTCAAAGTGGAATGCAGAGGTCTGAAGGCGATACCAGAAAATGACCTACACCCTCACTCACCATATGTCAGAGCTCCATGAACACAGAGGCTGCAAGGGAGCAAGGCTCTCTCTTGCTCTGTCTTACCCAACACAGCAGCACAAGGGAACTGGCTAGAGTCAGAGAGATCTGAGAATGTTGCCTTTCCACTCATCACCATGGTGCCAACCACTCGCGCCACAGTATATGTTCTGTTTCATGTCCCTCCCCATCTCATTCCTGAATCTTCCCTTCCTCCCCTCATCCTTATTCCTTTCTCGTTTTATTTCTTAATTGTAACCCTTCATAGATTCATCACCCTCTAAAAATCTGTGGATTTTATTAGTATCCCAGATTTCTCTTCCAAGTCACTTTATCCAACTCATTTCTCTTTCCTTTTCAAAATCAATCTAATGCTTAACCCTTATCCTCATCCACCTCACCTAAGCCATACCTAATCTTAGTAGCTGAAACCTGAGTCTACTTCACACTGTCCTTGACTGTTTGTTCTGTTCATGACAAAGGGGGCTACTGTAATTAAATGGCTGGCATGGCATCTACATAGTGCTAGTATCAAGCAACTGTGCCTGCCTCTGAGTTCTCATACTCAGGGAATAATATAGAATTTACACTTGGCACTGAACTCCTGGGTCGAGGAATTACTTTCTGAACTACACACTAAACTACCACATGCAAGTCCCACTTAAACATTGCAAATGCATTAACTGAAAGAATATGGCTAAATAAGAATAAACCAAAGAAATAACAGCAGATATATAAACCCTAATATAAGAAACACACAAAAAGCCAGGTGTCTTGGTGCACGCCTTTAATGCCAGCACTCAGGAGGCAGAAGCAGGCGGATTTCTGAGTTCGAGGCCAGCCTGGTCTACAAAGTGAGTTCCAGGACAGCCAGGGTTATACAGAGAAACCCTCTCTTGAAAAACCAAAAAACAAAAAAAAGAAAGAAAGAAAGAAAGAAAGAAAGAAAGAAAGAAAGAAAGAAAGAAAGAAAGAAAGAAAGACACAAAAACAAGACAATGCAACTCATCCAAAAAATCTTTAACCCAACAGTAATGACATCCAGTGGGACTGAGTTAGGTGAAATCCCAGACAGAGAACTGAAAATAATGATTATAAGTATGTTTATTTTGTTTGTTTGTTTGTTTGTTTTTTCTTTTTTATAAGTATGTTTAAAGACACAATAAACTAGACAAAATAAGGAAGGCCATCTTATATAGGGTTATTACTGCTGTGATGAAACACCATGACCAAAAGCAAACTGGGGAGGAAGAGGTTTATTTTGGCTTACACTTCCACATCATAGTCCTTGTTGAAGGAAGCCAGGGCAGGAACTCAAACAGGGCAGAAACTTGGAGGCAGAAGCTGATGCAGAAGTCATGGAGATGTGCTGCTTACTGGCTTACTCATCTTCATGGCTTGCTCATACATACTCTAGGACCACCAGCTCAGGAGTGGCCCCACCTACAATAGGCTGCATCCTCCCCCATCAGTCACTAGTTTAGAAAACACCTCAGGGCCTTGCCTAAAGCCTGGTCTCTAGTAAAGGCATTTTTTTTCAATCATGGCTCCTTCCTCTTTGATGATCTAGTGTTTGTCCAGTTAAACTGGCTAGCACAAAGGTGACAAGTTGATGATATGAACAAGAACCTCAACGAAAAGATAAATGCTGAAGACAAATATGTCATAAGAGCTGGAAATAAAAAAACGGAGTGGCTTTAAAAACAAAGCAAAAAGCATAGTAGGAGCTGGTGGGGCAGTTCAGTGGTGGGCACTTGTGGTCATGCAGGATAACCTGAGTTCAGTCTCTGGGATTATGTGATAGAAGGAGAAAACCAACACTAAATAAATAAATAAATAAATAAATAAATAAATAAATAAATAAATAAATAGAAAAATCCAAGTCTATGTTCTCCAAAACAAATAAATTAAGTGATTTTTTGAAAATCCAACTCTATATCCAGGTGTCCAAAACATTTTAAGTGTCTATGCTGCCCTCTATGCCAAACTCCTATAAGTTTGCATCCAGCAGCTCCTCAAACATCATCGTTGCCCCTGAACTGCAAATTGATAATTCTGATACACTACTTCTGAGGTTGAACTGCACATGCTTAAACACTTCGTTTCAGAATTTTGTCAGCTTGAGAAGATGAGGCTCCCCGTCTCGCCTTGAGTTTTCACTTCTTGATCGAAGTCGAGAGCCCCTAATACCCTGGAGGAGACTCATTCCTTTGTTCATGCCAACGAAGCTGTACTAGCTGGAGGGACGAGGAGCCTCTGTGTTTGCCAAAGGCATCTTTAAAAAAGCTTTTAACAAACTCTAGGAACAACTGAGTCAAACTTGTTTCCTGAACGAGAAAGTTCTGAGTTGAACTCATTCTCACCTGGGGCCATTTGTGACCCCCAGTCTCATACTGCACACTGCATACTCTGCCAACTGCTTGCGAAGTGTTGAGTACTTTCAATGTGCTGAGTTCAAACTGTCACATCCTATATAGCATTTACATTGACTATGTATCTAAACAGTGTTTTTTTTTATATTTAAGGTAAATAAAATACATTATTAAAACTGACTTCAACCTCTTTTAAATGGTTTTGATGTGACTATGGACAAAATTTAAATCACATATGTGGATGGTATTATATATCCTTTCCTTGTGTTTGGGGGGTTGGTGGGGTCATTTTCATAGTACTGGAATCCTATCCATGTCTTCTTACACATAGGAAGACAAGTGTTCTACTATGAACTACACCTCCAGTCCCAAACAATGATATCCTAATTAATTCTTATGGTTAATCAAAGTAAAGGGCAAATTCTTTTTTTTTTTTTTCTTTTTTTTTTTTTTTTTTTTTTTAAAGATTTATTTATTCATTATATGTAAGTACACTGTAGCTGTCTTCAGGCACTCCAGAAGAGGGAGTCAGATCTTGTTTCGGATGGTTATG
>NC_034595.1:50637871-50650460 GCF_900095145.1 Mus pahari
GTAGCTGTCTTCAGACACTCCAGAAGAGGGAGTCAGATCTTGTTACGGATGGTTATGAGCCACCATGTGGTTGCTGGGATTTGAACTCCAGACCTTCGGGAGAGCAGTCGGGTGCTCTTACCCACTGAGCCATCTCACCAGCCCGTAAAGGGCAAATTCTAAAGACAACCATTACACATGGTTTGGGGGTCTACATAATTAAAGTAATTTTAACCTGATTGTCAGCATTCAAACATTGACAGAATTCCCAATCTGGCCTCCAGATTGTTTTGAAGAGTCAGAGCTGGAAATAGTGGACCTCTACTCCTGTGTGACAAGCAGCCAGGGCAGGGGCTAGAGGTGCCAGCAGCCGTCCTAGGAACACGTCGTGAATTCCAATTCATCTTTGCCTATAACTAGCCTCTTCCCTTGCTCTTCCTGGATCTTAGCATTCCCATGTTTGTCTATGAAGACAGGAGCTTCACACGTGAATGAAGTGGAAGGTAAGACATATTCTTTGTCTTGTATAAATCTGAGTTTGACTCCTAGTTTATCCAAATGGGGATGTGACTTTGGCTAAGCCGGTACTCTGAAACTGCATTTGCTCATCACTACAATGGGAAGTCATTAGCCAGAAAGACAAAGCGCCATGTATGTATACTTACACAGTTCTCAGCTTGGAGCCCTGATTCATGAAGGGACAGCTAGATCCAAGTGTTCCTCCAAGAGCCAGGATTCTGTTAGGTCTTGGACCCTGAACTTTATGACAATAGCAGCTCTAAGAATCTAGGGCTGGCAGCCTGGAGAGATCAGGCCACCGCAGCTCACTGAGAGAACGGCGAAACCTTCCTGTGGTTGGACTTCATAGCCCCTCCTCTCAAAGCATCAAGGAAAGTTACGGTCCTACTTAGTCCCCTGGTGCCATTCATGGAAACTAAACCAGCAGTGTGGTGGTACTCTCTGTGTCCTGCACGGTTCTCTATCTCATTGTTTTGAAGAATGCTAAGTTAGGACAGGAGGGGAGCAAGCAACGTTGACTCAGAAATTAAAACAAACAAACAAACAAGGAAGGAAGAATTCAGAAAATGAGTTGCCAAATATCTCTCTGCATCTCAGAGAGACTTTTCATTTTCTAGGTACAGGAGTTTGATCCTAGCCACGTGTAAATTAGGCACTGAATTTGGGTGAACCTATTTTGTTAATTTAAGTGCATGTGGAGAGCAGGATTGGGAGGAAGAGTGCGGACTCAGGGAAGGGAGGAAGGAAGGGAGAAAGACTGCCAAACAGTGGCTGGGGAGAGGGGAAAGGGCGGAATAAGACTGTCTGACTTTTTTTCTTTTAAAGACAGTGTTGCACTATGTAGCTGTGGCTGGCCTCCGGTTCTGAGAGCTCCTCCTGCCTCTGTCTGCCGAGTGCAGGTGCTGGGATCAAGGGCTTGCCTACCATCCCCTAGCCTGACTGTGGCTGAGGCAGGAGCTCTTTGGACTTTAGTTCCTTAGTGCACAGTTTAGGCTGAGCTTACTGTACAATCTGAATGTTCTTGGAGTTTACTACCAGCTAGCTCCATCAGGACATACAGACATTTTGTTTTCCTTGGACCTGTCTCCCGACTGACTATCTACAAAAGGGTCTACCTTATTACTAACTGCTAACACTGTGGAACTTCCTAGAAGCTCCTGAGTTATTACAAAAGCCAGAATAGCACCTTGTATATAGGGGATTTCTCTGAGCACTCTCTTCTCAGACCCTTGACATATTGCATTGGTAGCTTCTTTTGCTTTAAGCCATTGGTTCTCAACCTATGAGTCATGACCCTCACAGGGGTCACATATCAGATATCCAGAATATCAGATATTTACATTACAGATGCTTGATATGAGGGGGGCATTTCTTAATTAAAGGACCACAATGGTCAAACATCCAAAAATCCCTGTTTTGTATTAACAAATGCACATGGCTATTAGATTAATGGAATTATTTTAATCATGCTGCAAATTCCAAAGGAAAAGGTTAAAATAGCCCCCTGCCCCCGAGATCTTTGTCTTACACTCGGGGAGAAAAGAGCCACATTTACAGCTATGTTATTGTCTTATAACAAAGAAATTGAAGAGCAGCAGTTTCCAGAAGGGAGGTGATATGCGATGACCCTTTAGAAGTGAGCTTTTTTAGGACAGGGAGTCTTGGGACTGTGGGCCTTGGAGTGGACAGAACAGGACATCATAGCATTGGTAGTGACCCACAGGTTCACTGAGCTAAGGAAGTCTATCACTGGGATGGGGCTTGGCGTGTAAGTTGTCCCATGTTTTTCCAGTTCATGGTCTCTGCTTCATGCTTGAGGCTCACAATGTAAGCTCTCAGCTTCCTGCTCCTGACACCATGCCTGAGCGTGCCACCGGGACCCACTCTTCTTCCTCTGAAACCAGAAGCCCAAATAAACTTACCTTCTATAAGATGCCTCTGCCATAGTGTTCTATCACAGCAATAGAAGAGTACCTTGTCTAACCATCAAGCAAGACTCTTCAAGTCACACGAGCTTTCTTTCTAT
Organism: Mus pahari; assembly: GCF_900095145.1. Taxonomy (NCBI): domain Eukaryota; kingdom Metazoa; phylum Chordata; class Mammalia; order Rodentia; family Muridae; genus Mus; species Mus pahari. Next base: position 50,640,396 of record NC_034595.1, read on the forward strand.
CTGTCCCACATGGCAGCTTTGCTTCATGCCCTCAGTAGCAGGTATAAACTGTACAAGCCAAACTTTCTATGCTGATAGTGGTTATAAAATTATAAAGTTTTTTTTAATGAAAGCAATGAAAAAAAAAACCGAGAGAGCCACATAACCACGAAAACCCTAATATTCAAAATACACAGAGCCAGGTGTGGTGCTGCACACCCCTAATCCCAGCCCTGAGTGAGTGGAGGCAGGCGAATCTCTGTGAGTCCCAGGACAGTCTGGTCTACACAGTGAGCTCCAGGCTAGTCCAGGGCTACACAGTGATACTGTCTCAACATAAAATTTGTACATGTATGGACCACAAATCAGAAGTGAGAAAAGAACTTGAATTAAGAAATAAATCACCACCTAAATAGACATTTCTCAGATAAGATATGAAATGGCCAAGAGAAGCATGAAGAAATGTTGAGAGTCAGTGACTATCAGAGAAGGGCAAATCTAGATGTTGGTGAGATGTACCTTATACGTGTTAGAATGGCTACAGTCAAAGACAAACGATGTTTGGCATACTGATATGTTTCTATAATTCCAGCACTCAGTGGGCAGGAAGAGCCTAGTTCAAGGCCAGCGTAGGCTACGCAGTAACACCCTGTTTCATACATACATACATACATACATACATACATACATACATACATACTGTAACAAGTGTTGGAGATAGTGTGGAGAAAGGGAAACCTTATATACTATCAGGGAGAATGTAAATTAGTCAGCTATTATGGAAAGAAGTAAACGAACAAAACAAAATACCAAGATTAAAAAAATCCTAAAACTGCCATAGGGATTGCACAGTGCGTGTGTGAACATAAACTGGAGTGACTAGATCCACACATCAGAGCTAGATCTACTCTCATGTTTCTCTTCTCTTTTAATTTTAAGAATATGTATATATGCATGAAATATATAATATAAACATGAAATATGTACCATATATGTACACATATAGATGCATATATTTGGTATATATATTTTATATGTGTGAGTGTTTTGTCTGCAAACATGTCTGTGCCCCATATGCATTCCCCAAATGCAGATTCCAGAAAAGGCATCAGAAGCCCTGGAACTAGAGTTCCAGACAGTTGTGAGCTGCCATATGGACGCTAGGAATCAAACCTGCGTCCTCTGGAAGACCGGTTAGTGCTCTTAACCACTGAGACATCTTTCCAGCCTCCACCACTTTCATATCTATTACAGTATTATTCACAATAACAAAAAAAATGAATCAAGAGCTTAGCATAGTGATATATACCTGTAATCTCAGCTTGGAGAGATAAAGGAAGGAGGAATGGCTACAGGAGACCCTGGAGAGGGGAAGGGGGACGGAAGGGGAAAGGGAGGGGTAGGAAGGAGGGAGAGGGGAAGAGGGGGAGAGAGAGGGAATTCAGTATACATACCCAATGGAATATTCATCAACCTTAGAAGGAAATCCTGATGTTTATGACAATGTGGATAAAACTGTAAGATAATGTACTAAGCTAAACCAGGCATAAAAGGCAAATGAACAATCTCACTTGCATGCTGAGCAGACAGTTGGTAGTCACTGGGTGGGAGGACAGTCTCTGGCAGACACTGGTCGTAGGAAACAAACTTCCCTTAGCTGGACAATAAACTCAAGAGATTTATTGCAACATGATAACTCCATTTAACAAATGTGGCTTATCTTGGAAATCCAACTATAATAGATTTTTTTTTTTTACCAAAAATAATTAAGTATATCAGAGAGTACCTGTATGAAGCAGCTCCTCTTGGGAACTAGAGTGACAGTTGCATACAGGCATTTGCCTAGCGTGCAAGAGGCCCTAGGACCCATGCCCAGCAAAGCAAAAAAGAAAAAATCAGCATAATTTTGCATAATAGATACAAATTTCCAAATAGTATATTGTTCATAATGATAGTCTTCTTGCCAGTTTTATGAATTTAATTAGAGAAATATGAATAAATTATGGGTTTTGGTTAATGAAAAAAATGCAAAAGTACAACCTTATGAAAAAGTGTCCTGTCTTTATAGAATCTGGGACACAACGCAGAATGATTTGTTCTCTGGACTAAACCTTTCTTGGCATAAAATTTGTGTGTCATTTGAGGATTAACCTGTTCAGGAGCTGCAGACTGGACTCAAATACCTGCCCTTCACAGCTCTTACGTCATGATTCATGTACAATCTTTCTTCTTTTTGACTGCCTGCAATTACTTGTGACAAATGGTTCTTCAATGTATCGTCTGCTTTACCTTTCAAAACGTTTCCATGGTTCACAGATAAGTCATCTGATACACACAGGACTCTCCCACAGTAAAGCCAGCCTGGGAGAGGCACCTCCCTAGATGGGACCAACTCACACAATCCTCTTCAATGTACAAATAAACTCTACTCAAACAGCATTGTTAGCTAGAAAAGGAAACAAGTGGCTAGACTAAAAACCAGAGGAAATGTTAGTCACTTCTGAGTGGGCGGGTGGGGCTATATAAAATAATGGTAGAAGTTCTAAACAAATGAGTCAAAACATTTGACAACCCAAATAATGAATCGTAAAGAAAATTAGACTGGACGTGTAGCTCAGTTGGTAGAGGGCTATCCTAGCACGCATGCAGAAATTGGCTGTGATGGCGTACACCTGCCATCTCAACATGGGAAGTGGAACCAGGAGAATCAACTCCGAGGATGAGGAAGGGGGTGAAATAGAAAAAAAGGAAGGAAGGAAGGGAGGGAAGAAGAAAGAAAGAAAGAAAGAAAGAAAGAAAGAAAGGAAGGAAGGAAGGAAGGAAGGAAGGAAGGAAGGAAGGAAGGGAAGGAAAAGAGTCAAAAGAGCAAAAGTAATATATTTTCTTAAACAAATCTCTATTGTGAGGGAGGGAAGATTTATTACCCATCCATCACTAGACTCCTGGCAGATGTACCCATAAGAAGAGCAAATTTACAAAAACATGTAAATGATTTTGTATAAGCTTTGCATAGCAAGGGGGCTTCAGGGAAAAGGAGCCAAAGAAACAGGAAGGCTTGCACATTTTGATGCTGAGTTTGGTGAGAAGCTGGTAACTGACTGGCATACATACAAACATAGCAGGATGCCACGTGATACACTGGAGAGAATTTAGCCAGGCCTTTTTTTCTCTCCCAAATTTGTCTATGACTTCAGAAATGAGACAGACATGTACCAGATATGAGGAGGGAATTCAAATGAAAATCTGAGTGAGCACAGAAGGGAATGAGAAAAGGTCAGAGAGCTAGCTACCAACCTTCTGCTGCTGTTTCCTAAAGTGCAATATACTGTGCGTTGAGCTACGTGTGTTCGTGGGGCAGCAGGGGACACAAGCAGGTTTTGTGTGTGTGTGTGTGTGTGTGTGTGTGTGTGTGTGTGTGTGTGCCTCTGTGTGTATGGTATATGTGTTTGCACCTTTGTGTGTGGTGTTCATATGTATGGTGCATGTATGCATGTGTGGTGTGTGTGTGTGTGTGTGTGTGTGTGTGTGCGTGTGTGCACTCCAGTGTGTGTTTTAACTTATTTGCTTATTTACTTGGTGCAGGGATTAAACCCAGGGTCTCACTAAGGATCATCTCTGCACTCTATCCTCCCCTCTTCCCCTAACTGCTTATTATTTTCCAAGGGGCCTAATCTTTGCCCTCGAGCAGGGATCCTCAGAGTGTGGCCTGAACCACCAGCCCCAGCTCCTTCTTGGAAGCATGTTAGAAATACAAATGGTCCAGAAACTCTGGAGATGAACCCCTAAAGCCTCAGCCAACCCCACGCATCTCTGCAGGCAAGGCTCTACCACCACAGGAACTATACTAGCAAGGAAGATGGGTTGGATACTGCAGACAGAACTGGAGTGTGGGAAATTCTAGGTGATCAATTCTCCATTTTCTTCAACAAATAGATGGCTGGGGGCGGGAAGTATTAAAGATTAGACGAGACTTAAGAGACATAACAGCCAAATCAATATGTGGATTTTATTTGAATCCTGTTTCAATCAAACCAACTGTAAAAAGAGGTTTTGAGACAATTAGGAAAAGTCGAACATGATATTAAGGAATTATTATTTGTTTTATTGTGTGTGAATATTATAATGTAGTTATGATTTTAAACAGCCTTTAAAAAAAAATCTTTATTTTTTTTAAAGTGGACAAAACGGATAGGGTAGAATGTTAACAGTAATAATACCTAAGGATCCAGCCCAGAGTCTCACATGCTAGGCAGTTGTTCCAGCACTGAGCTATACCTCCAGCCATTAACACATTCTAACAACAAAGTAATTTTATCATAATGGTATAACAATAAAGTATAATGCAATAGAATTAAGAATTGTGTTGGGGGAAAGGCGATATCTTTTCCTACTCATTGCTGACACTTATGACTGACACTCTTCATAAAAAGACACAGATTAATAAGAGAAAGGTAGAATGAAGTTAACCAGATCTCACAGAATAAGAAGGAAGACAGAGAATCTGGGGATCCGGCTCAGGGCTAGAATGCCCAGCATAAGGAAGCCCTGGGTTCGAGTAAATGAATACAAATATATCTTAGGTTTGAGAGGCTTGATGAACGGGCGATTGTGGAGATACTCGGGGGACAGGAAGGAGGGTGTCTTAGGAGCCATCAATGTGGGAAACTTAGCCAAGCCTGCTTGTCAGCTGTCCTCTGGGTCTTGGTTGCTTTCCCTGGGAACAGAGCAGGACAGCTGTTCTGTTGCTTGCCTTCCAAGGAGGAAGAATTCGTGTGTGGCTCTGGAGAGAAGGCAGCAGAAATCAAGCTGCCTCTCTGTCCTCCCCCCCCCCCGCCCCGCCCGGGGTGTGGATTTGGTGTCATATTCTGGGATACTGCACTCTTGGCCCTGACAATTTTCCTTTTAAGCGGGGAAGGGAACATGAAGTGGGGTGAGTGAGCAGAAGGATCTTCAAGGAGTTGAAGAAAAGGAAAACATGATTAAAATGTATTGTTTGAAAAATATTTAAGTAGTCGGTGATGGTACATCCCTTTAATCCCAGCACTTGGGAGGCAGAGGCAGGCGAATCTCTGAGTTCAAGGCCAGCCTGTTTTATAGAGCAAGTTCCAGGACAGCCAGGGTTACCCAGAGAAAACTTGTCTTGAAAAAACAAAACAAAACAAACAAACAAAAACAAAAACAAAAACAAAAAAAAAAAGAAAAGAAAAAAGAAAGATTTTTAAATAATTTAATTTAACTGGAAAAAAAAAAAAGAAAAAGAGAAGGAGGGAAGGAGAAAGAACAGACTAGAAGGTTTGAAGAAAGCCATAGTGGACCTAGAGGAGAAAGCCATCAGGCAGAGGAAGCAGGAAGTGCACATGACCAAAGACAGAAAGAAGCTTGTTTAAGGTAGGCATTTTGCCTTTCTACTTTGACCGCACACATCTTCGAAGGAATCATGTCGACATGTTTCTGTTCCTTTTATGGAGATATTAAAAAACACAGACCCACCCATCCGTAGCAAGAATGTTCTAAGGACAATAGTTCCATGTGGGCTCCATCAACACCAATAGTATATCTCTCAAGATTCAGTTACTGAGCAGTGAGCAGGACCAAAATCTCTGCTCTGAGCTGACAAGTGCTTCTAGAAAGTATATTCATTTAGTACATTTATTGTGTGACTGTTCCCCCCCCCCCCGCATGTATGTATGTGTCCCACTTGCATGCCTGGTGCTAAGGAGGCCACAGGGGGCACTGAATCCCATGGAGCTGGAGTTGAGGTTGGTTTTGAGCCACCAAGTGAGTGCCTGAACAGAAGTCAGGTCCTCTGAGAGAAGAAAAGCTCTCCACTGCTGAGCCAACTCTCCAATCCTCATCAGCATCTCAAGAGCTGATGTAAACCTATTAGATTACAAATAGCCAATGTTAGTTAAAAACAAGAAAACCTTCTGCAGGGTGAGTAGTATGCAAAGTCATTGCTGTGTTCCCTAACTTCTGAAGAAAATCCGACAGTCTCTAAAACCCAAAGGTCCTTGCCTTAGTAAAAACCACGCGTGACGGTGCACACCCGTACATCCAGCATTTGGGAGGTGGAGGCCAGAGGATCAGAAGTTAGAGGTCAACCTGGGATACTTAAAACCTTATCAGAAAATAAAAACCAACAAAGACCCTAACTGTTTAAATGGTGACTGAAGTACACTGTCTTCCGTGAACTGTGTCTTCTCTGCTAGTCCTTTAACCATGAACTGGCAGTTTGTAGTGACACAGTCAGGCATTGAGAGCTGAATGTCTCTGTCCATTAAGTATGGGTCTAAGGCCCTGGTTTCAAATTGAATATTGCCTATGGCAAAATGGCTCAAAGGTAGGTCAACCTTTATTTACATACAAAGATAATTTGGAGGCGTTAACAAGCTATCTTCGTCGTTTGGTTTGCTATATTTTCTTTGTTGGATGATATTTTCTTTCCTTTTTCTTTTTTCTTCATTTCTTCCTTTTCTTCTTCTTTTTTTTTGATAAAAATCCCTGTGTAGCTCAGACTAGACTCCAAATATACCTTCTTCCTGCCTCAGTATCCCCAGGGCTGGGACTATAGGCCCTTGCCACTAGATAGAGCTAAAAATCGAGATCTTTTAAGTGAAAAACAAAACAAAACAAAACAAAAAAACAACCAAACAAAACAACAACAAAACACCACAATTTTCATGGAAAAAGTATCCTCAGATGTACAAGGCTCCTCTGCGCCGTGGGGATCTGCTAAAAGGAGGGCAGCTGTCTCAAAGTTGTGTGTGTGTGTGTGTGTGTGTGTGTGTGTGTTGGTGTGAGGGTGGGGTGTCAACAAAAACAAAAAGTTAGGAAGCAACAAAAGATTAACATTCAAAGAGCAAAAGGACAAAGTACCTATGGAAAAAAAACAAAACAAACAATCAAAAAAAAAACAAAAACGGTGTGATGTTTGCCATGGATGCACTGGTTAAAGTAACACTAGGTTCCAGCCGCCAGAAGGCCTTCAAATTCAGGGAGTCAGAAGAAAGCATGCCCTTTTAAACACTAATCCTGGTAGGATATTGAGCCGTGGCGTGGTTGTCCCCAACAGTTATTTTAGCCTGGCACTGCTAAGAGATCTGCCCTCTTCACCGGAGCTGAAAACCCGCCACTCCAGTCAGTTAGGAGAACCAAGCAGGGAAGGCATGGCTGGACCACTAGGCCTTGCACAGCGGGATCTGGCTCCCTCCATCCAGGGAGAGGAGAATGGACTTCACAGAATAAGGCTGATGTCTGCTGCGTGCGATTACAGTTGGAGCCATAATGTTCTGTAGGATCCTCTCTTTGGTTCTATATCAGGGAGGGTTCTCCCTGTACACGTAGACAGTGTTTTTGGAGTCCACTCGTGAGCTTGCTGAAGTATGTTTTCTGATAGGAAGCGAATCACCTTCTGTGGACAAACAATAGAAAAGCTGAGTCTTGGACACAGTTAAGTGTAAGGAAAAAAGTTAGAAAAGTTTTCACCTCTCCTCCTGGGGGGGGGGGGGGCAGAAAGGCTGTACTGATGGGGCGAGCTCCTGTTCCTCCTGAGGGAAAGCATGCACCGGTAGATGGGGAGAGTCCGCAGGTGCCTGTCACCCTGGCAAATGAGCCCCCTCAAATCCCTCCAAGTTTCCACTTCTCCGTCATTACTCACAATGCTACTGTTTTCTGAGCCATGGGACAATGGATTTATAGTCTCTTAAGTATTTACACATAAACTCATAGAATATTAACACTTACTGAATATTTATGGCACACCAGAGCTAGTCTGTGAATTCTACTTCACTCATTCACAAGAAGGCAGTAAGGGCAATAGCATCATGCTGGCGAAGTTACAGGAGAGAGGGAATTAGAATCAGCCTGTGAAGTACCTAGCACCTTGCCTAACACCAGTAATTTCCTCAATAAATATTAGCTATTAGGTCCCTAGTGGGGTTTGTTCTCACTCAGTGAGAGGGCAAGATCTGAAGTTCCCCTAGCAAGAAGCCCAACCCCCTCCTCCAGGGGACTCCCAGTTGTCAGGGTCACCAAGGCAATTGTCCCAAGTCCTTGACTGTTGATTTAGACCCCCACCCCTACCCGCCATGCTAATACGGGAGGAGTGCTTGCCGAAAGTGTAAAATTCCAGGCAACCACCGGTGGAAACCTCTGCTTAATTTGTATGCAGTAAGCAAGGCTGGAACCTTGAACAACACCAGGGGGCACCATTCGCATGAGATTATGTGTGAATGGTGCTTCCTGGAGTTTTGCTAATTTGTGGATCTAAATTCAAATCCCCAGGAAATAGCACTTCTAGCAAACATCCAGGTGATAGAAGGGAACCCAGAAAACTTTATGACCCACAGGCCATCTCCCTGTCTCAAAGTTGTATCAAAATAAGACAGAACAACATCTTTAAAACTTGGCCATGGCCTGGGTTAGAGTCTCATCACTGAGGAAAGAAAATCACTTCATGCCAGTTCTGCTACTGAAGAATCCTCTCAGATGTTCTGTGAGGCGGGAAGCCTGTGCCTGCGGTTCCCTTTCAAAGCTTCATCAGGTTTTTTCTGACCTCCTCGCATTAATCCTGGGGACAGATCTGTGAGACAGGTGGCAAGCACCAGCTTTTTCATTATAGGTACCTTGAGGCAAGAGGAGGGTCACTGGCCCCAGAAGAGTTCGTCTGGATCTTGGATGGGTCTTCTGCCTTTTCCCCAATTTCCCACAATGAGCTATTCGGCCTCTATTTTTCTGCTGGGGCGAGCTTCCTGCATTTGCACATAAGAAACTTGGTTGCGGCACAGCAAGTAGGTGGGTGCTGAATGCTAAATGTATCAAGGGGAAAGACAGTGAATACTGCCTGCTAAATGCCAGCTATTACTGGATTCTTTAATTAGGCTGTCTCTTATTCTTCCCAATAATTTAGAGGAATAGTGAGGGCTATCGCCATTTTTACAATTTTCAAAGAGGGTTACATTGTTACAACAACTACTGAGGGTAAGCATTGCAGACAGACAACTCTGAACTCAAGGATAATTCCCAAAATCCATGCTTTTTTCAGTTTCTGCACTTAGGGAGGATAAACACAAAATAAAACTATCCAAGTGACTTCTGCGTAAGGACAGATGACGGCACTTAACATTGTTGAATACTTGGCTAACTTAGCATATCTGGGCATTAACTATACACTTCCTATAAAAGCTTACATCAGTTCTGTAATGTAGACGCTACACTATTAGCTAGTCTCCATTGGTAAGTTATGTCTGCAATTGAAGTGAGCTAATTCAAGCAGGTTTCCTGGGAAGTACTAGGAAGGCCGCTTGCCCTGAGAGTTCATAGACCACACAGGAAGGCGTCAGTGAAGTTGCCCTACAGAGGGAGACAGAGTGGGGGCGAGGGGGAGAAAGAGACAGAGAGAGAGAGTACGGGTGCAGAGAGAGAAGAGAGATGCAGAGAGGAAGAGAAGAGAGCGAGAACTAAAACGTGTAATTACATAGTGAAGAGTCACTGGGGGAGAGGAAGGCCGGCCCCTGGGTTGGAAAGTTCAGCATAGAGTTTAGGGTGCGCCAGCCATGCCCTGTAACAGATGGGGACTGAGGACGCTGGTAGAACCTGGAAGCCAGATCACTTTGGTATGTTAAGTATTGTTCCTCTGCTGCTTGTCTTGGGTCTGAATCCCAACATACATTATGGATGGTTGAGGTAAGGACACTTGAGACTTAAAAATCTCGCATCAACTCTGTCACAGACAAGGGTCTTGGCTTATTCTATAAGTTACAGATAACCTAAGACCAACACTCAAAGACCTCTGTGAGAAAGATGTGTCTTTCACAGAGGTCTGGGCTTGTTTTGAGTTCCGTTTGTCTGGCAGAGCTATTCTCATAGCTCAGGCTGGCTTCAAATCCAAAGACGGCAGAAAATATCCTTGAATTTAGGATTCTCCTGTTCCCATCTCCAGAGCTGAAATTACCAATTCATATCACCTCATGTGGTGGTTTGAATATGCTTGGCCTAGGTAGTGGCACTATTTAGGAGGTGTGGCCTTTCAGAGGAAGTGTGCCACTGTGGGCATGGGCTTTGAGACCCTCCTCCTAGCTGCCTGGA
>NC_034595.1:50651070-50663988 GCF_900095145.1 Mus pahari
CAGTGCCTGGCAAACACAGAAGTGGATGCTCACAGTCAGCTATTGGATGGAACACAGGGCCCCCAATGGAGGAGCTAGAGAAAGTACCCAAGGAGTTGTGGGGGCCTGCAACCCTGTAGGTTCAACAACAATAGGAACTAACCAGTACCCCCTGAGCTCGAGTCTCTAGCTGCATATGTAGCAGAAGATGGCCTAATCGGCCATCATTAGGAAGAGAGGCCCTTTGGTCTTGCAAACTTTATATGACCCAGCACAGGGGAANGCCAGGACCAAGTAGTGTGAGTGGGTGGGTAGGGGAGCAGGGGTGGGGGTGGGGTATAGGGAACTTTCAGGATAGCATTTGAAATGTAAATAAAGAAAATAATAATAATAAAATAAGGGGTTTATCTTTAGTTATGATCTAGTCAGAGTAGAGCCTTGCTATATGGCCAAGGAATTTGTAAATATAATTTTAGTGTGAGACTTCTTTCTGGCAGCATGGGGCTGGGAGGCACAACCAGGGTGTAACATTAACACCACACCTGTTTTGTTTTTTATTTTAAAGATTTACTTATTTATTTATCTTATGTATGTGAATACAATGTTGCTGTCCTCAGACACAGCAGAAGAGGACAATTACAGATGGTTGTGAGCCACCTTGTGGTTGTCAGGATTTGAACTCAGGACCTCTGGAAGAACAGTCAGCGCTCTCAACCTCTGAGCCATCTCTCCAGCCCCACACTTGATTTATTCAGTGCTGAGGATCGTACCTAGGACTCTTTGTATGCTAGGCAAACTCCCTATCAATTGAGCGACATTCCCAAACCCAAACTGATGGAGATCCTAGAAACAAAGTGGTCTGGTGTTCCCCCTGATGTCAATGAATTTTTCTTGTCACCTGAGAAGGCCAGTGTCTGTCACAGGCCAGTCGCCATTTCTAAACATCATAGTAAAGTGGTGTAAGCGCTCCACTGTCCCTTCAATGTCCACATTCCTCATCTTTCAGTCTAAATGATCACATTCTCCAAGAAATAGTTCTAGACCCTCCACATTAACCTTCCTCCACCCGCCACTGTATATTGATCATATACCCATGACACTTAAAGCCACAATTTAAAATCTAATTGTAAAGCTGATTGTGGGATGTTATGTGAATCCTGGCTAGAGGGATTCACACATGGAATCTATAAATGATGGTCGCTGGACAACCAGAGCAAATGTGGACTCTCAGAGCTGACCAGCTTGAAGATGACATTAACTTCCCTTTCTCGTGAGACCGACGTGACCATTTCAGAGCTGGCCGTGTTTTCTGGGCCTTTTCATCCACCTGTTAAAGCATACATCCCGTTGCACGCTTGGTCACACTTTATCTTTTCCTTTGTTAGACAGTCTGCATCAAAACCTCATCCATACCAGTCTATCTTCAGTCTCTGGAAACTGTGTCGCCAGGACTGGCTGTCACATCCAACACCCTTGGCTCCTGTGTACTAATTCAGTTCATGATTATCCATGGGCTTTGGCCTGCCTGTCTCCCTGGTCCATCTGTTTGGCAGCAACGTGCCTGTCTGTGGGTGGTTAGAGATTCTCCAAACAATGCAAGAGGTTTGGGTGGGCACCGCATCTGTGTTGTGATGAGGCCTTGCCTGTGAAATCCAGGTAAGGTGTGCCCTTCTACACTCTATGGAATCATTGACTTAGGTACACAATCAGTAGAAGGTCAGGAGGGGAATAAAAATAAATTAGTCTTCAACAGTCATGCCAGGTTGGGTAGCGGTAACCGTGACCTATGAAGCCCCAGAACACGGGACTAGGTGTGGCACAGAGAGGAAGCTATGGGAACGTGGATGGGGATGAGTGTGCCTGATTAGCCTGAGAGTCACTGAGAAATCTAGGAAACAAGTTTTCTGCATACTGTTATTTCAGACAACAGGAGGGAAAATGAGCTACAATGGAGAGAAGGCAGCTAAGCCCAGAACTCCAGAGACAATCGTGCCAGTCAATGGCAGGCAGGCAAATGGGCAGGATGTGGTTAGGGCCATGCCAAGGAAATGCAGCCTCTTTCATCTAAGATAAATGTAAACATTTTCTTTTCACTTATTTAGGATAAAAGAAATTCTGGTCATGTGGGCACTGGGAAAGAAGTGTGTCCTGGGTGGCATGGCTCCTTCCAAGAGCAGTGCCAATACCTACACACACCACATTCTCACATGTGTACACACAACACAGAGAAAGCGGTATTGTATGGAGTGGACAATGCAGTTCTAAGAAGGGAAAGAGCCAATTATATGGCCTCCAAAAAAATGGGTGTTTCAATGGTTTTTGTTGTTGTGATTTTTTTTGTTTGTTTTTTTTGAATAAACCAGGGAACTTCAGACTATGAAATATCCTGTCTGAAAATGCTCCATCCTTTAGGGATTTCAGACCCTTACAAATCCCCAAGCTAATTTAGCCTCCCTAGTGGGTATTTTAAGAAGTTAAAAAAAAAAAATGTTAATGGAAAAAAAGCAAATGAAAATCATGTCCTTTAAAAATAAAAACAGGAACGATAAAACCCAGAATAAAATAATAATAATAACAAGCCAGGTGTGCTGACACCTGTGGTCTCAGTGTTCGGGAGGGAGAGGCAGGAGCAATGAAAACTCAGGGCTAGAACTGGTGAGGTGCTCAGTGGGTAAAGGCATTCATTGCCTAGCCTGAATTCAACCCTAGGGACCCAAGTGGAAGAAGGAAAGAACAGACTCCCATGAACAAGCCCTCTGATCTCCGCTGGTGTGCCATGGCACACTCACATGTGCACACACATACACACATGCTCTCTGGAAACAAAATAATTTTTAAATGAAAGTTAAGATGGCCCTTAGCTATATAGCAAGTTTGAAACTCGCCTATGCTACATGAGAACCTGTTTCTAAAAAAGAAAGAAAAAAGAATGAATGAATGAAAAAGAGAGAAAGAAAGAAGGAAAGTAAGAAAGGAAAGAAAGGGGCTGGTGAGTTGGCTCAGCAGGTAAGAGCACCAACTGCTCTTCCAAAGGTCCCGCGTTCAAATCTCAGCAACCATATGGTGGCTCACAGCCATCCGTAACAAGATCTGATGCCCTCTTCTGGAGTGTCTGAAGTCAGCTACAGTGTAATTACATATAATAAANAAATAAATCTTTAAAAAAAAAAAAAAAAAGAAAGGAAAGAAAGAAGGAAGGAAGGAGAGAAGAAGGGAGAGAAGAGGGGAGGGGAAGGAACGGAAGGAAAGGGTGGGCCCCTTTTCACAGTACTTTATTCTTCAGAGGGACACAGGCTAATAACTATACTTAGTTAACGAATGAATTGCATAGTTTTAAGGAAGTAGAAAATCAGGAGCAAACGGAGACCATCTTAAGCAGTCTGCCAATAAGTTCCTACCAGTAGAAGACAGGTAGAAAGGCTTTTCAGGGAAAAGGCAGCAGTGTGGCCCAAGCATAGTGGACAGCCCAGGTGTAGAAGCAGCAAGCAGTGGGGATCAGGACAGGGCTCAGCCGGCCACAGGAACAAGCTCAGGTTTTCATCACCAGCCTGCATCGGAAGCCACTGGAGAGTGGTCAGGAAGGTACACAGTTTTGAAAGATGATGCTGTCTGTTCTGTAAAAAATAAATTGTGGGTGGGCAAACTGGAAACAAAGAGACTTGTAAGAAATTATTGCTACTGCCCAGGGTAAGATGGTCATGCGCAGACGGAAACAGTCACAGGATATAATTTTGAAGAAATATGTTTTGTATCTTTAACTGTCATGCCAACATTTTCACCGATTATACATTATTTTATATTTTTCCTTGTGCTTTCCTTTTGCCTTCTCCACTGAGACTGTGATGACCATAATTTATTTATAGAATTCCATGTGGGATTCTTAATTCCCGTGGTTGACATTTGTGTGTCTCTCTTATGTTCTGGGAGCTACATTTGTTCTTAGGTAGACGAGAACTGCAAAGTGCTCTTCTCAGAATGTAATACAGACTACAACAATCTTATAAAGTAGCTCCCAAGGACATTATTTCTTCCTTCTAACACATGAGCAAAGAGAGGCTCAGAGGGTTAAATGACTTGCCCATGGTCATTGAGCTAGTCAAAGGACAAGCCCGGGACACAGACAAATTGTCCTTAGTCAATCCTCAGTGACCCCTCTAGGCCCATGTGCAGTGGTGTCCGAGACAGCAGGTACCCCTGTATGAGAGGGGCCAACACTTCTCCCAGGGGAGGACAGCTGACTGTCTCCCTACATTTAGTATACTGACTCAGCTATCTGAGTAGTTAATGTGTTTTTCACCAAGCCAAAATGAGCATGAGATTTATTATCTTATGTAAATTTCACCAAGAAACAAAGGTTAGTTAGAAAAGAGTAAAGTTTGAAGTATTTTGCATTTGGATAAATTAGTCATGATTCAATTGAAGAAATATTTTAGGGACTAGAGAAATGGCTCAGTGGTTAAGAGTGAGTACTGTGCATGCAAAGGACCTCAACTCTCTACCCAGCACCACTTTAGACAGCTCAAAGCCTTTAACTCCAGCTCCAGAGGGATCTAGTGCCTTCCACTGGCCTCTGCAAGTACCTGCATTCATGTACACATACCCATACCCATACCCATACCCATACCCATACCCATACCCATACCCATGCAAACATGATTAAAAGCTATGCACACAAAAACTTTAGTGGCTGAAGAGATGTCTCAGTGGTTAAAATGTACTGGCTTCCAGAGGACTCAGGTTCAATTCCCAGCACCCACACCATGGCTCACAACCATCTGTAACTTCAGTCCTAGAGGATTCAGCATGTCCTCTTCTGACCTCCTTGGGCATTAATTGCACATCACACTACAGCTGGGAAGATAAGAGGAACAAAATGGAAGTATAAATGATAGATGTGCTCCATCACAGGGGTTGAAAGGACACGACACATGCTCACTTGTGAAGTTCTGGGACTGAGATGGTAAGCAAGGTGAAGTATCTCTCTCGTGGGGCTTCTATCTTGGCCTCTGGAATCTGCTTTCCCTTAACAGCTGGATGTCTTTCGTACTTCTCCATGATTAGTGTTCTCTGCTCACCTCCTGGATGCTGAGCATGTGTGCGTGACTACATCACTCTACACTCTTGACTGTGCATGTAACACGACCATGCTTACCTGCCATATAGACTGTAACTTGAAACTGTGAGCAAAACCAACCAACCAACAAACAAACAATAAATAAATAAATAAATACCTGCTCACTGGATACTTACTAAGATCTCCATCTTTGGTTGTCTCAATAACCTTGTGAAGAGGGTGACACTGAAGGCAGGTCCAGGGCCTTGGAAGAGGCCTGTGAAAGACCTGGGTTTTGTCAGCTTCACAGTAAACCTGCCTTTGGCCTCAAGGTAATCCTGTGTGCCACTATTCAGTACTGTAAACATGAGCTCTGCTGTTAAAACACAGACTGTCCCAAGACCTATGAGGGGGTGGAGGGAAAGGAACAAGAAAATAACCACTCAGCCACTCACTGTGAAACTGTAGGTGGATGTTCTGCTGTTCCAGGTCAAGTCAGTGAGCGATTGTAGCTTTTTCCTATGTGCCAAGCTCTATGTTAGCCTGTAGGGTGTGCAAAAGTGGTGTGTGTGTGTGTGTGTGTGTGTGTGTGTGTGTGTGTGTACGAATGGGGACAGGAGTGTGCATGCACACATCTCAGAGGTTAGGCATCCAGTTCCATGTAAATGCAAAAAGAGGAAAACATTAACACCTACCCATGAGGAATTTTAAAAAACAATAAACAACCAGGGACCAGAGAGACAGCTCAGACTGTGAGGCTAAGCCTGACAACATGAGTTGGACTCATGGGATCCCAAATGGGGGGAAAAGAGAGCAGACTCCCTTAAGTTGTCTCTGGCCTCCACGCGCGCATGCGGACACACACACACACACAACTTAGTGCTCCTGAAGGCCTTGTCCTAAGTAGGCAGGTGTCAATACTGGCGTCTTTCCTACTTCATAGACAAGAAACAGCAGTAAACCATGAAGCTGAATTCCAGTGTGTTTTTTCCCCCACCCCGTGCTGGCAAGTGACCCTCAAGCCTTGCTTGTATTAGGTAATGCTCTGTCATTTAGCTCAGCCTTGAGGTCACTTGGCAGCCTAGCCATGCCTTATACTTCTTGACCTGCCTCAGCTTCCCACAGGAACTACAAGGCTGGGTCCATGAACCTGGATCAAATGTACTCCTTCTTGGCTGATAGAGAATTCTCTGACCTTAAACCTGAGACCTGCCTGCCTCTGCTTTCACAGTGCTAGGATTCATAGTGTGTGCTGTCATGCCTGGCCTCTGACATGCTCATTCATCAGCCCCACCCTTAGCTGCTCTACTCCTCCACTGCTTTGGGAACACTGAAGTTGGAAATAAGAACTAACCAGAGAGCTGAAGCTTCAAAATGGCTCCCCCCAGGTTCCTTCACACAAAGCTTTCCCCGGCCTTCCTTCTCACCCCTCTCGGTATTGCTGGAATAAATCACTCATCTCTTTCCCTAGACCACGGATTTCTTGACAAGAATCTAAAAAATATTTGAGGAATCAATAGCAAAAATATTTGAGGAATCAATAGCAATAAGTAAATACACGTAGAATCTGGTCAAGCGGTCTGTTGACTCCATGACAAGCAATTCATGCACTGTGGGTTTGAGATACAACTTAACCGTGCAAATGGGATTTGAAAAGTGGTGAGAGGAGAGAGAGAGAGAGAGAGAGAGAGAGAGAGAGAGAGAGAGAGAGAGAGAGAGAAGAATAAGGAGGAAGAGGAGGAGCAGGAGGAGCAGGAGCTGTCAAGTGAGGGCAATTGAGAAAAATGAACGACACAAGTAGGAAAGATCCTGGCATAACTGTGTCAGGTTCCTGTTGCCACAGATGATTTAAGACAACGCAAATTTGTTCTCTCAAATCTATGATATCAAAAGTCTAAAATCAAGATGCCAGCAAGGCTATGCTTATCCCAAAGGATGCCAGACAGGATCCCTCTCTGTTCTTAGCATCTCAGGGGTTCTGCATCCTTTGGCTTGTGTCTCCTTCTGTACATCGCACATTGTCTTGCTTTCACTGTTATATTGCCTGACTCTAACACCCCAACCTCTATTACTGCTGTTGTTATTGTTATTATCACCACCACCACCACCACCACCAGCATCACCACCACCACCATCATCATCCTACTGAACCTACTCAAAGATTCTGAGATGGTTTTCCCACCTCAAAATCCATAACATAATTATATCTGGAAAGTGTCTTTTTGATGTAAGATATCCCATCCTTAGACTCCCCAGGGAGGGAATCAGGGAAAAGATAATGGAGACTCTGGAGAGTTTCTGGCCCACGAAGCTAAGCCAAGTGGACAGAGGGTCCAGCCTGGGCTCTTTCTAGGGCAAGGCTTGTATAGTAGATAAGAAAACGACTGTGGGGTGTGGAAACGGGTAAAGGAGTTAAGATAAGCATGCTTTTGGTGACTGCTGTTTGATACAGTGGACGTCTGGTTGACAGCACCTTCTTCAACTGGACGATACTAGCTTGTTGGTGTGTGGGGCTTTGTTTTCATATTCTGTCAGCTTCTTAGAGACGGTGTCACTGATTCCAGCAGAGGTAGTACAACACAGTGCTTGTGCAACCATGAGAGACCTTGGGTAGTGGTTGAGCCCACAATTTAATTCTGCTCTTTACTATATGACGTTAATACCCCGCCCTAAAATGAAGCTGATATCTCAGAAGCTTTGGTGAATATTGAAAGAAAGTTCTTACCAAGCAATCAACAAAGAAGAGCTATTTTCCTTAGAAACAAACCTCTTATTGGTGAACGGACAAGTAACTTGAAGTCAGCTGAAGGAAGGACTGACATACTGTCTGAAACTAAAAGAAGCGATTAAAGATAGAGTCTATAAGAAGTCTGGTACTGCACTTATCCTTGTCTCCCAACTAGAAGACATCAAAGGTCTGCTTTAAATCTGTGCTGGAAAATCCCAACTCTCTATTGTCCTCCATATAATTTCCAATCAACCCTCATTATCATCCAAAGTCTGACCTGGTTCTGATGTCTTTGCACGAAAAACCAAATACAATCAATGTGTTCTTGCGCTCAGTCTACATGGACAGGTTGGTGAACTTCAGTGGCTAAGGAAGCCCTGGCCAAGAGGTCTGAATTAACCTTCACTTTGTGCCCATTTCTAGGAAGAATGAGCAAACAGCGGCGGCCCGCTGGCCCCAGAGCCACCGCCTGGTGTCTGGCACCCAGAGGCTTCCCCGGCCGACCTTGTGGAGAAAGGCCAACAGGGAGAAAGCCACAGCCAAAGGAGGAACACACAGAACCTGGCTCTACGCGCAGACGCCAGCGCGGCAGCCATTGGCGTTCGGTGCGAACCTGTCCAGCCGCCCTGTGCTCCATCACGCACACTACAATGAAATTCAAGGAGAGGGCTGTGAAGCAATCCTTCCCGGTCCTGAACATCACAGCGCGCTGCTGGAAGCGATGCTAAACCCTTTGCAGCACACCCGGGCACATTCATCAGAGAGGCAGCTGAGCCAATTGAGGTGACTGTGCTGTCTGCCTGCCTTCCCAGAGATGCTCAAAACCAAACCGAACTGGCAGCGAGCTGGCGTCGTGGGTCCACGCGGGACAGCGGCCAGGCCAGGCGTTCAGTGACAGAGCAGGTTGGCCGCCCAGCCTCCCAATTCACTGGCTCCTCTGGCGGCGCAGAGCACGGTTCTGAGGGATAAAAGGAGATCTCAAGCAAAAAAGGAGATTACAAATCAGGATGATTCAACAACAATAACCGAAAAAATAAACCCTGGCAGGCACGGCGCTGGGGCCTGGTGAATGCCAGACTGGCCCCCTCGGCTCGTGCTCCCCCACCAGTAGCAAAGCGAATTATCTAGTTTCCTAAATCCTATGGGCTCTGACCGCAGGATAGCAAGCTGCATTTCAATGTGAAAAGCTGCTGCTGACTGAGCCAGGCTGGCAGGCCTGAGAACACCTTTTTACTTACAAAAAAACATGTTTGGAAAATGCAGCTGTTTCCCTGCTAAGTTATACTACTTCGTACCAGACAGGAAGGAAAACAACCTCATACCAATAAATTCCATCCATCTTTCCCACTCAACATGCACACTGGTCTCTTCCCAATCTTTCAGCTCTTTTTTTTTTAAATGAGAGAGATTAAAGGGAACCGATTTTTATCTGTTACTGTTTGATTACCCTTAAAGGTAGCTTTAAAAACAACACTAAAAAATATATATTTTTTAAAAAGGTCAAAATCAGTACGGGCTTGGGTAGTTATGTCCAGTAATGTGAGTTATTTCCCTTCTCTACCCAGTTACCTTTTCCCCCCATTTAGCCTGTTTTTTACAGTTCAATAAATATTTTTCCAAGCCCCACTTGCCAAACAAAAGAGTTTAGCTTCAGTATTACCCCCTGACAAATATCCTTATGGTCTCAGCACATGTGAAAGCCATTGATAAACAAATTAAAATTCTGTCCCAGCACAGAGCTCAGCTGGCCCATTTTATCTTGCAGTATGGGTTTGTAAAGGTCTGGGTGTCTGTCATCCTCCCCTAACCTTGTCTTTGTCAAAGGGGTACAAAAGCCTGCCCGCTCGGGGCCCTTACGATACTGATTAGCGTGAGTGACAAAGTGGGACTGCGAGTCCACTCAGCCTTTCATAATAAATCTATCAAAGAGTAATAGAATTCCATCAATCGTGCCTCATCCCCGAGGGTCGCTGGGCTGGGATGGAGAGTGTGTTCCGTTGGGATTGTACAACTGTTATTATTCAATTACGCTCTTTTCTTCCTAGTTAAAGACCATGATATCATTATCACTTAATGAATACATATAATTGGATCTGGACTCTGTGTTTGGCTGATGAATACCGCTCACTATTCATTCAGTCTCAGCTCATCTTCTGACCATTTATTATAGACTTTTGGCTGAAAACCATGATGACAAAGGGAATTTGAAATTAGCTGCGATTTTATTCAATGCTCAGTTAGGCACAAAGACAAAATAAAATTTTGATGCTTAAATGAGTTGCGAATGGATTAAGAAGTTTTGCCTAACTCAGCAGTATCTGATTTACACATACTGAATACACGCATGCACACACACACACACACACTCTACACACACAGTTAGTACAAAACTATCTTAACAATCAAACAACTCCTAAAAAGTAAGTTTTATTTTAAACAACCCTCTAACACTTTTTTGGGAAGATTTACTATTTTAATGTCATTAAAGAAACAGATTAGCTGTGAAGGTGTCCCCACACCCCCCACACACACACACTCACACACACATTAAAACCTTTGCTTTCAACCCTACCTAACAAACACAATTTTATGATTAAATAACATTTAAATTTGACCAAGCTAAAGCGCTTCCACCATAGTCTATTTATTATACCCAATATCAAGTCCATCATTAAGTTTCATCATACAATGTGCCCCCAAAGGAAACTAGCCCTCCTATTCATATTGTTGGGAGTAAATGTAGCATACCTCCTTTGGATCACTGGTGAACAGGCTACCTCATTAATCCTAGTTAGTACATGCTGCCGGGCATGTGGAGCCGCCAAATCCAGATGCTCCCCACAGAGGCTCTCCAGGCAGTTAGGGAATCACGGAGTACCACCTCAAGCCTTCCATACATCACTTCAAATTAAATTTACATTAAGTGCTACTCCATCAGAGCTGAGAGAAGCTGACATCTTTGGAAAATGCAGATGATAATCCATTAAATCCTATTATATACATGTCTTCTAATTTTACTTAAGTCCATGCATACCAAAGTATGAGTTTGTGTTAAAAATTAAAGACCCTTTTACTAGAACAAAAGACTTTATGAACTGTTGACTTTCGGAGGTTTCATTACAGGGGCAGGCTAGTCTATCAAGGCAAGTAGGTTTTTTTCTGTACAAATTCTAGTTAAATATTTCTTGTGAGGACTTGTATTGGGGGTTTGTTTTTTAAGTCTTCTCTGCCCTCCTGCCCCTCGGGCCCTCCGAATAGCATGATCTTTTTCATCCTCTATGCAGGGTCTTGGTAATGTCTGCATTAAACATTATGAATGAGACGGTGGAACGTGCATTGTCTCTTTTTGCAATTAAGAAAATATTTGCTGGCAGCTTCCAAACTGGCAGCCAGGAGAAGTGGCTGTAAAATCACCACAGTGAAAAGCTAAGGTTTAATTAGTCCATTATCACATATGTTAATCCCTTTATATTTTCATAGTCCTTAGTCACAGCTACTTTTACTTTCATAGCAGTTATCTTACTGGGGTTGATCCTAAACACTGCAGTGTTTGTGTGTGGTAGCAGCATCCTGTGATGACGTTTCTGTGGGATTTGGTTTTGTACTGCTCAAAGCTGGAAAGAATTGAAAATTGGGAAATATTCAGGAGAATGCGGAAATAGGTGATGGTTTCTGATGAAAGAGCTATCACAAAGCCAGAAGACATCCACCAAGAAATAACACATAGCACACACATATACACATGCACACCATACAACATACACACTGTACACAAACACACACAGACACTCCACATTAAAAATAAAAAGCACACAACATGTGAACACACATAATTTTAACGCAATTTATCAGACCCTTTATGTTTTAATCAAAGTTAGGTTTTTCTACACTGGATTTTTACACATTAAAGCAATTTCCAGACTTTGCCATTGTCTGTGTCTATATTTCAATAAGTGTTCTTTCTGGATAAGAATGAGACCCTTTCACTCCATCCAACCAGAATCACCTTTTCCATCTGTCACTTTACTCAGGTAATATTCATTTCTTTGTTGGCTTCTACTAGCAACATTAAATTATTTTACAGGTACCAGCTTCATCAAAATTTACTTGTTGCACAATTCTTCAATACACACACACACACACACATATATATATATATATATATATATATATATATATATATATACTACTTATTTTATCATAACAAACTGAGTCCCCATAGAATAAGAAGTGACCACATCAAAAGTTGTGTACAGCCGGGCAGTGGTGGCGCACGCCTTTAATCCCAGCACTTGGGAGGCAGAGACAGGTGGATTTCTGAGTTCGAGGCCAGCCTGATTTACAAAGTGAGTTCCAGGACAGCCAGGGCTATACAGAGAAACCCTGTCTCGGGGAAAAAAAAAAAAGTTGTGTACACACGAGACCCTCTGTAAATGGTCATATATTTGTGTTACAAAGAGACCTTTCCTAAAAGAGGTCAGGTTAATTTAGTGCAACTCTTACTTTAACATCTTTAGACATTTGCTCACAGTTTTTGACACCATGTTTGTTAACTCTCATGACCTTTACCCTTTGAGCTTAGGGTACCAGCTAACCACACACGTGTTTAGGCACAAAAGAACGATCGCTAGACTGACACCCTAGATCCAAACCCATATAAAAACCTAAAGTTGGCAGCATTGTTATTATCGTTCACTGATCGGTAAACTATGTCATGGTACAAAGGCCATATGAAAGCCAGTATGGGGATTTCATATAGAGTCTTATAGAGTTTATCCCAACCCCACCTTTATCCACTCTCTTTGCTGCAGACACTTCTTTCTATGGTTTCCAAATACCTGTCACAAGGGGTGAATGGCAGATCCCTGGCAAGGTGCACACAGCATCACTGGCAAGATACACACAGCTGCACTCAGAGGGTAGTTTTCAGGAATCAGTTCTTTCCTTCTGCCACATGGGTCCTGGGAATTGAACTCAGGCTTGGTCAGGCTTGGCTGAAAGCACCTTAATCCACAGAGCCATCTCCCCAGCCACCTTGATTTTCCCATACAATTCCAGACACATAGATACAGCTTCTCTTTCTTCCTTCCTTTCTCCCTTTCTCCCTTTCTCTCTCTCTCTCTCTCTCTCTCTCTCTCTCTCTCTCTCTCTCTCTCTC
>NC_034595.1:50663998-50678343 GCF_900095145.1 Mus pahari
TCTCTCTTTCTTTCTTTCTTTCTTTCTTCCTTTCTCTCTTTCTTTCTTCCTTCCTTCCTCCCTCCTTCCTTTCTCTCTTTCTCTCTGTCTGTCTGTTTTGTTTTTTGGTTTGTTTTGTTTTTTTGAAATTTTTAAGACAGGGTTTCTCTGTGTAGCCCTGGCTGTTCTGGAACTCACTCCATAGACCAGGTTGGCCTCACATTCAGAGAGAGATCCCCCTGCCTCTGCCTACAGAGTGCTCGGATTAGAGGCGTGTGTTTTCTTTTTTCTTAATCTAATTTAAGCCCTCATTTTTTTCCCACCTTTGTTGCTATGCAAGCCTTCTGTCTTCATGCTTCTATGATGCTTCTACTCTTTCTTGAAAAAAAAAAAATTACATACATAGAATTGCAAAAGAGAGCTGGGCATGGTAGCAGGCGCCTATAATCCAGATGTTTGGGGGTCTGTGGCAGGACAAATTGAACTGGAGTCTCTCCGGGGCTGAATGGTGAGTTTCCAGTCAGTGGGAGCTACAGAACATTTCAAGCTGACCAACCAAAAAACCCCAAAGACAGTGCCCACCTCTTAGCTTTTAGAAAGACCTTGTTTTTTTGGGGGGTACTGAGCCTCAAACTCCAGATCTCACACACATTTTACCCTCGCAGCTTTTCCTCCCCCCAATGAACACAACAAAAAGGCAGGGATGGAACCACCCCTACAATGCCAGCTCTTGGGTCTCTTTAGGGCACCCTGTTCTGCATCATTTGCCCGTGTGTGGTATCCCGGTGAGTGTGTCCATCTAGAGGGAGATCCCACGAGACAAGGAGCCAGAGTCCAAGTCACCCTTATTCCCCCCCCCAACCCCCCATCTAGCAGCTCTTTCCAGAGATTCACACTGTATGGCTAGCTAATGCTTAGGGGCAAGATCCTCCTCCCCTAAGAGCTTGCCCGGAGCCCTGCATCTGACAGCTTCCATCCCCTTGCCATAAGCAACACTGGGCAGATAAATAAAGCAAAGGGAAACTGAGTGGGGTGGCACGTGAAACTCCAGTGTCAGGAAGCTGAGGCAGGAGGATTTTTAGTTAAAGGCTAGGCTGGGCTACGCAGTAAAACTGTCTGGGGAAAAAAAAAAAAAATCAAAACTAAGTGATAGCCAAAGCAGAAGGAAGCTAGGTTCCAGACAACTTGGTGTCCTGAAACTACAGAAAAGCTTGGTGAGAAAAAAAAAGCTAACTCATTTCCCTCAGCCTTCTGCCTCTTTACCATGTGTCCCCTGACCACCCTGCTGAGACAGCTCCACCCAGGAAGATTCCACTTGTTCTCAAGCTCACCCAGTCTATTCCTGTTGCTTGCGTGAAAATAGTGCCTTCTTTGTTTACTTCCTCTCTCCCCAGCAAACTACATAGAGGCAGAGCTGTGTCTACCTTGGTAATTTCTACGACATCGTCAGAGCCTACAAAGTGCCTGGTATGTCTAAATACGCTATAATTATTCATTGACTGACTGAATGGATCAACAGAAGGGGTCAACTCCTAATTAATTACTACTATTTTTAAACTGTTGGTAAACAGAGACAATCTGTGGTCTTATCACCGGGGTCTAAGCAAACCACCTAGTGTCCTCTATGTATGGGCATGCGTGTGCGCGTGTGCGAGTGTGTGCAAGTGTGTGTGTGTGTGTGTGTATGTATGTGTGTGAGTGTGTGTGTGTATGTGTGTGTGTGTGTGTGTGTGTGTGTGTGTGTGTGAGTGTGCCTATGAAGGTCAGANTGTGTGTGTGTGTGTGTGTGTGTGTGTGTGTGTGTGAGTGTGCCTATGAAGGTCAGAAGACAACATCAAGAGCTGGACCTCACCTTCCGTCTTGTTTGAGAGAGTCTCTTGATGCTCACCCCAAGTAAGCCAGGCTATCAGGCCCAGGAGCTTCTGGGGAATTCTCCTGCCTCAGATTCCCATCTCAACGTGGGAGCAATGGGATTTTAGCAATCTTACATAGGTTCTAGGCATCTGAACTCAGATCTTCAAGATTCCATGGCAAGTGCTTTACTCCAGCCATCTCTTCAGCCCAATACATTTTTGAAAACTGGATGGCAAATGATCGTTGGTGATGTAGTGGTCAGCACTGCTACCTTCCAAATGTAAGACAGGATACAGTCTCAAACACTCTCTGGAAACAAAAGTCAATGATAAATGTTCATCACAGATTCGGCAACTTGTCAACCCAACACATAAGCAGCTGAGGCAGGAGGATCCTTTGAGTTCAGGACTAGTCTGGGCTACACATTGAGACACTCCTTTAAAAAGAAAAAAATCCTCTCCACCTGAAACAGAAGCTCAGTCATAAATTATTTCACTTAAAAACATATTTCAACTCAGGAGGCAGAGGCAGGCAGATTTCTGAGTTCGAGGCCAGCCTGGTCTACAAAGTGAGCTCCAGGACAGCCAGGGCTATACAGAGAAACCCTGTCTCAAAAAACCAAAACCAACCAACCAAACAAACAAACAAAAAAACCAAACAAACAAAAAACAAAAAAACAAAAAACATATTTCAAATTTAGGGATTGGAAATGTAGTTGAGCTGGGAGATTGATTCCCTGCCAGGCATGAAGCTCTAAGTTCCATCTACATGAAGTGGATGTGGTAGAGCAGTCCTGTTATCCCAACACTCAATAGAATAAAACAGGAAGATCAGAAGTTCAAGGCCATACTCAGTGATACAGCAAGTTCAAGGCCAGAGAAGGAAATATGAGACTCTGCTTTAAATGAACAAATGAACACAAAGACTTAAAAGTCTAGAATCTATATGTGTTGGAGAAAAAGAAAAACAGGAATACTCTTGTAGACACTAGATATGAAATGATGAAAGAAAAGAAGAACTTTAATCTTTATTTGGTTTAGTTTGGGGAATTTTTGATTTGGGAGATGAGGTTAGTTAGTTTTTAGTTTTGCTGTTGTCTGCTTTGGCTTTTTGTCAGGGAATTCTTCATGTGTGCATGTGAGTTCACGTGTATGCAGGTACATATGGAGACCTGTTGGCAATCTCAGATGTCCTCCATAGGCACCACTCATCTTTTCTCTAAGACAAGGTCTCTTTCTGGCCTGGAACTTATCAACTAGGCTAGGGTGGCTCTCCAGCAAACCTTGGGAGTCCTCTTGTCTCTGCCTGCACAGTGCTGGGGTTATAAGCCCATACAACCATGTCAAGAGAGCATCGTATCCCTTGAAGCTAGACAGGCACTTGTAATTGAACCTGGATCCTCTGGAAAAGCAGTGCGTGCCCTTAACCGTGGAACCTTCTCCCAAGCCTCTTGTCTCGTTTTTCTGAGCCCAAGAAAATGTTCAGTCTAGCAGAAAGCTGTGCGCTGAAGAGGAAGCTCACCCATCAGATGTGCTGGATGAGCTAAGTGACCCTGAGCCTCCATTTTCCTCCGAAACATGGAACCATTTTGAAATGGCTGCCAGTGCAGTGCTAGAAACTGACATTAGCTTCACTTGTTCTGTTAACAAATGAGGTTTCAGCATCCACCATATGCTAAGCCAGGAAGGAGGTGAGGACTGATTAAGCATGGTCTATGATTTCCGAAAACATCCAATCCAGGTGAAGAAACATGACATAGAGACAGAATACACTAAATAGCCTCACAAACTGGACCAGCTACAAAGTCTGAGAATTAAAAAAACAAAAAACAAGGATGAGGCAGAGAGCATCCCAGGGGTCAGAGGAGAGGGCTGTACTAGGCTGATGTAATCCCTGTAAGCTGGACCTTGAGGATGCAAAGGAATAGGCTGGTGAGGTGGCTCAGCAGGTAAGAGCACCTGACTGCTCTTCTGAAGGTCCTGAGTTCAAATCCCAGCAACCACATGGTGGCTCACAACCATCCGTAACAAGAATGCGAAGGAATTATATAAATACAAAAGGAAGAACATGCCTGTATTAATTTCTGGGAAGCAAAGGCAGGCAGGGGCTCTGAGTTCCTAACCTGCCTGCATAGCAAGTCCCTAGACAGCCAGGGCTACATATTGAGAGCCTGTCTCAAGCAAAACAAACCAATCAGAAAGAGGAGATGACACTGAAGGTTGCCTGTGACACCCCACAATTGCATGCCCCCAGAAAAAGCTTGTATTTATAGTCAGTGTGCATAAATATTTTGTATACCCTCATCTTCAGTGGACACACACATAGGCACTCTCCAATGAGACTTTCAGTTGACATCTGTAGTAAAGGACAGACATAAGCAGTTTTATACACCCAGAAAAAGGCACTTTGACCATTTTCAGGCAGGTAGTACTCCAAAAGACTGTAGTGAAAGAGGTGGCCCTAAAATCAATCAGGTACCTAAGAAACACAAGCTGCCTCTGGGACACAATGCTCAAGTGAACTCTCCGGGAGAGACTGCCTCATCCACGGCTGCTGCATATCTTCAAGCACTGGACTGATTTACGCTCCAGAGTCCTCCAAGACGCCATAACTTTAGGGCATCTACATAAATATGTCTTGTGACATACTCGTACCGCTGCATGAGTATAATGTAGCTGACAACATCATACGCATTTCTAAATAGGCTGAGAAGACTAATATTTGCATATAGAAGTAAAGGAGATAGAAATTTCACCCTATATTAAAAGTGAATTGTCACTTGTCATTGGGCTTCCTAAAACAAGTTCCCAAACCTATGTCTTTGTTCCTTTTGAACAGGATATTGCTAGATTAAATTTATGCCCAGAAGTTATTTCTTCTCGCCTGCAAAAGGACTTGTATAAGTAATATAACATGTATTTTGAAATTATTATGATGTTGAGTCACACCACTCAGGTACATATCTAAAAGATCAGCAGAACCAAGTGGCAATTACCAAGCTTCCCTCAGAAAACCAGAAAGACATAGTGACTGTTTTTGCTGGGGGGAGGGCCAGAATTAGCTTGTGGTAAGGAACCAGAGTTTGGGGGATGTTAAGCAGTTGCCTTCACATTTGCTGCATCATAGAGCGGTGAGAATCTTGCACGTCAGTATTGTGCACAAAGACCAAGCACATTTCCTTCTACCCTACATCTCATGGAATTCATTCAGGAGTTTGTGTTCTCTTTTAGATAGATGGATAGCTAAATAGCTGGATAGCTGGATAGCTGGATAGATGGATGGATGGATGGATGGATGGATGGATGGATGGATGGATGGATGGATGGATAGATGGATAAATAGGTGAATATTTAAGATAGGTAGATAGATAGATAAATAGATAGATAGATAGATAGATAGATAGATAGATAGATAGATAGATAGATAGATAGATAGATAGATAGATAGATAGAAATGTACTTATTTTTATTGTGTTCAGTGTTTTGCCAACATGTATGTCTATGTACCATTTAGATGCAGTGTCTATGGAGGACAGAAGATGATATCAGATCCCCTGGAGTTGAAATTACAGATGAGTGTTAGTTACTAATTGGGTGCAGAGAACTGAACCTGGATCCTCTATGTGTATAGCGCCTGCTCTCAATTGCTGAGTCACCTCTTTACCCCTTTTTTGTTTATTTTAGTTTTTTGAGACACGGCTTCTCTATGTGGCTTTGGCTGTCCTGGAACTTGCTCTGTAGACCGGGCTGATCTCAAACTCACTTGCCTCTACCTCCCAAGTGCTGGGGGGGTTTAAAGGTGTGCACTACCACCTCCTGGCACCAATCTTTTTTTTTTTTCTTTCTTTTTTTTAATGTGTATTAGTGTTCTTCCTGCATGTGTGTAAGTGTGCCATGCACATGCCTGGTGCCCTCAGAGTCTAGAAGAGGTCAACAAATCCCTTGGACTGGAGTTAAAGGTGGTTGTGAGCAGCCATGCAAGGGCTGGGAACTGAACTTGGGTCATCAACAAGAGCACCAACAGTCTGAACAGCTTAGGCATTTCTTCTCCAGCCCTCTGTGTGTCCTCTTAAAACACGTTTATAACCATCCTTCTGAATTCTATGTCTGAAAGCTTATCACAGTCCTTCTCACCGGCGGTCATTACTGTAATGTAAGAGCAATGTAATAGGGCTGGTAGTGTTTGGAGGAGATATATTGCCTTGGTTTATCAGATCTATGTGTTTTTGCACTGGGGCATGAATATCTAGACTCAGATCATTTGAAGGGATCATTGTTTAGTCCATGTGTTTTGTTTTTGTTTTTGTTTTTTGAGAAAGGGTTTCTCTGTATAGCCTTGGCTGTCCTGAAACTCACTCTGTAGACCAGGCTGGCCTTGAACTCAGAAATCCGCCTGCCTCTGAGTGCTGGGATTAAAGGCATGCGCCACCATGCCCAGCAGTCCATGTGTTTTTAATGTTCAGGAGGAATTAGGCTGCAATCGGGATTGACATGTCATTTCCTCTGTTAGATTTGTGTTCAGGCCACCAGACCCTGTCCCCAGTCCTCCCCTGACAGTAGAATGTTTTTTTTCTCTCTCTCTCATTTTCTTTGTATAAACACACTATGAAAATGCAGTAATAGTTAAGTACAAAACAATCACCTCTTAAGTTCCAATCCTTTTAGAAAGGGGACACAAGCGGTACCAGATATACTAAAGCATCAGTAATCGTGGATATGAAAGTTGATAGCGCTGGGCAGTGGTGGCGCACGCCTTTAATCCCAGCACTCGGGAGGCAGAGGCAGGCGGATTTCTGAGTTCGAGGCCAGCCTGGTCTACAAAGTGAGTTCCAGGACAGCCAGGGTTACACCGAGAAACCCTGTCTCGAAAAAAACAAAACAAAACAAAACAAAACAAAACAAAAAACAAAACAAAAAGAAAAAAGAAAGTTGATAGCAAGAAAGTAAAAAGCATACATATTAGAAGGAAGGAAGGGTTGACGCAAAAAGACGGGGCTGGGGAGGGAGTCAGGGTGAAAGGGAGCCAGACTGGAGAGGAGATGTGATATCAGATTACGTAGACCAGTGTCATCTCTCAGAAGGCTGAGGCAGAGAGATCCTGCAAACCAGGGCAGGCTTTAGTCCTTGGGTGAGGAGAAAGAAGCAGTGGCGGGGCAGAAGCCGGGGAAGATGAAGATGAAGATGACCTGAATCATGGCATTGGGTATTAAAGAAGGAAGGAAGAGATGTGGTCCTTATGGAGAGCGAGGTAGCAGTGGCGAGTGAGAACTGCCTGATTACTGGATTCCCATCAGGGTCCCCTCCTCAGCTCCCCTGCCACCGCTGACCTTTCAAACCTCCCAAACTGTTTTCTCCTTTAGAAGGGCGATTGGTTTCGTTTGCTTTTCCGTTTCTGTGATAAAACACTCTGGCCAAATGAAAAGCGAGGAAGGAAGAGTTTATTCACCTTATAAGTTAGAGTCCATCATGGAAGGAAGTCAGAACAGGCACACAGGCAGAAACCAGTCTGTTCCCAGAGTCACAGTCCGGTACCTTGCTTATATAGCCAGGGCCCATCTTCCCAGAGGTGATACCCGCCCACAGTAGGCTGGGCCCTCCTCCGGCAATCAACAATCAAGAAAATGCCCTACTGACATGCTACAGGCCAACTGACAGACAGACGTCCTCAACTGAAGCCCCCTCTTCCCAAGTGTGCCAAGTGGAGAGCCAAGATTTGACATCACAGTGAAGTTCTCTGAATATTAATTATATCTCATTATCTCCTTAAGCTTATATAGAACACCCTCCCCCCCCTTTTCTGAGACAGGTTGTCATGTAGCCCACACTAAGTATGATACTGGGATTATAAGTGTGTGCCGCCATGCTAACCCACCGTCATGATTGCTTGGTTGTTGGTTTGTTCTGAGACAGGGTCTCACAAACCACGGACTAGTCTCAGATTAGGAATACTTCAAATAGTTGTTCTTCCTGACCCATCTCCTGATCGCTGGGATTGCAAGCATACATCCCTAGGCCTAGTTTATGCAGTTCTAAGAACCGAATCTAGAACTTCACACTTGGCAGCAAGCATCATAGTATACCGGCACAGATTTCCAGCCCCTAAATTCTTGTCATGGCTAAAAAGCTGTCCTTAATCTCTTCACCTCTTTCTGCTCTCTCCATGCCTGCCTGGCTCCAACCTCCTCACTTCTCTCAGCACCTCTGTACTTGGCACTTCTGTATGGAATGTTTTTCCTTTGCTACAGCTCTGTGCTGTAGAATTCTTCCATGGAAATCCTTTCTGCTCACGGTAAATAAACTCTAAGGCAATAATGCCCCTCCTGACACCCCAAACTCACTTGCTCAGGTTCGTTTTCTCAAGGCCACTTTTCACCACATAATTTCTTTCTTTCTTTCTTTCTTTCTTTCTTTCTTTCTTTCTTTCTTTCTTTCTTTCTTTCTTTCTTTTTTTGAATCTCCTTATAATCTATTTCCCAATAGAAACTGCACAGGGACAGATGTCATTTATCTGGGCCAGCTGGTCCAATGGCCCAGATAAAGTCACTTGCCATCAAGTCTGGCTGCCTAATCTTAGTCCCAGGACCCCACATACTAGAAAACAAGAACCAACTCCTGACTGTTCTTGTCTCACCTCCATATCTTTCAACCCAAAATAAACAAATGTAATTTTTTTTAAAGTAAGTTTTTCCGTCTTATTGGCTGTGATTGCTCTGTCTTTTACACCTTTGTGTTACAAAGCTCGTTTGGTTTTTAGCACTGTCTTCTCAAAGGTTGACCCTTAGAATGCCTGGATTGTAGCACTAGTAGCAATTTAATTAATGTTATTTCAGTGCATAAATTGAAGCACATTTGGTGATGATTAATAGCTTTAATATATTTTATAGTATTCTTAAAATAGTTTTAATAATAAAGCAATTAGCTCTAATAAGGTGTTTGGAAAATCTCTCGAAATAATCACATAAATATTCTACAATATTCTGAAGACCATGTTTAGAAAACAGTCATAACCCTGATATTGCGGCCTCTTGTGAGGCTATGCCAGTGCCTGGCAAACACCGAAGTGGATGCTCATAGCCAGCTATTGGATGGAACACAGGGTCCCCAATGGAGGAGCTAGAGAAAGTACCCAAGGACCTGAAGGGGGCTGCAAGCCTGTAGGTGGAACAACAATATGAACTAACCAGTACCCCCTGAGCTTGTGTCTCTAGCGGCGTATGTAGCAGAAGATGGCCTAATTGGCCATCATTGGGAATAGAGGCCCCTTGATCTTGCAAACTTTATATGACCCAGCGCAAGGGAAGGCCTGGGCCAAGTAGTGGGAGTGGGTGGGTAGGGGAGCAGGGGCAGGGGTGGGGTATAGGGAACTTTCAGGATAGCATTTGAAATGTAAATAAAGAAAATAATAATAATTTAAAAAATAATAATAATAAAAAACAGTCATAAGAACATGATTTTGTTCTATTCTTAAGATTCATCCAAGAGTGCTCAAGTGCTCAAAAAGTTTGCCAAAGGAATTCTGCAGATCAAAAGCTGGGCATGGTGGTGCATGCCCTTAATTCTAGTACTTGGGAGGCAAAGGCAGACAGATCTCTGTGAGTTCAAGCCCAGCCCTGTTTACATAGTTAGTTTCAGGACAGGCAGAACTGCGACAGAGTGAAACCCTATCTCAAAACCAAAAGAAAACAAAATAGAAATTCTGAAGTTTACCATAGTAAGACCTTAGAGAGGAGCCTGGCTTACTCCCCCAGGAGACAAAAGAATAAAAGCCTATAAATAAACAAAGAATGGCTTGTGTATTCGGCTCCTACTGATGCTAAAGGGGATTGCACACAGAGGAGTGGAAAGGAGAATATATCTCTAAATGTGTAGACCAGGCCCTCAGAAGGCAAAAGCAGATGGACCTTTTAGTTTGAGGACAACTTAGTTTAAATAGTGAGTTCTAGGCCATCTAGAGCTACATAGAGAAACATTCTCCTCTAAAACACACACACATACACACCCCCCAAAACAAACAAACAAAGTGCAAGCCAGGAATATGCATAGATAGTATAATTCCAATGTCTGGGAAACAAAACCCAGAAAGCAAGTGGATCTCAATACCAGCAGACTAAGCTGCTAACTGACTGGCCCAGCTTACCACAATATGTCTGCAACTTTCCAACCACCATAGTAGGTCTGCAGCTTTCCAACCACCACAGTACATCTGAAGCTTTTCAACCAACAGAGTGTCCATAGCTCTACAACTGCCACAATATGTCTGCAGCTTCCCAGCCACCACAGTAGGTCTGCAGCTTTCCAACCACCACAGTAGGTCTGCAGCTTCCCAAGCTCCTGTGGGGAGGGCAGCAGATACTGGGGAACTGCAGCCATCCTTGTCAAGTACAGAGGTCTCTCTGCTTTCAGAACCCCAGAAAGGACAGACAGGCAGCAGAGGATCCCTGTCTGGTGACATAGAGAACTTTGTTTCCCGTTCCTCTGCCTTGGTCCCTTCACTTGGCAGTCACTTCTACTGGGAATAGGACTTCAGAGTTTAAGAATTTTGAACAGAAGCCAAATAATTTGCCCTGCAAGAGGCTGTCTAGAAAGCCAATTGACTGACAACTTGGAATAAACAAACAAGCAAATCAGCCTGAGAGAATCATCTAGCATTTCCAGAAATCCAAATCTCCTGTATAGGGAATATAATATATAATTTCAAGATTATGTGACAATAATCATTGTCCTTTTGTTTATTTTTAAATTTGGGCAGTTTTATGTACATTGGGATATACGTGTGTGTGTGTGTGTGTGTGTGTGTGTGTGTGTGTGTGTGTGTGTAGGACGTTGGGTGTCTTCCTTAATTGCTCTCCTACTTTTTTTGTTTGTTTATATAGGTGTTTAAATTTTATTTAAATACATTGTGGACAGCATCTTATGAATAACCATTTATGACAGCACTCATAGGTAGATCGTCCTCTCTTTAAAAATTACTTTTATCATACTTATACTTGTATTTAATATATTTTATCATACTCACCCATTAGGGTGAGTGCAATATCTTATCTCCCTCCTACTTCCTCTTAAGCCCCTACTCATTCCTAGGTCACTCCCTTCTACTCTTACTGAATTTAATTAGGATTCTTGCATGAGTATAGACGACTTAGCAGTGACTACACCAACAGGAGGAAATGATCCCCCTCTCACAGCAAGCACTACCCACCAAGAGCTCTTCAGCTGCAGGTGTCGTCTCATGAGCTCCTTCTGTGTCCGTGATGGACTATTAACCAGCTCCATCTTGTGCAGGCCTGGTGCGTGTGACCATAGCTGCTGTAAGTTCCTCAGTGCGATGGCCACATCACCGCATTCCTCCCCATTCTCTGGCTCTCTTGTGTGCTTTTACCATCTCTTCTAAGATGTCCCCTGAGCCATGGAGGGGATGAAACATGTATCCCACTTATGACTGAGCATTCACTAGTCGCGTGTGCTTAGCACCTCGACCAGTTATGAGTCTGTGCATTAACCAATACTCACTGCCAAAGGAAGCAATAATAATCTGTGGTCATTGGGGGGAGGGTATAAGGCATCACCATGCCCAGCTTAGCATTTGAGTTGTAAACGAAGAAAATATCTAATAAAAAAATTGAAAAAATAATCTGTGGTCATAAACATAAATATGGAGAAGGGATTTGACAATACGTTTATTTAGAAAAATGGAGCAATGGGTTTCCCACTAGGGCCTAGGACTTTGGCCCTAGTGCAACCTTGGGCTTTTAATTGTGTTTAAAATCCCTCCTGTGGAAAGGACCTCAAGTCCAATCAGAAGGTGATTGGTTAGCCTTACAACAGTGATGCCATGATTGCACAGTGAACACATCTTACCTAGCATACCCGTATTCTAGCAGGCAGTAAACACCACTGGGAAAGGCTCTGGGGTGGCTCTTCAGCAACCCTGCTTCTGCCTTCCCAATGCTGAGATTCCTTCCATGTATACACCAACATGTTTGCATCTTTTATGGGTTCCGGGGATCCAAATCTTAGGTTTTTACAGCAAATATCTCCTCAGCCCCCATCATTACTAATTCTCTGTAGACTCACCCCAATTCTAACAAGACAGCCTTAGTATTCCCTTAGCAAATTTTCACATTTAATCCCAGCAAACCCAGCAAAATTCTGTACTCACTATAACCTACTGAAAGTTATTGAGTCTTGAATTTAGCAATATGGAGTCAAGTTTCACATGGCCACAATTTTCTCTACTGGAAAATGAGAGGCAATAATCTTTGCCTTACTCATCTCTTAGAATCACCAAGACACTCAAATTAGGAATTAAATGAAATCATTTGAAGCTGGGAGTGGTGGTTCACACCTGTACAGCCAGCACTTGGAAAGCTGAGTGAGTGAAGAGGACAAATCACCATGAGTTCTAGGCCAGCCTTGGTTAAAGAGTGAGAAAGTCTATCTCAAAACAAAACAAAACCATTTAAAGCACAAACAGTAGTTCTTACGCTCAATAATAAGTACTTTTCAGAATTAAATATATGTGCCACCCCATAAAAATCTTCAGAAATAAACTCTTTTACTGAAAAAAAACAACTTAATCTCCAAGGTTTTATAATTGACTTTCCTTGGACCAGCGAAGCAGCTCACTGGGTAAAGGGGCTTGCCACCAAATCTGACGTCCTGAGTTTAATCCCCAGAGTCCACATTGGTGGAAGAGAGGACTGATGCTACGGCTTGATCTCTGACCTCTGGGCTAGTGTAATGGCACACCTGCGCACGCGCGCACACACACACAAATAAATAAGCAAGCAAACATAAAAAGTATTCCCTTTCCTTTCTCCACTAATCCCCAGCTCATTCATACACTAATATTGGGAGTCATGTGATTTCATTTTTGTCTTGCTCTGAACTGTTACCTGCTATGTGGTAGGTGTGCTGGGAGCTGGGGCAATGTCACTGAATGAGACCCCTGGCACATCCTCACCCTAAACAGCCTAGTCCAACCCAAAGTGTGCTGTCACTCATAACCTGCATCCATGCACCTGCCTACATCATCTCCACTACGCCAGCCCTGGTCCAGCGGCAGCAGCAGCAACAGCAGCAGCATCCCCAGTGTAGATTTACTACTGCCGGCTAATTGGATTTCTCTCATTCCCCTCTAGGCCCTTGAAGTAATCTTTCCAAAGGCCACATCTCTTCTGCCACCCGCCATGCTGAAAATCCATTAGTGACTTCCAGCTGTTCTAGAGACAAAGGCTGGGCTCTTTAATATGGCCTACGCTACATGAGCCTGCTCTTTAGGGCCCTGCCCACTTCTCAAGCCTCCTTAGTGCCCTTTTTTCTCTGTGCCACATCCCTTCCTTTCAAGCTCTTTGTAAATAGCATGTCCTCCCTGCCACAGGACCTTTGAACAGGCTTCTCCTCGCCTCTTTACCTAATTACTTCCTAGTCTTTGTAGGGCAAATATCACCACCCTGCCCTTCCTTACTTGGTGTCACTGAACCTACAGCTCGCTGATTTGGCTTTGTTGCCTGCCAGCAAATCCAGGATTCCTTCATCACTACTTCCCCAGCACTGGGATTTTTAAGAATATTCCACGACCCTGGTTTATATGTGGACACTGGGGATACATGACTATTGGGGATCAAACTCGGGTCTTCATGCTGTGTGGAAAACACTTTACCAATGGGGCCATCTCCCCAGCCCTTAGCCATTTTTCTATATTCATCATGGCAGGGAAGGGCCACGGACACTGAAAAGAACCATGGGATTTCATGCTGTCTTAATCCAGGAAAATGATCTTTCCCTATCCTCAGGCAACTCTCCAGCACATAGGCACACTTTTCCTTGCAGTTCAAAGCAAGGCACCACAGAGTTTGTGATACAGGAGACAAGACTGGATGTGTTCACATGGAAGTGATCAGCAGTGCCAGGATACGCCCATGGGATGTAAGTCAAACCAGGGGACCAAGCATGACTGAGGAGGTCATCGTCTTGGAAATTCAGCCTTCATCATTTTGTCATGAGAAGTCCTTATTTAGGTAGGACTACTGATTAAACTCTTCAAAGGGAGGATTGACAGACTTTCCCCCTTTTAAATGTTTTAATTAATTTTCCCCTTGACTCTGCTAAGTGCTCAGGATTTCCAGTGGGCACAGTAGTACACATCTGTGATCCTGGTGTTCAGGAGTTAGGAGCAAGATCAGGCGCTCAAAGTCCTTAGCTACAGAATGAAGTCCAGGTCAACCTGTGCTGCAGAAGACAAGTAAACAAACATACATACACACAAGAAAGAAAGAAGAAGAATTAAGATTAAAACGGTCTCAAAAACATGCAAGACTTTCCCCCATAAAATCTAGATGTAAGCCAGGCTGTGGTTGTGTATGCCTTTAATCCCAGCACTCAGGAGACAGAGGTAGGTGGATCTCCGAGTTTGAAGCCAGCTTGGACTATAGAATAAGTTCCGGGACAGCCAAGGCTACACAGAGAAACACTGCCTTGAAAAACCAGAGCAGGGAGAGAGAAAGAGGGGGG
>NC_034595.1:50678368-50707101 GCF_900095145.1 Mus pahari
AAGGAAAGGAAAGGAAAGGAAAGGAAAGGAAAGGAAAGGAAAGGAAAGGAAAGGAAAGGAAAGGAAAGGAAAGGAAAGGAAAGGAAAGGAAAGGAAAAGAAGAAACAAGAGAAGCTGCAGAATGACCTCAGTACCAGAAGAAAACTGCCACACTCCAACGCTGATGCTCACTGTCTTCTGCAACTGAGGCCTGGCCAGCAGCCGCATGTGATACAAATCATGTTCTCTAGTTACTCTAGATCCATAGACATCCTGCCTGGGTTTCAAATACTCTCTCCATAAGGCAATTTTTCATTCACCACCTCTGCTGCTCTCTGCAGAGAATTCAACCACAAAAATCTTCACCACACCAAAACTCTAAACTACCTACTGGGCCTATGAAAACAAAAACAAAACAAAAACAAAATCCTCCTTAAAGCAGGGCTGGAGAGGGGGTTATTGGTCAAGAGTACTCGCCACTCTTACAGAGGTTCCATTCCCAGCACCCATACAATGACCAACAATGGTCTATAACTCCAGTTTCAGAAGACCCAGTGCTGTCTTCTAGGCTCTGCAGGAAATGTACATATGCCTGTGATTTTCAGTCTTTTTAACCTAACACAGAGCTATGTACATAAACACACATACACATATACAAAAAGATAGAAATAAATCTTTTTTAAAAAGGTTTTGAGTATTTACAGATCCTCATCATTCAATGTAAATTTGTCTATTTTTACACAAATAGCTTTAGGATTTTGGTACCAGTTGTCATGAGCCATAGATCAGATTGGATGGGCGTTTCACTGCCAGGCCATGAACATGGAATAGCTTCCCATCCGTTTGTTGCTCTGGGTTGCAAGGGATGATGCTTAGTGATGTTCAGTCTTTTTAACATAGTATACTTTTTGGATGGCTCATTAGTGTGCATGAGTGTCATTGATTTTCATACACTGATTTTATATTAGCAGATTGACTGAACTGTCTTTTCAGTTCTCTTTTTGTCAGGGTTTCACAGTTTTGACAGAGAGGATTTGGGACTTCTTTTGTCATCCACCTCCTGTCCCAGCCCAGCTGCCCTCCTCTCCCCCTTTGTGTCCGTGTCCCTCATATTTCATTTCCATTATTTTCCCTTCCTTAAGATTTCATTCTCACCTTTCATGATTATAATGAGAGCTGCTCTAGTTTGGATATTGTGGCTGGTCTTTCCCAAAGAGATCTGCTTATATAGCCTAGGTTGGCCTCGAACAACAAGAATCTTCCTGAGAGCTAGGATCACAAGCCACCAGCATACTCAGCTTTACTGTGACTCTTAAGTTCTAGGCTTTATCTGGGGTAGGGAGGACCAGTTTCAGGTTCTTTACCTCAAACAGGCTTATTAGCCAAACCCCTTGTTTCCTATGAGGGGAGGAAGAACCCTTCCTGTAAGTCCCTGTGAGTCAGCTTTGTCCACACAAGTGAAAGGCCCTGCCACATAGCCAGCTCCCAGGTAATGAACCCTCTCCCAGCCTTTGTATCTGATGTGAAGGCATCAGAGCATCCATCCAACCCAAGGACAGTTAAGGACAGGAAATTCTACCATAAACGGCTTTCTATGAGATAGCTCTCTCCCTACTCTGTTGGTTTTGTTTTGAAACATGGACACCACACATGTAGCTCAAGAGGTCCTCAAACTGGGAGTGTACCTGGAGATGACCCTGAACTTCTGATCTTCCTGTTTCCACTTCCCAAGTCCTGGAATCACAGGTGTTTGCATCCTGGGGACTGAACCCAAAGTTTCATGCTAGGTAAAGCACTCCACTGACAGAGCTCCATCCTCAGCCCACTCTTCTCTTTCATGGTGTCTTAGTTACAGTTTCTATAGTGACGATGAAGCAAAGGCAAATTGGAGAAGAAGGGGTTTGTTTGGCTTGCACTTCCATACTGAAGTCCATCAGTAAGGGAAGAAGTCAGGACAGGAATTCACACATGGCAGGAACCTGAAGACAGGAGCTGATGCAGAAGCCATGGAGGGGTGCTGCTTACTGGCTTGCTCCCCATGGCTTCCTCAACTTGCTTTCTTGTAGAGCTCAGGACCACCAGACCAACAATGACCTCACCACAATGAACTGAGCCCTCTCTTATTAATCACTAATTAAGAAAACACCCTACAAGCTTGCTTATAGACCAAACTTATGGAGGCATTTTCTCAATTGGGGTTCACTCTTCTCAGATGACTCCAGCCCAGTGGTTCTCAACTTGTGGGTCACAACCCCCCCAACAACCTTTTCTTTCTTTCTTTCTTTCTTTCTTTCTTTCTTTCTTTCTTTCTTTCTTCCTTCCTTCCTTCCTTCCTTTTCTTTTTCTTTCTTTCTTTCTGTTAGTTTGCATCATAAGTTTTATTCGCGATGCACGACAGATCTTTACATCCCTCAAATGTATTACATGTTGCCATGGAAGGGCCTAGGATGCAGCTCCCATCTCCAGGGAAGGTGAGAAAAAGGTACAGACTGGGAGCCAGTGCAGGAACGTTTGTCTGCAGTTCCTGGCTCTCTTACCCTCCCTTCTTCTCAACAGAGTAATTACTTCTTATCCATTCAGTTAAAAAAGAAATAACGATCATTAACAAAACAAAACACACTGTAAGCATTGGGCTGCGGTGTCCTTGTCCTCAGTTGGGTATCAAGTTATGGGTCACCAATGGGGAAGTGAGGGGCAGGGGAAAGGTGCCATCACTGTTTCTGTGGAAGGGCTTCCTTCCTTGCCGCATCCTGTAGCAGCTGTGTGTCCACCTCGTCTGCTGGCAGCTGCACATAGCGGACGACTGAGCCCCTGATGAAGCAGTTCTTGACTGATAACATGTGAGGATAGTTCTCAGGGTCTGACATTGAGGTACTTGTCCACAGAGTGGAGGGGTCCACAGATGCTCAGGTCATTCTTGAGTTCCATGACTACATCCTTGCCCAAAAAGGAGTGGAAGTGTCTCACAAAATCCTGATCTCCAGCACGGAAATGCAAGGTTGGCTTTCCGTTCTCTCTGGGCGCCCGTGGGCTTCTCTTGGACTTGCTGAAAGTCCCCCCCCACCCCCCCCCCCGCAAAAAAAAAAACCCTACTGGTTCCAAGCAGTCTCCTCACACTGAGGTGTGGGCAGTAAAGCTGTAAGGAAAACCCTGGGGTCTAGCTGCAGCCAGAAGCAACAGACACTAGAGTGCCACCCCCTAACAACCTTTTCACTGGGATCACATATCAGATATCCTGCATATCAGATATTTACAGTATAAGGTATAACAGTAGCAAAATTACAGTTATAACGTAGTGATGAAATAGTTTTATGGTCGGTGGTCACCCCCACATGGGGAACTGGAGACGTTCTCTGAGAAGAATGGCTCTGCCCTCACGCTGGGGACTGAGGTCTGGGAGTCTAGAAGAGCACCTGGCCTGAGCAACAGGCCACAGAACCATCTCAAAGCCATAGCCTTGGGGCCAGCATTTCCTTTTCTGGGGAAGAGCTTTTTTCGAGACAGGGTTTCTCTGTATAGCCCTGGTTGTCCTGGAACTCACTCTGTAGACCAGGCTGGCCTCGAACTCAGAAATCCGCCTGCTTCTGCCTCCTGAGTGCTGGGATTAAAGGCGTGCGCCACCACGCCCGGCCTGGGGAAGAGTTTTTGCTGAAGCTCCCTTGAGTGGGTTTTCATGTCTTGCAACAAGGAATATCCTCACGAACATAACAGGGAGCATGCAAGTCGCAAGAAAGACCAGTATTACTTCCAGGGAAACTGAGGCACAAAATTGTTCTCCTTCCCAAGAGAAGCCAGTCCTGAGCACCTGAGAGGCAAAGTTTTCTGGAGTTCAGTCAACCAGGTAAGAATCTTCCCTTCAAATCAGATAATCATTTTAAATCATAACTATACTGTTAACTGTTGAAATAATGTTGTTTCTCTTCTCTATCATTAATAGTTATTAGTCATATCATAATTTATCACTGAGAAAGGCAAGGTAGTGTGTTATGCAATGAGAGACAAACCTCAGGGCCACGGATTTGCCACTTCAGATCCGAGAGTTGGAGACGGCAAGGCCTGCAGAGGCTGCGTAGAGCAGCCCTTCCATTCCCAGGTGAAGCAAGTGGCAAGACCAGAACTAGAACTCGGGATATTTATTCATTCATTTGTAATGCTGGAGTTTAAACTCAGGGCCTCATGCATGCTAGGTGAGCTCTCTACCACTGAACTACAAGGACATCCCTAAAACAGGAAGAGGACAAAGGGACAAGGAAGAAAGTCACTTAAGGATGGCTATCCCTTACATTGAAACTAGAAGTAAGTAGTGGGTTTTGTGATGTGTGTCTTAGTCAGGGTTTCTAATCCTGCACAAACATCATGACCAAGAAGCAAGTTGGAGAGGAAAGGGTTTATTCTGCTTACATTTCCACATTGCTGATCATCACTGAAAGAAGTCAGGACGGGAACTCAAGCAGGTCAGGGAGCAGGAGCTGATGCAGAGGCCATGGAGGGATGTTCTTTACTGGCTTGCTCAGCCTGCTCTCTTATAGAACCAAGACTACCAGCCCAGAGATGGTCCCACCCACAAGGGCCTCTCCCCACTTGATCACTAATTGAGAAAACGCCCCACAGCTGGATCTCATGGAGACATTTCCCCAACTAAAGCTCCTTTCTCTGTGATAACTCCAGCTGTGTCAAGTTGACACAAAACTAGCCAGTACAGATGGCTAACTGTGGTTGTCAACTTGATACACCTGGGAAAAGGGCCCCTCAGTTTGATGCCTGTGGGCATGTCTGTGAGGTACTTCCTTGATGGCTAATTGATGTAGAAGGGTCTAGCCCACTATGAGAGATTCTATCCCTGTATAAAGCTGTATAAGGCCGCTAAACACAAGCTTCGGGGCAAGCCAGTAAGCAGCATCCCTCCATGGCTTTGGCTTTAAGCTCCTGCCTTGTGTTCCTGCACGGGCTTTCCTCTATGATGGCCTGTAACTTGTAGGATGAAGTCTACCATTTCTTTGCCAAGTTGTTTTGGTCAGAGACAACAGCAACCAAAACCAAGCTAGCACAGGTCTAAAAAAGTTACATTTTCCATCACTCTTGTGGCTTGTTGATACATTACACTGTCTCCCGACCTCTGTGAAAGTGGGGACTCCATAAATATGGTA
This sequence comes from Mus pahari, assembly GCF_900095145.1. Taxonomy (NCBI): domain Eukaryota; kingdom Metazoa; phylum Chordata; class Mammalia; order Rodentia; family Muridae; genus Mus; species Mus pahari. The sequence continues at coordinate 50,683,495 of NC_034595.1, forward strand.
TGTATCTCCTAGGAGCTAGGAAAAGAAGGCCACCAAGAGACCCCAGAGCTCTGGATGATGCAGTTGACATTCAGTGACAACTTCACAGTTCAGTCAAGGTCCCTTCCCATGAGAACTAGACCGGAAATTGCAATCGAACTGAGAAAACTTTAAAACTACGCACACAGACAGACCAGACCTGCATCTGAGAATAGAACTTGTGATGTGAACCTATCCCTTGGGATGAGATGGGAAGAGTACCATAAATCTCATCAAGTCTCACCAACAGCCAGATGACTGCTAACAAAAGCCAGGCTATGAACAGCCCTTTCTGCCCCTTTCTGCTGTTGAGTATGAGGGTCCACTGGCTGCAGCAGCTGCTTCCCTTTAAAGGCCAGGCTGGCTTGGTTGGTTCTGACTGGCAAGGCTCGTCTTCCCCTCACTTCTCCACGTGTCTCTGCTCAAGCTGCATGCTATCAGAGAAGGCACACTTCCCTGATGGCTGAACTGTTCTTTGGTGAAGAGCGTTCTTCTAATGGACTCGGGGACCTCTTAGACTATGTAAGTCCCAGCACAGTCGTGACCCTGGGATATCATGCTAGTACCAACAGCACCCAAGGTGGATGAGGTGTCACAAGGAGACTTCTGTCTCAGGGACTAAAAATCTCAGAAGGGGAATACAAAGATTTTCATCTAAGGCAGATAGTCCAAAAATTATGGGAGGAAGCTGTAGGAGACACCTGGGGCTCTTTGTGTCTTGGGCTAATTTAGAACCATCACTGTCTGTTTAGGCCCTTCCGCCCTTGCTTTCCGGACTTCAGTTATCACCCCACTAATACCTAGAACTCCTTCTACTGCTCCTAATTGTCACACCATCTGCCTACCACACCCTTCTGCTTTAGGATCCCATAGACTAAAATACTGTTTATTTGCCATCTACTATGTGCCAAGTAGTGCCTGGCTCTGACTTACTCTCTTCCCTCTCCTCAATAGAAAGAATGGACCGGGACGCCGAGATAGCTAACCAGGTAAAAGAGTTTGCTGTCAATCCTGAGTTCCCGAGTTCAAAAGAAAGAAGCAGTTTCTGAAAGTTGGCTTCTGACCTCCACACATACACCATGGTACTTGAGAACACACATGCACAACCTTGAGGCCTGTACCAAAGATTCAGACTGAAGTGATGCTGGCAGCATCTATAAAGTACCAAGGACAATTCTTGGCACTTCTCCTGTGTGTCTTGTTTAACCTCTGCCCTAATTAGACAATATAAGAATTCCTGCTGGCCACTCAAATGGCAAGAAAGCAGATTTGTGTAAGTAATGGGTGTATTTAAGACTTTTAGATTTCAGGAGACTGGGGTGGGGATATGTTTGATATTCATTTTAGAAAGCAGAAGCACCGGGAGCATCCTTGATTATAATTCATAAAAGAGTGGCTATATGAAAAATCAGAAAAAAAAACATATTCTTTCAATTCAATAAATGTAGCTTTATGGAAAGTTTGTTATCCTTATTTTCCCCATTTGGCTGTCAAGCTGTGATAACTTTGCCACAGGCCTTACGTTCGGTAAGCACTTGTTTGAGTTGCTTGCTCAGGACTCCTAGATTGACTGGTCAGTAGCTGCTGAGGCCTCTGCTATCTGCACAGACAGCCAGGCCTTGTCCCTCTTCAGCCAGGTTAGCAGGCACACAGCAGCCAAGTTAAATAATATGAAACAGAACAGCTGCACCTTCATCTTAGCTCATTCAATGCAGTTGCTTTATAGCTAAGAAGTAAAAGAAGGTTATTCTCTAGCCTTTTGGGGTGGGGGGGAGGCAACTTCACAATATTGCATTTTCTTTGGCAATGAACTAGTAACTCTCCAGGGCTTGTGAGTTGGCACGGTGGCTGAAGGTATCTGCTGCTAAGTTTAACAACCTGAGTTCGGTGCCCGAGACTTGTGGTAGGCAAGAGCCAACTCCAATAAGATGTCCTTCAACCTAACTGGGTGTGGTGGTGCATGCCTTTAGTCCCAGCACTTGGGAGGCAGAGGCAGGCAGATTTCTGAGTTCGAGGCCAGCCTGGTCTACAAAATGAGTTCCAGGACAGCCAGGACTACACAGAGAAACCCTGTCTCGAAAAAAAACAAAAATCAATCAATCAATCAATCAATCAATAAAAGATGTCCTTCAACCTCTAAATATGGGCTATGGTACACACTTTTCCCACAAAACAAATTAATTAATAAAATACAAATGTGTAATAATAACAATAAATTTCTGGAGAAGTGTAATTTTGTTTTAAAGATTATTCAACTGTTCGAGAGCATTATTAGCAGCATAAATCAGAATGAGCGTAATAGGGCTTGAAGTTTTAGTTTGCAGAGTAAACACAGCAATAATTTTCAAATTGCAGTCTAATGAAATCTTCCAACAATGAAAACCAGTCATATTTGTACTTTCAAACTGAAAGAAACTGATATTGTTTTAAACTACAGCTAAATTTGAAAATTAAACACTATCCACTGCCCCCTGATGCAGAAATGTCCTTAAAGAAGTGAAATAACGCGTCTTGCTAGAACTGGTCTATTGGACCCCACACTCATTGACACTGAAAAGATCGTAATTTAGTATTTGGAGTGACAGGTATATTATGCAATTAATTTTTTTGATAATAAAATACTGGGAGGGGAAAGCAAGGCCCAACACCAACCAAGGTGAAACAGACAGAACAGTGGGGATAAATGTAGAAAACGGGGATGTTGCCAAAAATTTGAACCCGTGGTGATTGGAGGTCACTTCATCACACTTAAACAAAACGAAACAAAGCAACCCATCAGATTAGGCCAGGTGAAAAGTTTCTTGTTTTTTGGTAGGGAAAAATAAAGATCAGGTAACAGCTATTTCAAATAGTTCAGAAAACTGTCTTTTGACCCTCAGCATAATTTAATCAGGTTTTCTCAGAAAACATGGTGTCAGTTTTCAAATAGGAAGTTCAACAGACTTGGCTTTGGGCCAGGTTACCATGAGAGAGTCAATACAGATAGGAATGTAAACTCATAGTGGAGTAGGGTTATTAGCTGTGTTAATATGTTATACCAAGTGCCAGGCAAAGCCATGAAGAGAAAGAAGGGCAGGACACAGGACCACACACTTTACAAGGGGTTAGACACATACCATTTGCCTAAAGAGGAATTTAACTTTGGAAAAAAGCGCAAGGTAAGAAAGCCCGTCTTTTTGTGACCAATTCTACTTTTGTCGTCAAAGTGATGTTTTCTGCACTAGCTACTCTTCCAAAGGTCCTGAGTTCAAATTCCAGCAACCACATGGTGGTTCACAACCATCCTTAATGAGATCTGATGCCCTCTTAGGTGTGTCTGAAGACAGCTACAGTGTACTCACAATACATAAAATAAATAAATCTTTAAAAAAAAAACACACCTATTATATATAAAATTTTTGACAGTGACAGTTGTAAGTTCATTTAATTACAACATCTCTCCCTACAAAATAGAACATTTAACTCAATCAAACATTTTAGGGAAAATCCAGTTTATTAAAATAGTCAAATTATGAACTATTAGCAGGTTATATTGAGCAAATATGATTTTGTTGAAATATTCTAATGTACATTATAATTTATCTGTATAACTTTTATCCTAGGAGTGCAATAAAATTGCATATATACAAAATCCCTCTATTTCTTTTAATTTTCTATACTGTGAAGTATAGCTACCTTATAAAGTTGCTATATGAAATAATGAGTTGCCCCCCAAAAAATAAAATTTAAGTACAAAAAGTACCTCCTTGTCAAATTATAATGAATAGTATCACTGTAGTAAGGGAACCTGAACTTAGGCCTCAAAATGGTCTGCCTTCAAGCACTGTTTCATTCTATATTTTAGGCAAAAGAGAAAATCTAAATTTAACAGCAACCAAACAACAGAAAATAAAAGCAATGTCAAGATGAGCATTTCGACTGCCAAGTTCCATAGACCAGATAATAATTTTAAATAATAGTTACATTGCTAATTGTTGAAATAATATGTAATAGTCTTTTTTCTCCTCAATCATTAAAATCTTATATAATATTCCAATAATAATTTGTCATCGAGACAGGGATTTTTCTAGGTAATGTATCACCAAACCACATTTTGTTTCTGGTGTCATCTTCTGGCATCCATCTACGTTATAAAATGATACATTAACTAAAAACTTGATAAACTTTGGAATGAAGTTCACGGGAATGCTACTAAAAATAGGTCCCTTTTAATTTTTTCAACAAAGTTCATATGAACACGATGATAGAAGTACATTAGGGGTAATAGGAATTCACCCTATATTCGTTTTTAATGAATCTTAGGTTTCACAATTCTTTCATATTCCAAAATTTAATTAGTCGTTGAAAATAACTATCTTTTCTTGAGCTCCTATAACACGGAAGACACTCTGCTAAGCATTTTGTGTGCTTTTCTTCACAGAACTCTCATAGCCTGCTGCTTCACAAGGTACTGGGTGTGGTGATTAACAGCCCCGCTGTACAGAGATACCAGCCGAGGAGGGGAAAGTGGAGAAGTAAGTTAGTTACCTATGAAAGTTAAGAATCGGCTTTTGAATACTTCGGATCCAACGCCAAAGCTCGTCCTCTGAAACAGAACATGTATCAACCATCTAATTCTAGGGAGATGGAGTCCTAAGCACACAGAAGAGGAACATACCAACCATGAGATAACACCAGGCTGGATTAGCAACAGAAAGACACTGCTAAGCACTAAAGAGAGAAGGAAACTTTAAGTCACACAGATTCCCACGGCAATATTCACCAAAACAGTAGGGCTCGTTGTCTTCCTCATACATCAGTTTTATTGGCACTATCTTAAGGGGATTGCAAGAGTCGTGGTTTCCAAGTTTCTTCAGGAGTGTTTTTCACTCTAGATTAAAATTTCAAACTTTTAGGATCACTGTGTTTGCATTGCTCTCCCACACGGTGCTTTCGCTAGACACAGTGCCCACATCTTTAAGCATCTGATGACGAGAAGCAATAATTGCCAGGAAATGAACTGTACGTATTTAAACATCACCTGATCAATTCTCCTATCTAGGAAATTAGGCTGTTTTCACCGACCAAGAAAATCTGTGACATACGATTACAAGAAAGGAGAACCACGCTTTCTAAAGCAGGATTTGCATCTATGTGCTGCTGGTGTAAGGAACAAGCTAGTCGCTAGCAGCACTGAAACTCTTCCAGTGGGTTTCCTCAAGCTCATTAGATATTCCCTGGCTGATTCTCCTAAGTAATTAGATTTTAACAGGATTTTCAACAGATCAGAGCAATCTCTGTGGGTGCCAATAGAAGAGTCCCCCTCTGGCCTTGCCAGCAGGGTGGAGCAGATAACATCCAGACTGGGAGTTAATAGGACAATTACTGGCCTCTTTTAAATGAGTTACATTAATGCACTTAAGCTAAATGGCTCTGCATATGATTAAATATTAACATCTGCAAAATACAAAATCGTGCTATGCAATCAAGTCCTGTTGTTTTAATTTCCCCAAAGAAAGATTCCAGTTGTTTACACAAATGCCTTTAAATATTGTAGACTAAATATTTCTAGGGTGTGCGAATCGAAAGTTGGAAGCCACTCCTGTCACTTGAGACTCCTAACAGTTCCTTACTTTTAGGACGTCTTCATTGGTCAAGACAGAGAAGCTATAAAATCCAGACAGACATCTAATAATAACAGTAATGATGTTCAGGTCTTGGACAATAAGGAGAATAAACAAGGAGAATAAACAGGTCGCAGAGAAAGGAAAGGTAAGGGTGGGACACTCGTGACCAGCCTGAGCTGGCTCGGATTCCCATGACAGAGTCCCAGAGGAGGGAGTGCTCAGGCAAGGGAGGACAAGAAGACTCAAGGTCTGTGGCTCATTCCCTGCTGAAGCCCAGATGTATACCTACATTTATACGCTAGGATTATGTCTAAATCGTCTAATCATATCCCAGTATAAATCTGGTGTACACCTGAATGGTCTGCTAACACTTGATACAACTGGAATTATACTTACACATCTTAGGTTGAGTCACAAGCTTCTCTAATTTTCAAAAATAGGGGTGGGTAAGATGTCTCAGCAGGTAAGGGCACTTGCTGCCAGGCCTGACAACCTAGGTTTGATTCCTTGAACCCCTCCCACCCACTCCACCCCCCCAAAAAAAACAATTACCACAGGTTTTCCTCTGACCTCCATATACATACACGCAATTAGAATAAATGAAACAAAAAGATGATTTTTAAAAAGAGAGGCCTAAAATGTGGTTCAGCATTCAGATGATCTTGTTCTGTAACCCTCATGGTTTGGGTGTCATTCAGGAAGCCCCCTAGGCCTCGGTTCTCAATGAGATGGCTAGACATGCTGCCTTTCCTGTGTATCAGAGATGCTGGGCTGATGGGAGGGCAGTTCAGTCCATCACTAATTTCCTGCATGACTTCAAACGAGTCCTTTAATATTTCTTGGTTTTGTTATCTGCGAGTATGTCATTCTGCTTGTAAGGGTTGGTCTCTGGAATTCATGACACTTCAAACCAGGTGTGGTGACTTGTGCCTGCAACCTCAGCATTAGGGACCCTTGGCTTCATCAAGTGCAAATCTAGTCAAGAATGTATGAAACTCTATCTCAGACAAAAAAAGGGGGGGGAGGGGAAGGAGGAAGAGAGGAAGAAGGGGGTGGGGAGGGGAAGGAGGGAAAGGAGAAGGGGAGAAGGAGGAAGAAGCAACTCTTGTAATGACAAGCTTCCTCTCCTAGTCTTAGCTTTTAGCTGTATGACAGCTCCCCCGACACTGTGCTAGAATAAGCAACATTCTATGTTTATAGCATTTACAAAAATATAGAATCCACAGCATTATAATCTCATGTTGCTCTTGCAGAAAATCCTGTGTTTGTCCCATTCATACCCATTCCTGGAAGCCAGTTGGAGAGATGTGACCTCCAGGTATCAGGGATATTGATAGACACCTATGTGTTTCTGATAAAATCCATATGGCTCCTACTTCTGAGCAGATCTTCATAGAAGAAGAAAAGGAGAAGGGGGAGGAAGAGGAGAAAGAACAGGAAGAAGAAGAGGAAGAGAAAAGAAAAAGAATAAAAGCATGGGGTAGAGAGATGGCTCAGCCATTAGGAGTGCTTGCTGCTCTCGAAGATGATCTGAGTTCAGTTCCCAGCACTTACTTTGTGACTCATAACTATCATCCACAGTTCCAGCTCCAGTGGGATCCAACGCCATCTTCTGTTCTCCAAGGACAACTGCATTCACGTGCACACATAAGTAAAAATAGAATTTTAAAAAAATTAAAACTACTTTAAAAACAAAGCAAATAGATAAACTCCAAGGTCATATATTTTTTTAATTTTTATTTGCCATTAAGATATTTTCAGTTTTGCCAGGCAGTGGTGGCACACGCCTTTAATCCCAGCACTTAGGAGGCAGAGGCCAGCCTGGTCTACAGAGTGAGTTCCAGGACAGCCAGGGCTACACAGAGAAACCCTGTCTTGAAAAACCAAAAAAAAAAAAAAAAAGATATTTTCAGTTTCAAATTGTGTGTGTGTGTTGGGGGAGGGAGTTGTTAGGGGCAGGCACACATGTGCCGTAAGTAACATGTGTTAGAAGACACCTTCCAGGGATTGGCACACTCTTTCAGAATGGGTTCAGGGGATTAAACTCAGGCTCACACAGCAAGCACCTTTACCAGCTGAGCCATCTCACTGGCCCATGATTTAAAAACAAAAAAAAAAACCCACAGTTTTAGTATTTATTCCTGCTTCTGCAATAAACATAGACTATTACCAGGAGACATGTTGAATGAATCACCGATGAAAATGCCAAACACAGCCCAGAAAAAAGACAGAAAGTCATTCTTTCCTTGCAGCAACTCATCAAAATTAACCAGCCATTTGCATACTCTGAATCCTAAGTTGCTCCATTCAGAGGCAATCTCATTAGGCTGAGACCATTCTCCCACTGGCTTAATTTTCTCTGCCCATTGCCTATATTATGATTTCCTTTTACAGTTCAGTTAGAGACCTAACCTTTCTAGATTTCATCTCTTAACCTTTCATGCATTGATAAAAAAAAAATTAAAATAAACTCTACTTCAAAAGCATCATCGGTGCCCGATGTGGCGACAGGCACTCTTGCCTGTGGTCCCAGCAATGGCTCAGGCTGAGGCAGCAAGTTCCCAAGCTCCAGAGAAGCCAACAGACAAACAAAAGTCATCAAAAGAAATCAAAGTCCAATTTGTCGCTAGAAGATAGGCTTAATATAAACTCAACTTGCCAAATATTTTAGGTCATTATGAAATCGATATTTTTCCCCCTTTAGTTGACCACAATCAAACATTTCCTACCTCCCATACCTGTGTGTGTGTGATGTGTGTGTGTGTGTGTATGTGTGTGTGTGTACACATGTGCACACATGCACTCACAAGCACAATTGTAAAGGCCGAAGAGCAACTTTCAGGGTTCTCTTTTCTCCTATTGTGAGTTCTAAGAGTAGAAGTCAGGTTACCTGGCTTGCAGGGTAATATGCCCTCACCTGATAAGCCATCTCTGTATTGTACTTTAAACATTTTAGTAATCAAACTAGAGAAATGGCTCAGTGGTTACATGTCATCTCATTCATAACTGTTTGTAACTCTAGTCCCAGGGGAGCTGATAGTGTCTTTTAGTATCTTTGGCACCTGAAGTTACATGCACAGAAGCACACATATATATGTGTTTAATTTAATCTTAAAAACAGGGGCTGGTGATAAGGCTCAGTGGGTAAGAGCACTGACTGCTCTTACAAAGGTCCTGAGTTCAAATCCCAGCAACCACATGGTGGCCCACAACCACCCATAATGAGATCTGACGCCCTCTCTTGGTGTGTCTGAAGACAGCTACATTTATAATAATAAATAAATCTTTGGACCTGAGCAAGAGTTGTTGACCGGAGTGAGCAGAAGTCCTAAAATTCAATTTCCAACAACCACACGAAGGCTCACAACCATCTGTACAGCTACAGTGTACTCATATACATTAAATTAATTAATTAATTAATCTTTTTAAAAAAATCTTAAAAACAAAACAAAGCCCAACTATCTTACCAAGTTAACATTCATGGTTTCACTTGATATACTGCCATATTAGTCAGGATTCCCTAAAGGAACAGAACAGATAGAACAACTCCCCCAGTCTATGTTGGAAGCCCAAGGAAGCTGGTTCTAATATCACTGAGGGGTACTGCAGCAGCAGAATAGATGGACTTGCCAGTGGGAATGAAAGAAAGCAGGCAAAAAAATTTCCTTTTTCCATGTCCTTTCCTTCTGGGTTGCTACCAGGAGGTGAAACCCACCTTTAGGGTGGATCTTACCAATTCAAATAATCTGATTAAATTGAGTACACCTTTATCCCCAGCACTCAGAGGCAGAGGCAGACAGATCTTTGAGTGTAAGACCAACCTGGTCTATAGAGTAAGTTCCAGGACAGCAAGGGCTACACAAGAGGAACCCTATTTTCAAATTCCACAAAAAGAGAAGGAAAGAAAATCTCTCACTGGAGGAGTACCCAGCATCTTGGGTTTCATTTGATTCCAAATATGGTCAAGTCCACAACCAAGATCAGCCATCACAACTGGTAACTCCATTAGACAAAGTGAGTATGAACTCTCACTGAGAGGAGAAACGAAGCAGGTCACTTGACTTGCCATTCATTGAGATTCCTGGGGACTGAATTTTCTTCCACTGTGTCACCAAATCCACAGATTGAAGCTGTGATTCCCTACTCTACTGTATTTAAAAACAGGACTAATAAAGAGGAAATCAAGGTTAAATAAGGTCATAAGGGTGGAACCCTCATATGAGAGAATTAGTGTCCTTACAGGAACAGGCACCAGAGAGTCTGCTCTCTGTCCATCCATGGATGGGCACACAAAGAAGGACATATGGGCATGTAGCAAGATGGCACCCACCTATAAGCCAGAAAAGAAGGCCTCATCAGAAACATTCATCAGTGCCTAATCTTGGACTTCCAGATTGGTGAGAAGATATCTTCTGGGTAAGCCATCCACTCTATGGTATTGTGTTACCACTACTGGTTTGATCTGTGTCCATAGAACACAAAGGCCAATGCCACTGAAAGAAATGGTAAGTGTCAGCCAACTTTTCCTGAACCCCAGGACAATGGAACCAATGCTTTCTTTTAGAATTTTAGAATAGAATTTTGCTATTGTGAAGATGAGCCTCTGAGTGCAAAAATAGAAGCATCATCCCAAATGGTTCAAGAACTTGGTGGGTTTCTCTCTAGGGATAAACTTTTTGTTTAACTGAATTTAGTTCTTTCTCTCTCTCTCTCTGTCTCAGTGTGTGTGTGTGTGTGTGTGTGTGTGTGTGTGTGTGTGCATGCGTGTGTGTGTGTGTGCATGTGTGTGTGTGCATGCGTGTGTGTGTGCATGCATGTGTGTGTGCATGCATGTGTATAGAGACATGAGCAAACCACTCACAGGAGCCAGTACTCTCCTTCCTAGCTCCCAGGAATAGGAGTCAGATCATCATCAGAGTTAGTGACAACTGCCCTTACCTGAACTCACTTACTGGCCAACTAGCAATAAACTTTTAAACTGAGTTCTTTAATAAAATAAAATAAAAAATTAAAACACACTTAGGCCAGCAAGATAGGTCAATGGGTGAAGTGAGGGCACTTGTCTCTCAGTCTTAGGACCTGATCACCATCTCTGGGACCCACAGAGCAGAAGGACCAAAGAACCGATTCCCATAAATTGTCATCTACTCTTCCCATCCACATATGTGTGCCACACAACAACATATTGCACACAATAGAACAATAAATAAAGATAAAATAGCTTTAGTTATACCTGTTATTGGATAATGTATTTCATTTGTATTTAACGCTTCCTTCCTATGAAAACAATGCAGCCATCTCTCATCTATTCGAACCTAGCTCGTAATTTTGTAAAGAAAAGCTGGGTATGTTCTTCCTGCTTCATGAAAAGTCAATCCACAGAAAACACAAACTCTTCCAGGTTGTAAATCTTACCTGCAGCCTGATCTACGCAACAAATTCCAGGATAGCCAGGACTGTAAAGAGAAACCCAATCTCCAAAAACCAAAAATAAAAAAAATAACAATAATAATAAAACATAAATAAAATAAAGAAGCTGGACATAATGCTGGATTCTGCTAGAAAGCCCATTTACTCCTGAATGAAGCCAGTGCAACCTGTGTCCACAATAAAGCAGTAGCTTGTCCTGAGTAACCTATTTTTTTATTTCTTGAATGGTTTAGAAAGAAGTAAAGTTGGGGTGCTGTTTAACCCAGGCCCTTTTGGAAAGGCCACCAGCATCCCTGCAGGGCAAGCCTTCCATGTTCAGAGAAGCCAGGAGCAGACATGAACCTCAGCGGAGGTGGAATTATCCTTACAGTGACTGCAGTAAATGTTTGTTGAAGGGGAAAAATGAGAAGAGAAGATCTACCATATATACCCAGTTATAATGGAAAGCCTATTTCTGCCATATACATTAGAGAAATTCTTCGAGAAGAAGTTCATCCATGTGAAAATATTAGCACTGTAATTCTGCCAAGGTCAGCAAGACCTAGTGATTTGCTGAGATATCACCTTCATTTCACCAGGTAAATAAAGGCTCCTTCCTCAGTGCGTCCTAGCAGGAAACACTGCAGAACAACAGTTAAATTATGAGCCCAGCACATATGTTCCGTACCATATCGTTTACAGCACAATTTAGCATAGACATAATGCTTTGAAACAAACTACAGTACCATTCACAAAATGCATTTAAATAGCATAATTTAGTTCATTAAATTCCGTCATTTACAGTAAATCAAAACCGTCGCAGGAATTGAGGAGAGTACACAGTTGTTTGTTTGAATAGTTGAGCTAGGTAAGTCAATTTCCTTCTGAAGGTCAAGGACAGAGTTGTTTCCATTTTCTGTTATAAAAAAGATACAGCCGGTGTCAAAAGATAATTTAATGTCATCTGAAAATGATCAAGCCGCTTTTCTCCCTCCCCCTTCCTCCCTGTCTCCTGGGCACATCTCACATAGCTGCTATTCCTGAGACAGATTCCACTCCCCCAACAGGTCCCGTGGGCTAGTTAACTAGGTGTTCAGATTTTTACAAAACTTCAAACATACTCTTCCAGTTTTTAACCAAGATACATATATTTAAACCCAAGAAAGCTCCAAGTGTTTCCAATTGTAACATGTGTAATGATCTACTTATATGTCTGTCTCTCATGGCTGGACAGAAACCCCTTGTGGGTAAGGGCCTGCCCAGTTAGCCATATTTTGAGGCCACAATCTGTTAGCGTTTGTGGATTATAAACTTCTAAAAAGCAAGGGATGGTCTCTTAATTCACTCTATTTACCCTCTTCACAGGCCAGATCACAATACTTCACATACACCCAGAAAATATTTGTTGTTAAACTCTTGGGCCAGAGGAGTGAGTCAGCAAAGCATGGAGCCTGACAAACTTAGTTCAAACTTAGCTCAGAAGCCGCATGGTGGAAGGAAAAAGCCAGTTCCTCCAAATCATGACATTTGCACCGTGCCACACATACCTACATCCATACATGCGTGTGAAAGAAACAAAGAAAGAAATGTTTTTCAATTTTTAAAAAAAAAAAAATGGTTTTTGTTTTTTGTCTGTTTGTTTTCCTTTGAGACAGGTTTTTCTCTATGTAGCCCTGGCTGTCCTGGAACTCACTTTGTAGACCAGGCTAGCCTCAAACACACAGATCCACCTCTCTCTCTGCTTCTTGAGTACTGGAATTAAAGGCGTGCATCACCACGCTCGGCTTAAATTTAAAATCTCATTGGAGCGTGTCTTAGTAGGGTTTCTATTGAGGTGATATAAAGACCACGGCCACAATCAACTCAAGAAGAGGGTTTCCTTCATCTCAGAGCTTACAATGCATCACGAAGGGAAGCCAGGACAGGAACTTCGGGTTGGAACCTGGGACTGAAGCAGAAACCACAGAGAAACACTGCTTGGGGCTTGCTCCTCATGGCTTCTTGGCTTGCTTTCTTATACAGCCCAGGGCTCCCTGCCCAGGACTATCACTGTGTGAGAGGACTGAGCCCTCCCACAGCAATCATTAATCAAGAAAATGCCCTCACAGACTTGCCTATGGACCAAGACGATGGAGGAATTTTCTCAAATCAGGTTCTTCTTCTTTCCTGGTGACTCTAGCTTGTGTCAAGTAGACAATGAAAGGAACATAGCTTGGGACACATGTCATTGGAAGCACATCAAATCAGTCTATACTTTAAGAATCGTTTATATTTATTTATTTGGGGGGTAGGGTTGCTATGAGTAGGCACATGACACGATCCCTCCCCCCCCCATAGAAGTCTGAAGGCAACCCACAGAACTGGGTTCTTTCCTTCTACCATATAGATCCTGGAAATCAAACAGGCCATTAGTATTGGCAGCAAACACCTTTACCTGAGGAACTACCTCGCCGGCCCAAATCTACTTTTTAGATAGTTTTAATATATAAGTGCCTATGATAAAAGGCACAGAAAGGAGAAGGCAGAATTTAATATTCAACCTAATCCCCCTCTCTCCTGTCTGCTATGTACTGAACAGAACCACATGTTTGGTGCATGAAATCACATTTTACCTGCCACGGGTCTTTCTATTAGCCCGCAATGTGGAGATTTAAACACTAGCCCAGCTGCTTTAAAGCCAGCGCAAGCTAGCCAGCGGACCACACTTAGCATGCATCCCTCCCTATGTATGCCTTGCACAGGCACTGGGTGAGCCTCAGAAGAGATGGCTCCTGGTTAGGTCTCATCTCAGCCCTGACGCTGCCCAGAGGCCATGGAACACACTTTGCTCGGCACAGCACTGAGGGGCAAGCATGAGGTGCTCCAGAAAGAGCAGTGCCTTGATTAATAAAGATGGCGCAGCCCATGCTCTTTGAAGGCCTGGATTCTCTTCTCAGCCTGTTCTAGGGGACAGCTAGAAATATGGGTGAGGACCCTGGGAAGACGGGAAGGAGAACTGCCAAGAGAGACTCTTCCAAGAGTCTTCTCTTGCTTTCTCTCCTTTGCCTCACATTGCTCTTTCCTAAAGGAGGGACTGTTGAAATTAGGGAATATCATTTCTTTTCAACTTGAAACAAGGGCCAGGAAAATGACTCAACTGCTCAAGGTGATTGCGGCCTAACCTGACTACTTGAGTCTCTACCCAGGCCTTACATAGTAGAAAGAGAGAATAGACTCCTGCAGGTTGTCCTCTGACCTCCACATCCCTGACGTACACGTGTCTACATACACACACACACACACTTAAATCAATAAATAAATGTAATTTAAAAGAAGAAAATTAATATTTCTGTAGACTTTTTGTCTTGTTTTCCTTTGTTTGGGCTTTTATTTTTGTCTTACTAACCTTTTGCTTGTTTATTTTGATTTCTGTTTTTTTGGGGGTATCCTTGTTTTTTTTTTTTAATTTGCTGTTTGTTTTTTAAAAGAGAAAATAACAAGGTTGGGGGAATAGGATGATGGAGAGAATCTGGAAAGAGTTAGGAGAGGGGGCGAAATCTATGCTCAAAATACATTGCATGAGAAAATTTCTAAGTAAATTACACATATAAAGAAAAGTTTAAAATAAAATGTTAAAGGGCACTTATGAACAAAACAAACTTGAAAATATTCTTGTATATAACTGACCTTTTTGTGGGGGGGGAGATAAACATCACTGGCTTGAAGAGCCATGTAGGAACCTGATTTCATAAATAACTAATGATGTTAAATTATTACTCTCACTGATGGCTGCAGAGACAGCCCAGCAGTTAAGCACCATTGCTACTGTTCCAGAGGACCCAAGTTCAGTTGCCAGCACACCTTACCAGGCAGTTCACAACCCCTGGTAACTACAGCTCCAGGGAATCTGATGCCCTCTCCTGGCCTCTGTAGGCACTGGCATACATTCGTATAGACACACATACATACCCAAACACAATTTTAAAGAGAGAGAGAGAGAGAGAGAGAGAGAGAGAGAGAGAGAGAGAGAGAGAGAGCCATTGAATTTCCCACAGTGCCTAAATGGTAAAACACAATAAATGCTATTTAAATTGTTTAGAAACAAAAAAGTTTTAGGTAGGTGTGATGATATGAGCCAGTAATTCCAATATTAATGAGGCTGAGGTAATAAGATTCCCACAAGTCAGATGCCAGTATGAGTTATATGGCAATACCAAGCAGTTATGGCTACATGTCAAGGCCTGGTCAATAAAATTCTGTGTGAGTGTGTGTGTGCATATGTATGTGTTCGTGTGTGTTTATGGGTCTGTGGTATGTATATGTATGGGTGTGATTTCTGTATTTATGTGTGTGTTAGTGTGCGTGTATGTATGTGTGTTTGTGACTGGGGTGTGTATATACATGGTGTGTTGTACAGTATGTGTTAGTGTATATGTATGTGTGTGTGTTTGTGTGTGTATATTTGTGTAAGGAGTGTGTGTATGCATAATATGTGGTACAGTGTATGTTAGCCTGTGTGTATATAAGTATGAGTGTGTGTGTGTGTGTGTGTGTGTATGTGTGTGTGCTTGTGTGTAAGAAACATCAAGACTTTCAGGAACAGCCTGGAAAAATATAACATTGAAACAATAATAAAAACTCACTGAGGACTTGAATTTGCAGCAGAAGAATCTCCTTAGCTCCTTGTGCCCAGACTCGAGCTGTGTCTGGAAGTGCTGATAAGTCAAGACACATGATACACCCATCTGACGCAAGCTGGGCAGCGTTCATTTATGCACACACAGGAGGACACGGAGGTGTCTCAAGCTGTATTTAAAGAAACTGTCTGGAAAAGGGTTGGGCAGGATCTCCCAAAGCAGGAACGAATACCTCCAGATCACTCTATTTAAGAACCGCTCATCATAAATTCATTTTGGGCTTGGCGGAGGATGGCAGAGGTTCATGTACTGGTTATAGCAATTCAGAGGGAGGAAAATCTTCTGGTTATATTATCATTCCAAAAATGTGAATTTGGGGCCTTAGAACTCCTTACCCTTGATTTTACCCTCCAAGCCGGGGCGTTAAGGAGCACACACCATTCAGAACCCACGCTGCTAAGTGAGCTCCTTCCCCCCATTGGCATTCTGGGGTGACCTTTCAGCGGGTCTCTGGCATGGGCAGCTCGTAGTCTCCCGGAGCAAAGCCAGAATGGAAGATGAAAAGTCACATGTGGAGGGTGACGCAAGGGAAACGATCGTGACTCACACTGAGAGCCAAAGACAAATTCCAGGTCTTAGGCACACTAGCACCTAAGCCTGGGGTTGCGCTCAGCATAAAAACCCCTTTCACGTTGTATTCTTGAGATTCCTATGCACCAAAGGGTGAGATCCCAGAAATGAGGTTTTGGCAGGAGTCGGGGAGAACGTGACCTTGCTACTTAGAGGGTCCAGAGAACACTGCCCTTGCTTCCCCCGGGGAACTTCAAGGGACACTTTCCCAAAGCCCGGAAGCCCTCGAGGTGCTGCAGCAGAAAGAGGTTCTCTCAAGTGCCTTTCAGCAGGAGCCTGTTGAGTGGCCACCGACCTTGACTATCACAGGGAACGCTAAGAAAGGAAAAGTGACAACATCTGCATCATAAATCTCTCGGGGCTCACCCACTGTTGACATTAGATCCCCAAGCAAGAGATGGGGTGGAGCAGTTGTGAAGGAAGGGAGAGAAGAAAAAAAAAAAAAAAAAGAACGCAAACTCAGTCAAGTCCAGTGTTCTATCTCCAGAAACATCACTGGTGCCCTCTGTTTCTTGTTGTGGGTTGGAACCTAGGTCCTTAAGCATGCTAAACACGCTACACACAATAGAGAGATATCTTAAGTTCTGCCACCTTTTTAAACCTAGACGGTTTCATTCTTTGTATCTTTCTTAACCAGGTCCAGGCAGCCTTCAGAGACCAATGCTTTCTAACGATGGCTGACCCCAGGACAGACCACCAGACACTCACTGGCATCTGATATCACCTTCCTGTCATTTCTCTGAGTAGCACACAGAGTCCCATCTATGCTAGTGGACACTGCCATTCAATGCACAAAACAGGAGAGTCACCCAGGGAAGCTGGTCTGGCAGATGTTGGCCCTAGAAGTTCTGCAAGTGTGTGGCACATCTCCCAAGAGCACCATGAGAGGTCACATCCGACCTCTACTTCTGCAAAGGTTAAAAAAGAAGTAACAGGCTGAGAGCACAGTGGATAACAGAAGTCTCCTTGGGTCCCCTGACGTGCTCCTGTGCTAGCTGAGGTAAGTGATGTTGACAATGGCAATAACCTACGGAATTTCTGCTAGATGTCACCTCTGGTGCCATAGGTCAAGCTGTAATGCAAGTCCTAACGCTATCATCTGACAAAGAAATAACATCTCAGGGAGGTTGGGTTGGGCATGGTCACATGACTACTATAGGAAAGACCAGCAGGACCTATTTCCATCCAAAAGCAATACTCTTCTCATTAGCCATGTGTCCCTCAGAAGACAAAAAATTCCAAAATCAAAGCCAGTGCCAGATTTACAACCAAGCCTAGCCCTTCTTGGGACACTTGGCTGTGTCTCTGAGAAGGGAGGGACTTAGGAGGAAAGCCTATGAAAATATGCCCTAAGAAAGTGCTCTAAGGAGAGAATCAAGAAATAATAAATGTCTCAACACTGCTGAGAGTAGTGTGTATATAGCTGTCCTGGAACTCACTGTGTAGATCAGACTGGCCTTGAACTCACAGAGATCTTCCTGCCTCTGCTTCCTCAGTGCTGAATTAAGACGTGCACCACTACACCTGGCTATTTTTACTTACTTTCAAGCTTCATACATTCATTCATTCATTTGAAATGCCAGGAATCAAGCCTAGGGCTTTGTCTCAGGCGCTCTACCAATGACCTCAGCCTTACCATGTGACTTTGAGGAAATTGTTTCACCTTCTCTGGATCTCACAATCTCACAGCTGTTTCCATTGTTTCTGTATCTGTCCATGTGAATCACTCTATGAGTGATTATAAAGGTATTGTGAACAGAACCACTATTTTGAGAACCTTCAAAGTGCCAATACCTGGAGTTGTGATGAATCTGAGAAATTTGGCACCAAGAAAAGCTACCAGGTAATTTTTAATGGAAGGTTTTTGTTTGGTTGGCTGGTTTTATTTTTGTTTTTCAAGACAGGGTCTCTCTGTGTAATCCTGGCTGTCCTAGAACTCTATAGACAGGGCTGGCCTCAAACTCAGCCTGCTTCTACCTCCTGGGTGCTGGGATTAAAGGTGTTTGCCACCACCACCTGGCTGACTATACAAAAACTCCTCTTTAAACAGAGTTGTGGAGCCAGGCAAGACTGGGCCCAGGTCACGTGACTAGGAGCCAGCCACCTCGCTGCACTGAACAGCCCTGTAAAGTTCAGAGCAGCAGGATGGACTACATGGAAAAAAAAATGCTGCTTATGGTCTGGCTAACCTGTGATCAAGAAACAATGTTGCATTTATTTGTTTGTTTGTTTGTTTGTTTGTTTTTGAGCTATCAGGAAACATTTACTAAAAACCTGTTCAGAGCAAATATCAACAAGGGAGGCAGTTCTAAATGGGCTGTGAGGGTCAGCCCACCAAGAACCAGAATGATGTACAATGCTGCTAGTGCTGCTGGGTCCACAAGGACTTTCTGCTCCGCTTGGAGAAGCCAGCCTCCCTCTCCTTCTCAGGGTCGAAGACTTCTGCTATGTCATGGGGCCAGTCATTAAGGGGGGGGGGGCGGCAGTGTGGTTCAGAGGTGGCCTGGAAGTACTTGGCCATGCAAGGCAAATGCATCCTAATACCACACGTCTCACAGCTTTGACCCTGGATGAGGAAGCTGTGGCAGATGTTGCGTATCTTCACAACATCCGGGTAGCTCTCTCCGGTGAACCCCACTCCATCTGCAGGGATATCCTGGCCATGCGAGGTAACTGCCCGACCCTTATCTGTCACCTGCTCTACACAAACTTCTGCAGCACCTCTCTGCTTTCTCCCCCCTCATCTTTTTGCCTCTGAGTTGATCCACTAGGTTCAAAATGTTTGTAGAAGAAGGAAAGCCAGTTTCTGAGTAAACAATCAGTTCCTATGCCTTTCTTAAACAGCTTCCGCTTGTTCCCTGCAAAATCCCTGGCCATTTTGGAAACTGAAGTTGTGGCAAGATTTGCCGGTGCATAAGTGGGTCTTCGGAGACTGCTTTCTCTTAGTATTCGGGACTCGGAGACAGGAGACACTGTCGATACTGTTGATGAAGTCCTGCAGCTTCTCGACAGTAGCCGTTCAGGCAGGGACGTTGTAGCTGGGATTCTGCACACACCTAACTTTCCACTCCTCACCAGCAGCTGGAGGAAGCACTGGTGCACTTCTGTCATGGCCCCTGCTCTTCTGGCAAAGCTTTGCATGTCAGAAGGATCAAAAGCCCCACCTTTGAATTTTTAATTAACAAGTAATTAAGTAATAGAAGAAACACAAAAGAAAGCCAAAAAAACAAAAAAACAAAAAAAAACAAACAAACAAACAAAAAAACTGTTCAATAGACCTAGGTAGAAAGGTAAGCTAGAGAAGATTAAAGTTCAGTACCAGTTTGAAACATCAAGAGATCCAAAGCCAGGGTAAGGAAGGGCTCAGCATCCTGTGCCAATCACAGCAGGATCTCAGGGAGGGGTGCAACCTTAGAGGCTGTGGTGGCCCCACTAATTAACACAGGGAAAATGTAGCCCCAAGAATGCATGAGACCTTGGGTTCAATTCCTAACACCATAAAATGATAATTAAGAATAAAAAAGTGGGGCTGGTGAGATGGCTCAGCAGGTAAGAGCACCGACTGCTCTTCCAAAGGTCCTGAGTTCAAATGCCAGCAACCACATGGTGGCTCATAACCACCCATAATGAGATCTGACAGCCTTTTCTGACGTGTCTGAAGACAGCTATATTGTACTTATGTATAATAATAAATAAATCTTTGGGCCTGTGCAAGCAGGGACTGGGCGAGTGGAATTGACTGAAGCAAGCAGAGGTTCTAAAATTCGATTCCCAGCAACCACACGAAGGCCCACAACCATCTGTACAGCTAGAGTATACTCATAAAATAAATAATAAATAAATCTTTTTTAAAAAAGAATAAAAAAGTGGAGCCCGGGAAGACCCCTTTGTGTTAAACAAGAGTTTGTCCCGGAAGAAAGCCGTACAGTGGAAGGGAGGGTACACAAATAAACCAGGCCTGTTTTAAATGGATATCGGGCTGCAAAAACATAAGAAATAAATAACTAATTTTTTAACTTCCTACCCAAAGAAAGAGCAAAGCAAAGTGAGCCTGGAAATCTACTCCAGGGACCGCTGACTTCCTTTCCTGACCGAGATCTCTGGGACTTTAGGTAGAGAGTCTTTAGTACCAGCTGATACCCTGAAGCTGAAACAAGGTGATGAACTTGGGCAGCTCAGAAAACACAGCACGTACCTCTGGATGTCATGGAATAAATTCAGCAGATGTGTTGGACAAAAATTAAGTAGAAGAACCCATTACTTAATCTTTCTATCTCTGTCTGTCTGTCTGTCTCTCTCTCTCTCTCTCTCTGTCTCTCTCTCTGTCTGTCTCTCTCTGTCTGTCTCTCTCTCTGTCTGTCTCTCTCTGTCTCTTTGAATCTCTGTCTCTCTGTCTCTCTGTCTCTCTCTGTCTCTCTGTCTCTGTCTCTGTCTCTGTCTCTGTCTCTCTCTCTCTCTCTCTCTCTCTCTCTCTGATAGAGAGGTCCAGGACAGTCTCCACTATAGAACAAGACCCAGTTTCCCAATCTCACTTTCCAAAAAAGAGAAAGAAAAGAAAAGAAGAGGGATGGGGTTTAAACCTGGTACTGCGGCACACACTCAGTACGTGGGAGGCTAGAGCATGTAGTTCTAAGGCCATCCTGGGATACCTGATGAGAATCCGTCTGAGAAAAAGAGAGGCTGGCGATGCTCAGCACTGCATAAAACTGGGTGTGGCAGTACATGCCTGTAATCTGAGCATCCAGGAGGTGCAGGAGGCATGTGCATCCCACACGGATGATCATCCCACACGGGGCGTTAGATGAGACCCCATCTCAAAAATAAATAAACAAACTATATTATAATAAAAGAGAAACATCTGCCCACCTGACCTTTTATCACAATCCACACCATTGGCTCTCAAGGACAAAAGCGTTTTGTTTCTATGTGCTGAAGAAACTTATTAAATTGCTAAACCAAAAACCACATGAGTTGGAATTTCACCATGAAATTCTACGCATCTTTAAAAAGTGTGTAAACTTCCTGTTAAGAAGCAGTGTCATATTTTTATGGTAGTCTAGCAAATTATGTGAGCTACTAAATCAACTTGGTTCATTTATTTACTTTGTTTATCGGTCAGACCTGCCCATTACAGGGTTTTACCACTATAAATGGGCCCCTGGACTAACTCTCGCAGGCAGGCAACAACTCCATCAAACCCAGTAATTAATTGGGCAGTCCTCCTCCATATGTCAAGGTGACTACTCATTAAAACAGTGCATATGGCTCATACCTGCATGCGCTTAGCCTTTTGCTTTTATTCATGGTTCAACAAATTTATGAACTATAGATCTAGTGGAACAATGACAAAAATTAGTTCAGGGGACATTATAATAAGACTGAGGATTTAAAGTTAGAAAGAGAAAATTTAAAGCAAGAAAAGTATGTCACACCGACAGCAGGATTCATGAGAAATTCAGAGTGAGTATCTGTGGATTGGCTTCTATGTCCAACACACAGCTAGAGTTAGGAAACAAAGAGAGGTGTTGTCTGTGCCCAAGGTCTTGCTTTGACTTGTGGGGATATCCTTGGTGTTGAAAAGTTAAGGTAACAACAGAAAGTTGTCCCAGGTGAATGCCCATTTTATCATCACTGTGACCAAACACCTGACAGACAGAAGTTAAAGTGAGAAAACTTCATTTTGGTTCATGGTTCCAAAAGTTCCAATATGTGATGGCGTGGCTCTGTGCAGGAGCGGAGCATCACAGTAATGTGGACGCGCAGAGAGGCTAGTCTCCACTAAGGAGCAAGCAGGAAACAGAGAGACTGGAATTGGGGCTACATAGCCTACCTTTCCAGGTAGTCGCCACTTCCTAAACTTTCTATATCCTCACAAAAGAGCTGGAGAAGCTGATACTGAGCAGTCATAAAAGTCCCTGTGAGGGACATTCCAAATCAGATCACAAGAGCCACATATTTCTGATCATCACAATTCTCATTTAAGATGGCATCTTAAGGGAATGTGAGGATAACAAACAAAAGTTATCCTTTGACTTCGACATACATGATGCTGCATATACCTCCAGTCACAAACACACATATCACACACACACACACACACACACACACACACAAATAAATGTTTTAAAAGTTGAGTCTGGGCCACATTAAAACCTATCAGAAGTGAGAGAGAGAGAGAGAGAGAGAGAGAGAGAGAGAGAGGAAGAAGAAGAAGGAGGAGGAGGAGGAGGAGGAGGAGGAGGAGGAGGAGGAGGAGGAAGGGAGGGAGAGAGGGGGAGAAAAGGGGAGGGGGAGGGGAGAGAAAGAGAATGTGTTGGCCAGCAAGATGTTCTCATACTCAGCATGCAAAGGCACTGGCTGCCAAGCCTGACAAACTGACAAACTGTCTGGTCCTCAGGACCCACAGGGTAGAAGAAGAGAACCAACTTCCACAGATCATCCTCTGACCTTCACATGTGCTGCACTGTGGTATGCATACATGCTTCCACACACACTGATGATAAAGAAATGAATACACTTTGTGAAAATAATTTTTAAAATGCCTCTCTAATTTTATCACAGGAATAATCTGAGAACTCAGGAGACTTAAGCAGGAGGACCCTGATTTTGCGGCGAGCCTGGACTATGTCGTAGGCTCTTTCTGAAGAGAAAGGCTGGGAAAGCTCTCTTATGAGTAGATTATGAATACTATCTGGACTCAGATTCTCCACTAGTGCCGGCAGCCTCTGACCACTTGACTTTCCCCTAGTCCTCAGTACAGAATGTTCCTGTTTAAACAGGAAGCAGGAAGTATACGTAGCAGGAAAGAGCAGATGCTGGTCTGGGATCATCCCCCCCCCCCCCACTGTTATCTGACAGTCTGGGGCAGGTCATTTTGGTCCCCTTGGAAATGAATCTTACCATACATGTTGAAAGAAAGAGTTTAAGGGCCGGGGCCATGGCTCAGTGGTTACAAGCACTAGTTGCTCGTGTAGAGGACTCTGGTTCAGTTCCCAGCACCCACATGGTACTCATAACCTCTGTCTATTCCCTCTTCTGACTTCTATGGGCACGAGGCATGCACAGGCTGCACACACATACATGTGGGCAAAACATTCATGCATGTAAAATAAACCAATGGAATCTTAAAAAGTATACACACATACATATATAAATAAATATATATATATATATATACATATTATATAAATATCTAATATGTATATATAAATATACATATTAGAATTGGTGTAGATGAATGATTTTTCAAGTTGTGCTAAGAAATATGGAAAAGGGAGCCGGGCGTGGTGGCCCACGCCTTTAATCCCAGCACTCAGGAGGCAGAGGCA
>NC_034595.1:50707157-50720244 GCF_900095145.1 Mus pahari
AAAGGAAGAAAGAAAGAAAGAAAGAAAGATGGAAAAGGGGAGACACATGAACAGGTAGGAACCCTCTGACTTCTAGGAGAGTAGCTGCCCTTAAATCTATTCTACATATTAAGTTTCAGAGACGGTTCTGGCATGAACCAACCAAAAGCTTCACAAAGGCTGAACACTGCAGCTTGACCAAACACTAAGCATTGTTCCACCTCAAACACTCGGCCTTTTCTCTGCCCAGGGGCACTCCAATACCTCGGACCATTTTATCTACTCTGACCCATTTGGGAGACATTTTAACTGGCATCTTTCCATCATTGCAGTTCTGAATCTGTCAGTTCAAAAAAAAAAAAAATTGACTTTTTTTTCCTCCACTCACATTTATCAGTCCATTTTTGGAAGCACTCTTTGCCACTTTCTTAAATAAGTAAATAGGATAACTGTGGTAATTGCCTGACCTGAAAAGTGTGTAGAGCGTCAAGGTTAATGGTCCTGGCACAAGATTTTCGCTACAAACAGCAGAATCCTCTAGCCCTTTGCTGAGACATCGGTTCGATAGGAAGAGGAAATCAAGCCATGAATCGAATTACTCAAAAGAGAATTATCTAAGTCCCCAGATGCACCTGAGCTGTGCTCCAGAAAGAACTGTCTCAAAGAACTTCAGTAAGACAGGCATTCCCTGGACATATGGTAGAAAAGTCAAATATTTAACAAAGCAAAACACCAAAACTGACATACCCAAGAAATGGTGCAGCCCCGTTTCAAATGTTCTGATAATCCCTTGATTTATTTTATAACGCTGAAATCCTTCCACATGAAGGAAAAGGAATCGTTACTATTAAACCTCTCCGTGGCTGAAATTCCTTTAATCAGTTTTTATTAAAGACTATCAAACACACATCATTAGGGGACTTTAAAATCTGAATTTATTGAAGATACATTGCATATGTTTTAACATTTCAGTTCAGCAATGCCCATCAGCAATAAGTATTATTTCATTATTGGTGATGGTGGGCAGGGGGTATTGAATTTTCTGACACACACAGTGATCCTCATAGCAAAGAAAATCTAGGCGTGGGGCCAAAATTCCCCATTTCCCCCCCCCACCACCACACACACACAAAACACAGGGATAATCTAGACAACAACAGCTCTTCCTCCATCCTTCAAAACTCTATAGACTACAGGAAATAAGCAAAGCCTCCATCAGGTCTCTTGTTAAATTTTAAAACAGAAAAAAAGTGAGCAAAGTCAATTTGCCCTATAAGAGGTTTATGTATTTAATTGGGGAAGGGAGGATTGAACAAATATCATTTTGGAGGCAGGGCTAGCCTGGAACCCACCATTACTGAATGCAAACTGGCTTCAAACTCATGATCAAACCCCCTCCCTCAGCCTCCTTAATGCTAAGATTACAACTATGATCAAAGGAGTTTTCCTGTTCTTAAAACTGCAGAGAAATGTAGTTCTCAGAAGTGAATGGTCAGTGTGGCAATCAGCACCCCCTCTAGCTTGACTTTGTCACTAGCTTGACTTTGTCACTCGTCCAATGACAAGCCCTAAGATGCTTCTACTCGGTATCTAAAGCCTGTCCTTAACGGGGATGAAGTTTTAAAGTATCTCAGTTCTAGACTTTCAGGAAATATGAATCTCAGATCCACAGAAACCGAAAGGCTGAGAGCAGGTCCCTAACTGGGGTCTCAAAGAATCCTGGTGTGAGAGGACTCACATGGGGAAGGACGACTCGCCAGGGGCTGGAAGGGTTGCCCAGTGGTTAGAGCACTGGCTGTCCCTTCAGAGGACCTGGGTTCAACTCTCAGTATCCACGTGGCAGCTCACAACTGTCTGTGACTCCAGTCCCAGGGGACCTGACACCCTCACCCAGACATACATGCAGGGAAAACACTAGTGCACATAAAGAATGACACTCCAATGCAGGTTCCCATGTCCTTGTAGACACTAATCTGTTTTAATGGGGATGGGGGGGGGGGACTCCAACAGAATACCTACAAAGAGCCACTTGGAGCAAACTGTGATTTTTTTCATGCCCTCATTCAGCTCCATGGTCATACTATATTTATATAGAGATAGAGACTGAGCTAGAGATAGGTATGAATGATATAGGCTTAGGTATAGATATATAGAGAGAGATACTGTCAGAAATGGTCAAGGAAAAACCATGTCTGTTTCTGTCAGGAAGCTGTCAATAAAGTCAGAGCTTTGATGCTAAAGTAACTGACAAATGAAGCAAGGAGGAAAGACCATGATCAACTACATTATGTAATTTTATCCTTCTAAGAAATTTATAAGATAACTTACGGCCCTTAAATAAGTCACTAGATTTCTATAAACTTCAAAAATCCTCACCTTTAAAGTGAGCAAAATATCTCATTTAATTATTATCGTCAGGCTTTAAGAAAAGTTACAAGTCACAGAGACATTGTTCTCTGTGACTGAGAGAACTTCTGTACAGCTGGCAAGGTAAGACTCAGGGGTGGGTAAAGTCCTTATCTGAAGTCTTGACAACCAGAGTTTCATCCTGGGCCCCACGTGGTGGGAGGAGGGAAACAACTCCTATCCTCTGACCTCTGACCTGTGCTTGATTCTCTCTCTCTCTCTCTCTCTCTCTCTCTCTCTCTCTCTCTCTCTCACACACACACACACACACACACACACACACACACACACACACACAAGCATGCAGAGCACAAGGTGGGGGCAAACCCCAGGTCAATGACCTCAGCAAGTCCTCTGCCTCCCAGTCAGGAAGTCCTTCAGAATAGAATTTTCCTCCTTTGAGCAGAGAATTTCTTGCTTCTGGAAAAAGCTATGCAGGTGACCAAAGATGCTTTCCACCGCACTAAGTAACTAACCTTCCCTCCACACCATTCCAAGGGAACATTCTTCGCTTTGCTTGGGTTCAAATATGCTCATTTGACACTAGAAGGAGATGTTAATGGGGTTGATATTTAACTACCAGGGTAGAAGGAATAGTTAAATTCCAATTAGCTACGAATTAGGAGGAAATTGATATGATATTGATATATATATATATGGATATATATCTGTCATGGTCCACACCAGGATTGTCAGTAGCCTCATACCACTGCGAGGCTCAAGGAGAGCCCTTTCTTCGCCTTCTCCATTTGGCTCTCCACTGCTTTCTCTGAGTTTCCACAGTTTTTTCTTCTTGGTGTCTGACTCAGTACCTGGCATTAGAGGGGACCCCACCTCAGACAATATGCTCCTGAGAGAACCCACATTCCATAATGTAACATCACTGATTCAAGCATGGCTGTGGCACACAGACGAGATCCCTGAAGAGGTGAGGGGTGCTTCTTTGTGTTTGTTTGCTACCTTGGTAAATGTTGTCCTGAGAGGGAGAATAGAATTTGACATTGAGACTGGGAAGGATGTTAAACATCTGGAAGACAGCATCCCTTCGGTGTCTGGATCCTTAGCCTGTTGAGAATCGCACACACAGGAAGAAGCACACTTGAGCAAACACACTAAAACCTCCAGTTTCTCAGGCCACGCCTACTTTCCTTTTCTTTGTTTTTCCTTTTAATTCTTTTGTTTTGTTTTCTTTTGATTTTTTTTTTTGTTTTCTGTGTTGTTGTTGTTGTTGTTGTTGTTGGAGACAGGGTTTCTCTGTGTAGCCCTAGCTGTTCTGGAATTCACTCTGTAGACCAGGCTGGCCTCAAACTCATATCTGCCTGTCTGTACCTTCTGAATGGTGGGATTAAAGGCATGCATCACCCCTACCCAGCTCTTAGAAAAAAAATTTGGCCGGGCGTGGTGGCACATGCCTTTAAGCCCAGCACTTGGGAGGCAGAGGCAGGCGGNTTTCTGAGTTCAGGGCCAGCCTGGTCTACAGAGTGAGTTCCAGGACAGCCAAGGCTATACAGAGAAACCCTGTCTCAAAAAACAAAAAACAAAAAACAAAAACATTTTTAAAGATTTTGTTTTTGTTTTTTTGTTTTTCTGTTTTTTCAAGGTAGGGTTTCTCTGTATAGCCCTGCTGTGCTGAAACTCACTCTGTAGACCAGGCTGGCCTCGAACTCAGAAATCCGCCTGTCTCTGCCTCCCGAGTGCTGGGATTAAAGGCATGTGCTACCACTGCCCGGCTAAAGATTTTTATCTAGTTCAAAATATGCATAAGTAAGAATACACACCAGCCAGACACCTACCAGTACTTTGGAGGTGGAGATGGAAACAGGAGGATTGCAAGGTTGAGGTTAACCTAGGGTGTGTATGCAACTTTCATCTCACAAAATAAAAACCTAGACATGAAATCAGGCATGTGTCTCAATCTGTACTCCTCGCTCTCAGGAAATAGATCAGCAAGATCAGGAGTTCAAGGTTAGTGGGTTTGAGGCCAGCCTGAGTTTTATGAGACCTTGCTTGGTGGGAGGGGGGGAGAGGAGGAATATATATATATGCATATCATGCCAACTCTGTATTCCATGGTGCTTGGGTATTGTGATTTTGAGAAGATGCCATAATCATGCTAATTATACTATATTTCAGGTCTAAATTTTAATATTTCATTGTCATAGCTTTTTCTGTGAAGATCTAGATAGATTATGAGTTTTCTACAAAACAAATGGTTAATAAGCAATAAACCTGTTAGAGGAATAAATTAGCAAATGGGTTATGCTCATTGACTGTCCCCACCACAGGGAAGGTGTTGTACCCACTCTGCCTCTGATTAAGTTTACATTGTAATATGACTCGTAAGACTCACTGTACTGAATAAAAATTTAGGCAATTAGTGGTCTTATTTCTTAGGAAGAACTGCTTTCTATCGTATATTAGCACAGATCTCGCTCAATTAAAATTGCTCACAGTCAGCAAAAATAATTTCTGCATTGTAATGAAATAATGAAATAATTATATGCAAGGGAGGACTTGTGATCTTTTTAATTATTCTATTCTTCATTTTTAAAAGGGCTATTTGAAAATGTACTCTTATAATTGATTGCTATAAATCAGTCAAATTCATTCTAAGGATCATAAATATTCTAACTTTTAAAAGACAAAGAAATGCTAAATATTCAATAGAATACTTCAGTATTCAGAAAATTTAATCTGGGGGGAAAGGAGAGACTGCTCTTTGGAAAATAAAAAAGTAAATTTGTTGTCCCATGAAAAATGAAATATCTTGAATGTCAGTGACAGAAATGGAATTAACAAGAGATCTTTTTATTGTTTTTTAAGGTCATTAGGCTGTGAATTCTGTAATTATGGAAATCGTCAGGCCAGTTCTCTGAGAATGTTTGCTCCCATCCATAAGGTAGTGGAATGTTCAATCAGTCTCTCTCGTGGGAAAGTTAGGTCATAACTGTAAGTGTACCAGCAAAATCGAATTAAGCAAAGAGATTTCATTAGTATTTATAGCCAGAAGGCATCTGTAAAAGTACAAGGCCAAGAAGTTATGTGGAAGTCAGAGGAGGGGGAAAAATGGGTTTCTAGTGACAAAGGCGAATCTGAGCGAGAGCTAAGTGTGTAATGAATGCGAGCTATTGAACGGGGCTGCAGAGAGGGAGCTGCAAAGATGTCAAATATTGATTTTCCTGGGTATGCCTTTGGACTACATATGTAATTGTTTGGATTCGCTGTCTTCATGGTACAACAATATTTGTTGTCGAAGGTTAAAAAGCACAATGTGAAATCAACTAAAAACGGGACACATGTTGGAGAATTATAATAATCCTTCACTCAGAATCTCATTAAAGAAGTTTCTGTGTTTGCCTGAAAAAAAAAAGGGCATTTTAAATTGAGGAAGTAGCACATATTTTGCAAAAGAACACAAGTTGTTACTGAAAATACTTTTAACATCATTTTAAAATTACGCTTGCTTTCTTATTTTATTGCATATTCTTCTAATTTTGAAAGTTAGGCTAGACTTAATTTTTCAGTATTGTCAAATGGATGCAATTAGTGATAAACCGATAATAAAAATCTGATGCTGCCCCTGTATCAGAACTTTTCCCCCTTCACATTTTCCTACTACTAAAACTCCCAGAAAGAAATCATGGGTGTCTTAAAGTCTGTATAAGCATGCAACTTTAATAAAAACTCACAGCCTCAAGTGATCAAATTAATGATCAAGCTAGTTACTCACTAAATAAAATACTTCGTTAAGTATTTTATGCAATATTTTTGACTGTTCAAATCTCAACAAGGAATGTCAAGATCATGACTTTTAAATAACGGGTTTGTTTCACTGATCTTGTTAGAAGTCTTAATTATAATTATTAATAATACTATTTTGTTCTCTATTGTTAATAGCAACAACATTCATTTTAGAGAGTTTGTCATTGTACTTAAAACCACAAGTATCACAAACTAAAAAATAATGTCATCTAATGAAAGAAAGAAAAAGGTGTACAAAACATTTCGAGCATTAACAGATCACACACAGGTAAAGGGAGGGTGTAACATCTGTCAAGAGCATGTCATTTCAATAGTGCAAGATTTTCTAGCTAGAAAGACTGAAAAGAAGACTACTTCTGTAGCAGAAACAAGTTTCACATTTTATTTTCTGTGTTCGCTGTTCATGCTCTAAGCGCTTAACAGCAAAATAAAACAGTAATAACACTCGAGTCTATGAGGTATAAGGCAGTCCTCCCCCAGAGTTTGCAGAGCCTGGAAGATACAAAAGCTTCAACCCAGCAGGAACTGCAGCAGGAACAAACAATTCAAATCGAGTGTTTCTAGAAAGGTTACTGCGGAATGTCCATCATAAAAAGTCATTTCTACTTCTCAAGAGCTATTAGTGCCTGGCCCCGTGGCTTCATTAACACTAAGGTTCCGAGTTTTCTTTTTATGTCTGCCTTCATTCCACGTCTTAGGTACCGAGGATTTCCAAATTCCTGACTCCAGAAGAGACTGCTGCCACGCCCCCCGGTGACTGGCTAGCAAAAGCCAGGCAACTTTACAGGGAGAGGCGGATTAGTTGGCCTTAAGTAGGAAACATTTTTTAAAACACAGCGGGGTTAATCGGGAATTGGGCCAAGGCTCTAAAATGGGTTCTCTGTCATTCAGCTGACTCTGTCACCACTGTGCTGCGTTCAGCTCCCCCCCACACCCCCACCCCCCCACCCCCCCACCCCCGCTCGGCCTCGCCCAAGGTTCTGAAGCAGCTGCAGAAGCTACAAGTTTTCAGTCCCCTGCCTCCAGACCTCAATGTTGCCTAAGCAAGCATTAAGAGATTATGATTATAATAGGTGTGCTTATACCAAATAAAAGGTTTCATTAATCAAGCCACATTGAGATAAACCTGTCACTGGACAGAGAAGACAAGAAATCAAATGCTGTGAAACTTCTGACAGATTGTTAAATAGATACCCTCTAAAACAGAATTTAATTTACTGTGATATTACAGCTATTTATGCACCGATAGGCAAGTGCAGATTGAGTTCAGAGGTCGACTCTAGAATTTGAAAAATAAAAGCACAGGATGAAACTAAAGGTGACAGTTACCTTTGTCTGATTACACTAACTGGGAAGGTTTATTTTTTTTAAATTTATTTATTATTATTTTCTTTATTTACATTTCAAATGCTATCCCGAAAGTTCCCTATACCCCACCCCCACCCCTGCTCCCCTACCCACCCACTCCCACTACTTGGCCCTGGCCTTCCCCTGTGCTGGGTCATATAAAGTTTACAAGAGCAAGGGGCCTCTCTTCCCAGTGATGGCTGATTAGGCCATCTTCTGCTACATGTGCAGCTAGAGACACAAACTCAGGGGGTACTGGTTAGTTCCTATTGTTGTTGCACCTACAGGGTTGCAGCCCCCTTCAGCTCCTTGGGTACTTTCTCTAGCTCCTCCATTGGGGGCCCTGTGTTCCATCCTATAGCTGAGTGTGAGCATCCACTTCTGTGTTTGCCAGGCACTGGCATAGCCTCACAAGTGGCCGCTATATCAGGGTTTAACTGGTTCCTGTGGGGAACTGAAGCAGGACGCGTGGGGCCCGTATTGGAGAGCAAGCGGGTCCAATTAAGGGGTCTTCACACCGCTAAAGACTTGACGACAATTTAAAAAATACCCAGGAGCACTTGTGCGGTCCAGAAGGTCAACCTAGGTTTCCTCTCCCACTCGCAGCGCTGAGATCTTTCCTTTACGTGTCACACTGTGTAGGAGGGCTAAGCCGCTCAGACCTGGGCTCGAACCTTATTACATCCACACGGCCTGGCCTCCTGCCCAGTGACTGACCTCTGACTTCAAGGTCCCATCAGGAACCTTGCTGTCTCAGAGGGCTGCTGCAAAGACGGGCCAGATTTGAGCAGCACCTGGCAGAGGACTTAGGATGTTAGGCGGCAGTCTTTTCCTTCTCTTTTCTTTCCTATTTTTTTCTCCCTGTCCTACCTAGCCCACAGCACCAGCCTCTGCCCCCACCACTTGCCCAGCCAGGCTCTCTGTAGGCTCTTTGGCTTGGACAGGTGATGACAGGGTTCAAAATGGAATTATAAAAGCCCTGTTTATGGGATCAACCACAGGACTCAGGGAGTGTGTGCTCGTGAGCTTGGCAACCTGAGTATGGTCCCCAGACACACATAGTGGAAGACTCCCACAAGTTTTCCTCTGATCTATAAACAGGTAGACAGACAGACACACACACACAGACACACACACACACACACACAATCAATCAATCAATCAATCAAAGTAATCAACTGGGTTTTGGTTTGGTTTGTTCTCATTTCCCAAATTTTTTTTGAGTTGCATCACTAAATAATTTATTTGTGCTCTTTCTGATTGTGTGTGTGTGTGTGTGTGTGTGTGTGTGTTGGCACTTGGGGCTGTAACTGTCCCTCTTGGAACTGTTCTTAATGTGCTTTTTCTGATTGTGATTTTGCTGTGTTGTATTTTTATTTTCATTTAGTTCCAGGAACATTTTTACTTCTTTCTTGACTTCTTCTTTGGCCAATTCATCATTCAGTAATGAGTTGTTTAATCTCCATGAGTTTACATTCTACTAGAGCTTTGCTTGCTCTTCCTTTTAAGTTTTGTTGATACATGGAATTGCTGGCTGCTGGTAGCACATACCTTTACCCCAGCACTCATGAGGCAGAGACAGGTGGATCTCTAAGTTCGAGGCCAGCCTGGGCTACAGAGTGAGTTCCAGGATAGCCAGGGCTACACAGAAAAACCCTGTCTTGGAAAAAAAACAAACCAAAACAAAACAAAACACCAAAACCATGGAATTATTTCCATTTTTCCATATGTTAAGGTTTGTTTTGAGTCTGGCATATGGTTTAGTGTAGAGAAACTTCCATATGCTGCTAAGAAGAATGTATATTCTTTGGTGTTTGGGTGGCATGTTCTACAGATATCTGTTAGATTGATTTGATCTAGTACATCATTTAATTCTGATATTTCTCTGTTTATTTTTTCTGTAGATGACCCAGAGAAAATGGGAGAAAATGGGATGTTGAAATAGTCTGCTGTTGTTGGGTTTGTGTTAAATTGTGTCTTTATTGATAATTTTTTTTGTCTTGTTTTTGGTTTTTGTTTGGTTTTGTTTGGTTTTGTTTTTTGTTTTTTTGAGACAGGGTTTCTCTGTATAGCCCTGGCTGTCCTGGAACTTACTTTGTAGACCAGGCTGGCCTCGAACTCAGAAATCCTGCCTGTCTCTGCCTTCAGAGTGCTGGGATTTGGGGATTAAAGCCATGTGCCACCACGCTGGCCTTATTGATAAGCTTTTTATAAAACTGGGAGCACCAGAGTTTGGAACACATATGTTTAATATTGCAATATTTTCTTGCTTAACTGATCCCTTGCTTAGAAGGAAGTGCTGTTGTTTG
Source organism: Mus pahari (assembly GCF_900095145.1). NCBI lineage: Eukaryota > Metazoa > Chordata > Mammalia > Rodentia > Muridae > Mus > Mus pahari. The sequence continues at coordinate 50,716,961 of NC_034595.1, forward strand.
TCTCTTCAGATTAGTTTTACTATAAAGTCCATTTTGTCAGATCAGCATGACAATACTTGTTTGCTTTCTGATACCGTTTGCTTGATATGTTTTTTTTTTTTTCTGTCTGCTTTAAGCTGGTGCCTGTCTTTAAAGCTAAAGCTAAAATGTGCCTTATAGACACCAAAAAGATGGACCTTGTTTCTTAATACATGCAGCTAGCCTGTCTTTTGATTGCAGAGCTGAGGACATTAGTATTTAGAATTATCATTGAAAGGTGTGTGTATGTTGCTGTCATTTGTTACTTTGTTGCCAGTTTGTGTTCTTAGCTGTGCTTTGAACTTCATTAATTATGGCTCCATCTGTTCTCTTTCTTGAGCCTCTTGGTTATTCCTCTCTTCAGTCCAAAGTATTGTTTCCAGTGTTCTGTGTAGGGTTTTGTGGTTGTTGTTGTAAATGACATTTTTTTTTAGCCTGTTGGTTTCATGGAAAGATTTCCTTTCTCCTTCGACTGTGGCAGATGATTTTACTGGGTGCTGTAGTCTATGTTGGCCCTCAGGGCCTTTTAGAACTTAGAGTACATTGCCCCACGTTGTTCTGGCTTTCAGAGTTTCCACTGAGAAATCAATGTGGCTCTGCTGGATTTCCCTTTACATGTGACTTGTGTTTTTTTCTCTTGCAACTTTTTTTTTTTTGTTCCATCCACTTAGTATTTTCATCATGACAGGCTGTGGACAGTTTCTTTTCTAGTCTTACCTTGTTGGGGTTCTGTGTACTTGTATCTGTCAGGTATCCTTCCTTAGTTTGGAGAAGTCTTCTATGATCTTGTTAAAGATCTGGTCTAAGTTAGGTGTGGTCCTGCATCTTATTAATTTCAGCACTCAGGAGGCAGAGGCAGTCTCTGTGACTGGAGTTCCACTCCCAGCACCCACATCAGGCAGCTCAAAGCCTTCCTGTAACTGCAGTTTCAGGGGATCCAAAACGCATACACATGCACACACACACTATGAAAAGCAGAGTGTCTATTATGATGAGGAAATAGAAAAGAAAAGAACCAACTTTACTACCTCACATAAAGACTCAAATTAAAAATAATACATATTTTCTCCAATATTCATTATTTTAAATACGTGAAACCTACAAGTTCTACCCAGCATTTTAATCAGGTATTCCTTTGTTAAATTATATCTCTCAGCTCTGTTCGATGGTGCATGCCTGTAGTCCCAGCATTAGGGAAGTAAAGGCTGAAGAATCTCTGTGCGCTCAAGGCTGGCCCTGTGTACAAATCAAGTTTCAGGCGAATCAGGCCCACCCACCCAATGAGACCCTGTCTCAAAAGAAAAACAAAGCATTTCTCCCCCCCATACATTGAAATAAATAAAGTTTATGTTAAGAATGAGTGCCTTACTGTATGTATGTGTGCCATATGTTTCCCAGGTGAGTAGGAAGGAGGTCATGAGGAGGTGTGGGATCCCCTGGGCGTGTATGTATAGTTGGTTATAAGCTGGTATGTGGGTGCTGAGAACCAAACCCACGGTCCTCTGAAAAATCATGGAGTGTCCTTAACTGCTAAGTCTCTCCAGCACCAAAGCAAGGAAATCACTGGGGGTTCAATTTTCCTAAGAAGATTGTTTTTGACTTATTGTTTTATTTGCTTATCCTGTTCGATTCGTTTTATCTTGGAGACAGAAATCACAGTGTGTAGCCCAGGTTAGCCTCTTGACTTTCTTGCTCCATCTTATTGAATACAGAAATGACAGGTGAGTTCAAATTACTTTTTCTGTTTGCTTCCTGCTTTGTTTTGAGATAAAGGTCTTACAGGCTAGCCCAGGCTGGCCTGAACTTGTAGCATCTTCCTGCTTCAGACTCCCAAGTACTGGGATCACTGGTACCTACCAGCATCTCAAATGACTAGTCTGGGCCTTTTCTAAATTTGATGACTTTAGTCAGGCCTCATGCCTAAATTCTAGCACTTGGGAAACTGAGGTAGGAGAATCCTGACTTCAAAAACAACCTGGAAAATGAGCATGGTGGCACACACCTTTAATTCCAGCATTTGGGAGGCAGAGGCAGGTGGCTCTCTGTGAGTTCAAGACTAGTCTCCTCTACATAGTGAGTTCCAGGCAACCAAGGCTACATAACGGGAGCCTGTGTCAAACAACAACATCATCAAAATATTGAGGAGAATAATATGTGTGCTAGTGTAAGGTATTTATACTATATATGAAGTTGTGTAGCATCATTTGAATATAAATTATAATAATAATCTATACTATAAATTATAATGCAAATGCTAAAGTAACAATGACAATAAAAGTTATAACAAGTTAGGCCAACAAACAAAAGACCTAAACTGTAATGATAAGATACTCCTTCTGGAGCTGGGGTCAGTAACAAGGCATTAGCATCAGACATGAGGGTCACAAATTTGAGGCTAGCCAAGGCTATAAAGTGACACTCCAATTCAAAAAAAGAAAGTGTTCAATTCGATTGAACATGAGTGGCATGCAGATCTCAAGTTCAAGATCAGCCTGAGCTGTAAATAAATTCAAAGTCAGCCTATCTAGGAAAGTATGAGTGAGCCCCTGTTCTCGATCTCCAACATCAAAGTAAACAGATAAGATACAACCCTTGGGGTGAGCAAGATGGCTCGTTGGGTAAAACGGAACCACGCCCGATTTTTGCCAAGCATAATAATCTGATTTTAATTTCTGGGATCGCATGGCAAAAGAAGAGACCTGACTTCTGAAAGTTGTCCTCTAACAGTCACATACATGCTGTGTAGCACATGCCACCATACACATACACACAAATAAGCAAATGCTCAACTATTTAAGAGCATTCAAGGAAGTAATGAGAAAACAAGTAGCCTGATGTCAGATTTAACAGACCACAGCCAACAATCACATCAAATGCAGTGCACAAACACCATGACGGGGGCCATCAAACTGAAACAAGAAACAGCAGGGCCAGAGAGTTGGCTCAGTAGGGGAAAGGTGCTTGCCTACACAGCAGAAGACAGAGGTCAGCCCCTGGAACCAACATGGTAGGAGGAAAAAACTGACATCTACAACGTATCCTCTGACTACATCTGCACTGTGACATGTTACTCACACAAATTCGTGCACACACTGATAATGAAATAATGACAATACTAATAATGAGAAAAGAGAGCTGGGCAGTGGTGGCGCACGCCTTTAATCCCAGCACTCCGGAGGCAGAGGCAGGTGGATTTCTGAGTTTGAGGCCAGCCTGGTCTACAAAGTGAGTTCCAGGACAGCCAGGGCTACACAGAGAAACCCTGT